>NC_080787.1:111282295-111882295 GCF_028018385.1 Neofelis nebulosa | reverse complement strand
TCAAAGTCAGCTGAATAGGGACATTCTTTACATATGCACAATTTGTCAGGAAATGTAGTACCAGAGTGATATCCCACCATATTAACAAGTTCAGCCTATACTTCACAAGAGATTTTACAGGGCTGAGTGGACCAAAGGGTGAGACTCTTGGAGGCATCAGTAGTAGGTAAAATTATGCCTACCACAGGGTCTAATTTAACTTTTATCTTTTTGGAGAGCCAACTGACTTGGCCTCATTTTGTTCATTTTATTTCTCACTACTCTGCACTGCCAGATCTCTCATAAATTAAAATTCCATATTGTTTGGGTGTTTTTCTGGATTAAATTTCAAGGTGCAATTACTGTTTACTACACCATCTGAATTACTACAACTTCGTAATAATTCTTGATACCAGATAAGCAAGCTGTATAGCTCTCTTCAAAAGGGTCGTTGATATCTTGGCACTCTTCTTTCCTGTTTAAATCTTAAAATTAAGTGACCAAGCTTCAAAATTAGTCCCATCAGGGGTACCTAGGTGGCTCAGTTGGTTAACTGTCCAACTCTTGGTTTCTGCTGAGGTTATGATCTTACAGTTTGTGAGTTTGCCCCTCATTGCACTCCATGCTGCTAGTGCAGAGCCTGCTTGGGTTTCTCTCTCCCTCTCTCTTTCTGCCCCTCCCTTGCTCTCTCTCTCTAAATTAATAAACTTAAAAAAATAAAACAAAAGAAAAATAAAAATAGTCCCATCAGTATTTGGAAAGAATTGACACTTTTAATCATCCATGGATACTGTAATTAAGTCCTTTTAATTACCAGCGGTGTTTCCAAAGAAACAATCCCAAATATGAGAATTTGGGATTGGTTTTTTGATCTAGTTAGATTTGAAAGCAATGATGATCTCATTACTAGATGATCTTATTACCAGTATATGTAATACTGGTATGTAGTAGCAAAAAAAAAAGCTTAAACTTAAAAATTTAGTTTTGCTATTGTTGAAATGATGTGACAATTAAAACAAGATTCGAGTGACCATATCGTTGTTGCAATAAAATATTATGGCAAAAATAATGAATATAAGGACTATTCTATATGGCTGAGTCATACTGTAAAGAACAATTTAAAGAAAATTATAAGTACAGGGTTTATATTTTCAGGTGAAGGTATAGCCAGAAACCAGACAGCTTCTATTATTGCCCTGAAAGAATTCTTTCCTCACATAGTTGAAGACCAGTATTACTGAAAATCAGAAACAAATTTTGATTCTGTGGTCACTGAATTATAATGCAGGTTGAATTTACAGCCTTATCAAATGCTTTTCCTTAATGTTGAGACATCAGTTGGGAAAGAACAGTTCCCTGAGAATTGAAATGGAGACATTTGTTTGGATACTCAATCATATGAATAGCTTGCCGACCGAGGTTCTACTGGGCCTATCTTGCCATATAAACATACTTTCTGTGACTGCTTCCACCTTCTGAAGACCTTATAATTACCTCATTTGAGCGAGCTGCCTTGTAAGGAAAGCTGACTCCTTTCAGGACCCATTCCATCTACTCTCAGTACTTACAGATCTATATTTAGTGTCAGACCCTAGCAACTCAGGAAGACAAATTAAAGTCTGTCCCAGGAGAAGGTATATGTGTACCAAGTAGCTCACAAGATTTTCCCAGTAGACATTGACAGAAACCTTTGGGGTAGGTGAAGGAATGGATTCCAAGGATATGAGATCAAGGAGGAAAAATGCAATTTTGGGTTTGTCCAAATTTATTAGTTATGAGTACACTTTCTACAGATTTTTGAATTTAAAGTACAAGCTTGAGCAGCTGCAAATAGCACTCACAGTTTTCTTGGTTGCTTAGTGAAATGCCAGAAACGCATGAAAGTAAGCTGAGCTGCCAGAACTTCTGTGGTATGATGGAGAAGAAAGACTTCAAAAGGATGAGACATGCATTGGTGTTGAGAGAGTAAAGAAACAGGTTTCTGCCTGTTACAACAGGTTCTGCTTATTACAAATTTTTGGATATCTTCCTGAGAAGAACCCCCTCTACTTAGGTATAGCAGAAAACAGAAACCATGGATATTAGTTTTATGGGATGGTGGCCTTTCTGAAATTCCTGCAGTTCACCTTTCTAATCTTTGTTCCGGCTTGCAAAGGTTCTGTAAACCTTTACTTTCCTAACACGAGCCTTTCCCATATTGATTGCCTAGGACAGCTCCTGCTTTCCTTACCGAATTCTGATGATTTCCCTTCCAAGATCATTTTCACCTTGGACCAGACACACCATATTCCTATATGGGGAACATGCTGGATGCTTGAGAATCTGGTATCCTGGCAGCCATGCTTCCTGCCTAAGTAAAATAAACTCTTGGTAGAATTCACTAGGTTTCACTAGATTCACTACTGCGAACCCTAGGACTTCCTGAAGGCACTAAAATCTCTGGTTTCAGACCTCCCTGCATCGCAGCTGCACCTGCCCTTGCCACATGAACTTATGCATTCTCATTTCCCTGAGTTATTTTGAGTCAGGTTGCTACCACTTGCAAACAGAAGTCTCAATAAACACAAATATACACACACATAAGCACATGAGCAAGACCTCTGACATACAGACATGCTATATATTCAGCATGTATAGGAATCAGTCAAAATTGGATTAATTTGTATTGAGTTTTATAAAACAGCTGATTCTTACCATTTGGTCTATAGACTGTAAAAAATGAGAAAAATATTCAAAAAATAATCTTATTACATAGAAGGTAGAAAAGTTCATAAAATATTGTGATGTTGATGATTGTACAGTATAGAAACCTCAGAATTTGGGGGAGGTTTCTGCCAAGGGTGTGCGCATATAAAAATATTATAAATGTAATACATACATGTGCATTTTTTTTACAAATCATACCATGTAGATATGCACATGTTTATAAATTCTACTAAAAATTATGCTATTATTTGATCCCTGATATATACTTCAGAAATCAATTATAGGATTCAATCAATTGATATCATAAGTACTGTAAATGTGTGATCATAAAATATACATATTTAACAAACCATTGAAGTTACAAATTTTTCTTGGAGCTAACCAGCAAAAAATTCATGTATAATAGACTATACTCATCTCTTAAGCGATGGGTCCAAATACTTTAGCTCTGATACAGTGTCATTGTTTCAGCTATAACAACTTCTTATCAAATCTAGGCTCAGAAGTCATAAATATGATAAAACTTTCTGTTATGCCAAGTGATTCTATGCAGTGACACTTTAAGCTTATATTCATTATCCAAAAGAGAAAGTAGATCACGTCAGCATTTCGGATGTTTAAAAGTATGCTTTTGATATAATTTTAAAGAGAAAGAAACAGCAGCAATTTGCTCTGTGTTTTTTTTTTTCTAGATGAAAAAAAATAATGAAGTAACAAGTAAACAAACTTTGCTAAAGCACAAGCCTGTCTTATTTTGGAGCTTCCCAAACTTTTAGGAGCATACACTTTGACATAATTTATCACTAATTATGCATCACATGGACAATGACTATCTCTGTCCAGTTCAGCGCCTTTGAACTTAGGTTTCCTGCCCAGGGGATAATGAGCAAGGCCTGAATTTCAATAGTGAAATTCAAATTTATATTCAAACACAAAAGTTAAAAGCAATTAATTCAGAGTGTTTAACAGTCTCTTTAATTTTGAATCCATCTGTGCTATACTAAAAGCAGATTGCCTTATCTAGATGCCACAGAAGACTGAATTAGTCTTTCCGGCCATTAAGGCATTATCTTTAAAATTACAGTCACATTCGTTCAATGTTCTTCCAGTGACCTGAAAAGTAAATATACTTCCAAATGCCTTAATTTACATTCCACAAATTTGGCAATTTGTTATCTCTTTATCATATTATAAAAGGTCCTTTTTTACCTGACTCTTTACTATCTTGCCCTCTTTATCTATCATGATTATTCTCATCAAACTTTATGCTTTATGTTCCTGCAACACTTCTTATAGTTACTTGAACAAAACTTGCCGCTTTACTTTTTACTTACTCTTTTCTCATCATCCCACCAGTAAATATTTAGGCAAATATTTACTCCCTTTTTTATAATACACTGTTATACATATGCTTTCTATCACTCTCTCTGCTTCTCTCTCTCTCTCTCTCTCTCTCTCTCTCTCTCTCACACACACACACACACACACACACACACAGAATACAGTAAACCTTCAACAAACATTGACTCTATGTAATAAAAGGGATGATTAAAGGGCTGTGTGAAATGGATTTCCTTAGTCATTCACACATATGAGCTTCTATTAAATACACACTATGTGTAAAGACATATATTAGGAGAATATAAAAATGAGTAAGAAGAAATGGCACTGTCTGTAAAGAAGTTAGAAACTCTTGGTGGTGGTTTTTTTTTCTTCAACGTTTTTTTTTTTTATTTTATTTTATTTTTTTTTTTTGGGACAGAGAGAGACAGAGCATGAACAGGGGAGGGGCAGAGAGAGAGGGAGACACAGAATCGGAAACAGGCTCCAGGCTCCGAGCCATCAGCCCAGAGCCTGACGCGGGGCTCGAACTCATGGACCACGAGATCGTGACCTGGCTGAAGTCGGACGCTTAACCGACTGCGCCACCCAGGCGCCCCGGTGGTGGTTTTTAATTAACTATAATGTGAGACAAAATGAAATAACTTCCACAAAGCAGGTGCATATGTCTATGGATATATCATGGATAATACAGCTGAAGAAATAGGGAAGACTTCATGGGTGAACCATTTAATCTAAGCAAAGAAAACAAAACTTTAATGAGTATATAAAGGAAAGAAGGACATGAGATAGTTTGTTTACTTGGTTGTTCCGCATTGTAACCACATATTCAGAGGCACCCAAGAACAGAGGGTAGTTAGAGAAGGCCATTGTGGCTAGAACCCAGATGCACAAAAATGATGGATGTATTAATTAGCACTGATTGTTTTCAAGTGATAGGAACAAATTGGGGCTAGTTTACAAAGTACGATTGGAACAGGACCGGGATAAATTTGTCCTAAGAAAACAGAGTGATCTCACAGAACACAATGGTAGGGATCTGCCAGGGGACAGAGAGGTTGTAACCAGGACATGGAAAGTCACTGAGATACTTTTAAAATCTTCCACTTTTTCTTCTCTTTGCATATCTAATTATTATATTTCTCTCTTATTCCCCAGCATTATGGAAGACCTAATATGATCATATCATAGTTCCCATGCTTCTATTTACCATTCTTACCACCAGCAGAATAAAAGCCAGTATGTCACTGATGTCCATGTCTAGTGTGCTGAAAGCTTCTGACAATTCTCTCGTCATGAATCAAGTATCTACCACTGGTCTATTGGGCAAAGAGTAGTGCATACACGGCCTTACTTCATCCTCAGGACAAAGCCTCTTATTACATACATGTTAAAAATTAAGCAAGTAAGATGCTTAATGAGATTCAGCAACTTATACAAGTTCACAAATCAAATACTTGGGCCATTGGTACTATTAGGATTTCAACACAGCCTGATATCAGACTTGGAAGACTCTACCTTTAGTCACCATGTTATACTGTTACTACTTCACACACTTAGCCCACTGTCTACCTGAGGAGAGAGGAAAGAATGTATGGAAACTGATTTTTAGCATAACTAGAGCAAGTTCACATCCCTATTCTTACTGGTAATATCTTTCTTTTCTTTTTTTTTTCTTTTCTTTTCTTTTAAGACTGTAATTGTTAGCCATCTTGTGGATGAAGACACATGTCCATGATAAGTGTAACAGGAGTTGCATAGTGTAGTTTAAGATGATAGTTTCTACTGTTTCTTCCAGTATGTGCATTATAAAAAAAATAAAATGAAATAAATAACAAATTCAGACTGTTTCCAACTATTACAGAAAAAAAAGTCAATTTATTCAAGAAAGCAGTGAATGAGATGTCTCACCAAACAAGCAGCTTACCCAGTATATAAAAGAATTTGTATTCCAGAAATGGAGTTAGAGACACTATATATCAATTAGTTAAGAGTGGGAAGAAAATTCCACACCCTTGTTATATGATAAAATGCATCTTCTCTTTATGGATAAATTAGTTATATTTCCATATGCTCATGGAGGAAGAACAGGATAATGGGGTCAAAAAAGATATTCTCATGAAAGAAATAGAATATAAGATTCAAGAACCTGTAGAAAGACAAACTTTTAAAACAATATATTGCATTAAACAGGAAAAAAATTGGTACAAAATATTTGGTTTGTACTGTTAACGAAATTCAGAAAAAAAATAGATCCTCCTGGAAGTAATATGCCTACCCGTTTTCATTTATATCTATTTGAACTTGAAAAGGTTAGATATGTCTTTCTGCCTTTTTTCAGTTGGTTGTTTGATATGAGTAAAAAAACTAGGTTTGCCGACAAGAAAATATGGATGGGATATTCTGAATCCAGGTCTCCCCTTATGACACATTCTGACCTTTCTCATCTATGGCATTGACTGTCTCCACCAATCTTGGGTTTTAGTATTAGTTACTAAAGTTTTACTTGTGTTTTTATAACTGTTAATTTAACAATTGAAAAACTGCAACCTATACACTATTTAAGAAGTCGTGAATGTGCAGGGAGCACCTGGGTGGCTCAGTTGGTTAAGCATCTGACTGCGGCTAAGATCACGATCTTGTGGTTTGTGAGTTCGAGCCCTGCATCGGGCTCTGTGCTGGCAGCTCAGAGCCTGGAGCCTACTTCAGATTATGTGTCTCTGTCTCTCTCTCCCCTTCCCCCGCTCATGCTCTCTCTCAAAAAAATAAACATTAAAATTAAAAAAAAAAAGTCTTGCGTGTGCTATATTTTATGATTTCAAAGCTGATGAAATCTTGTATGATGTCAAAGATCAAGGTTAAACACGGATATAGGATGCAGAATTCTGTGGATCTGAAGTTTATTAAGGTTAAAAATCAGAGATAGGTAGCATGAATGTTAGAAGAATAATCTCCATAGATGTTGAAGCCCCACAAATGATTACAGTTGTTGGAATGAGCCAATGATAAATAATAGATAGTAGATAACATCGTAAGAAGGTCCAATTATTATCAGATGGCATGGCTGCAAAGAATGAGGTTTTACATGACAATGAGTATGTAATGGACTACAGTAGTAATAGGACCTGGGAATATGTGTTATCAGAGTGATAGGCATACATGAGCACAATTCCCTTAAAGGAACATCTTCAAAGAAAAGGCTTTCCTTATAACACAGTGCATTTAAGACAAAAGATAGACAATTACTTCCGTGAACAGTTAATTTATATTGATCCTGAAACAGAGCTTGTAAAAGACAGGACAAAGGAGCTTGAGATGGTGACTACATTTCTTAAATATTTAGTAAATACCAACTCCATATCATAAAACCAGACTTTAGCAAATTCCATTAAGTTCAACCCATTGGTTTCAATGGTGAACACAAAAGGCAACAGAGAACCCGCACTCCTGAAGCTTAGTGTAAGCCCTATTTATAACTAAGATTGTGCCTGCTTAAAGAACATAAAATGAGGTGTATTTATTATTTGCAATATCTCCTTATGACAGCTTTTTGGAAGAACTAATCTCGGTGATATTTACATCCTAAACTCCTTTGTTTGTTTTCAAAACTGCACCTTAAAAATGTTTAATTAGTTTAGATAAGCCAGTGCACATAGATACCAAGTAAACATCAACAGAATTAAAAAGCCCTCAAACATCAGGTATTAAATTTTTTTTTCAACGTTTTTTATTTATTTTTGGGACAGAGAGAGACAGAGCATGAACAGGGGAGGGGCAGAGAGAGAGGGAGACACAGAATCGGAAACAGGCTCCAGGCTCCGAGCCATCAGCCCAGAGCCTGACGCGGGGCTCGAACTCACGGACCGCGAGATCGTGACCTGGCTGAAGTCGGACGCTCAACCGACTGCGCCACCCAGGCGCCCCAAACATCAGGTATTAAAAGTTTAAATTCAGGAGCTCCTGGTGAGTTCTAATTTTTCTTTAAGAAAGTGCTTCCATAAGCAACTGCAAAAGAAAATGTACAGTTACATTTCTAGCTTATATTTTTTCTACTGCCACATTGAAGGCACTATCGCCCAAGGGAGAGTGAGGTAATTATATTGTCCTTGGTGGTGCTAATAGTCAAAGGCACCATGTTGAGAACTGCAGACAGCAAACAGCAAAGCAACCTCTCACTCAACCAGCAGCGGCGACATGGGCAGTTCACTTGGCCTATGTTGCAGGTCAGACGTTGAACTTTGTATCATCTTTGGGTACCAATTCTATACCCCTGGAAATGGCCTTAAGTTTTTTTATGCTGGGTGTTTAAGATAAGGTACTATATTTGCCATATGAGAAAACCTGGAGTTGACAAGTTTCTTTCCTCAATTGTCATTGAATATTTTATAATCATAAAAACGCCACAAAAAAAAAAAGTCTCTTTTGGCTGAAGTAGGCTTTACAAAAATCAGGTATCCATAAGATAATTACTTTATCATCCTGTTCTGTTTCTTTTTTCTTTAGTGTTCACTTTCTTATAAGAAATTTGTACAGTTGCTACAGAGAGACATTTCTGTTTCTCATTTCATTTAGATGAGAAGTTCCTGGAGAAGACAAACATGCTTAGGAAGGCTGGAAAAGTAAAAGTGACAGGAGGAGGATCGGGAACCCATGCCCAAACCTGGGTGTGAAGATGTTTATTACCAGCTATGTCACAGATCTCAGGACCAATGGTAGAAAAACCTGACTACGGGGAGAGACCAGGATTTTTTTTCTTGAAAATATCTATAAATTGCTACCGTGTTAATGTTTCTTACGACCAGATTTTCTCAGTGAATTCCTTGTGTTTTTTTTTCATTAGTGTTTCTTATTATTGACCAATGCATTCATTAATAATTTCTTTATACTTCTATGTTGTAAGGAAACCCAGTAAGGTCCATGGAGTGGAACTAATGCTTAGCAAATGCATTTGCAAAAAATTCAATACAAATTTTGCACACCAAACAGAGTATCTCTGGAGCTGGACTACTGAAAAACTTACTTGCAACCCTGGAAATGCCCGTTTGTGGGAAAGAGGAATCATAACAACTTGTGTGTAATTATACTTGTCAGCAGCACCTATAACTTGAATGTAACTTTTGGAGGACTGCGTTTATTATACCAAAGGCAAATTACCAGCTGCGCAAATGAGGATGGTAGAATTTTAATGTAACATCTGCAAAACAGCTTTACATATCTAGAATCAGCTTTTTCTCCTGCCGAAGAGCTTTCAGTGAGTCTCATTGATAAACTCCTCACTCCATATGTCGCATGCACTGTTTCATACTCTCTATAGTAACAGATATTTTAACTGGTATGGCTGAGCACAAAAACCTTTGTGTCACTGAGACTTATCCATCTTATTTATATCCCCTTCAGATAACCCCCAAGGTCACTGTAATGTTTCTCTAATTCATAACCGTGTCATACATTTCCACATCAGTCACTTATCAGAATAGGCCTAAATACTTGAGTAGGCTCAGACTAGTTTTGCAGTCTCTAAGATATTTTAAAACATAATTTCTCTTTTCGACGAATCTCCCTTGGATTTCTAAGAAAATGATAACCCAGTAATAGATGCCCAAGCCCTGTCACAATAACACACAACAATAAAAGGAGAAGAGAATACTTTCAAAATAAGGAAACTCTGGTATGATTACAGATAAAGAAAAGTATTATCTACATACCACAATACAGCTGCTTTTCTTAGATGATCGAGTTGAAAGATGTCAGCAAAAACACATGGCCCAGAATGAAAGAACCATTCTGTACTGTGAAAAATTATAAAGAAATCTTAAAAAGAAATGAGTGGACGTCAAGGACAGATGAGAAGCCTGGCCAAACAGAGGAGGCAAACATGAAGCTACCTCTAAAGAGAGTTCATAGGCCATGAGCATTCTCTCTTATTCAGATTTTCAAAATGTGGCAAAGTCATATGAGGCAAAATTGACCACTCTTCTGAACTAAAGGTAGATTTCCATTTGTAGCAACTATTGCCTCAACAGACCAAGAATGAGCCTTCGAGGGTTACACAGGGTTGGGCCAACATGTGTGGCAACAGGACCCTGGGAACCTATGGACTGTACACCTCTTTCATTTAAAAAAAAAATTTTAATGTGTATTTACTTTTTGGCAAGGGGAAGCAGAGAGGGAGAGGGAGACACAGAATCCAAAGCAGGCTCCGGGCTCTAAGCTGTCAGCACAGAGCCCAATGCGGAGCTCGAACTCATGAACTGTGAGATCATGACCTGAGCCGAAACCAGATACTTAACTGACTGAGCCACTAAGGCACCTAGTAGGCCTCTTTCCTGACTCCACTTCCCCCTGGCATTGTTGAGTCTTCCCTTGAACTGCACAAGCACTTTTCTGAATATGAAGGACAACCCACACTGAAGTGTAATGAAAGAACCAGGGTGAGATAAGATATACTAGTTCCACTCTGTGAGTTGATTAAAGACCTGACAACCCTGAGAACACAAAGCTGGTTTATGAAATAGGAGATGTCAATGAGAACATACTATTTACAGAAGGAAGGGCAAAAGAACAAAATCATGGAAAATGGCAGAGAGCATATAATGGACAGCAAAGAAATAGTGATCAAACATACAGATCAAACAATTATTCTTCCTCACCACTTTGGCTACCAGAGGACTGTGAATAAGTGTATATAATGATCAATCTAAAATGCTCCTCCCTTCCCTGGTTGAGAATCACTGGCTGCCAGTCCAATTAATGAAGGGAGGATGATGCATTTCTCAGGTGGGGATACTGAAGTATCCTCAAGTTATGGCAGGAGCTAGTGTGAAGAGAAAACTGTGAACCAGTTTCCAAGACTGAAATGACTTGAAGGAATTGACCTAGTAATTAACAGAAAATAGTAAAAAGGGAGAGGGGGGAGAAAAGGAATAAAGCCAGTTGGCAGGAGCCTCAATGAAAGAGGTATTTTACAAATGAAAGATAAATGTTTTGGAAGTAATAAGACTTAGTTACAAAAATACTGTCAGCTCCTGGTGTTTTGGAAAGAAGTTTTAAAGGTGAAAACCTTTTTTAAAGGTGAAATATTTTAAAAACATGTTTGAGGAGAGACTCGGTTTTTAGTCAGGGCAACAATTCCGGAATCTGTATGCATATTTAATCATCTGTGGAGAATTTTGTTTAGTTGCTTATGTAGTCCTGATTCAGTCTTTGGTTGCAGTCAAGTACCAGTATTTGAGAACTACTTAAAATAAGGGTGAGATGATGAAAGGAAGCACCAGAAAATGTAAGTTTGCTGGCTTCAGGCAGAGAGGAACAGAAGATACTTTGGGAGATACATGGAAGAGAGACCAGCATCAGCAAGAGCCAGGAAGGGTCAATAGGAGTTAAAGGACAGAACTGCAAGGAGAGCTTATTAGTCTTTATTACTGTCATAACAAAATACCATTACCTTAGTGGCTTTAGACAACACACATTTACTACCTTACAGTTCTGTGGCTCAGGAATCTGACAGTTCTCATGGAGCTAATGTCAAGGTGTCAGCAGGCTAGGTTGTGTCCTGGGAGGCTCTAGGGGAGAATCTGTCTCCTTGTTTTTTCTAGATTCTAGAGGCTGCCTACATCTTTTGGCTAATGGACTCATCCTCCTTCAAAGCCAGCAGCCTTGAGTCTCTCTGGGCTTTTCTTTACATCAGATTCTCTGACTCTCTTCCTTTGCTTCCCCTTTACTCTAAAGGACCCTTGTGATTGCATTGGGCCCAGCCACATAATTCAAAATAAACTACCTATTTTAGGTTATCTGATTAGTGTCTTAATTACACATGCAAGCTTAGTTCTCCTTTGCTATGCAACCTAACCTATTCACAGTTCTGGGAAATAGGACACAGACATCTTTGTGGAGTGATATTATTCTTCCTACCACAGATTGGTATTTTCAAGGAATAATAGGAAGTTCGAACTTAGCCATGGCACCTAAGATTGAGATGCGCATTCATATTTTATTTGTCTCATGTTTTTGGCTTTGAGGAAACATTGCCGCACCTCACTGAGAGCCTCCAGGGGTGTAGAGCCAATGTCCTGCAGATCACACCTCACAACAGGGGCTGAGCTGGTGAAGAGGTAGGTTGGGACTTCAGCTGAGATGTTGAGTAACTACATGGGCAAATGGGAACAGGCGGAGTTTCCAATAACTACTTGAAGGGAAAAAGGAGAAAGTAAACTGAGATCATAGAAAATGGCAATTGTTACAGGGCTTGAAGAATGAAGTGTATACAAGAAAATAAAATGAGAGGGGCGCCTGGGTGGCGCAGTCGGTTAAGCGTCCGACTTCAGCCAGGTCACGATCTCGCGGTCCGTGAGTTCCAGCCCCGCATCGGGCTCTGGGCTGATGGCTCGGAGCCTGGAGCCTGTTTCCGATTCTGTGTCTCCCTCTCTCTGCCCCTCCCCCGTTCATGCTCTGTCTCTCTCTGTCCCAAAAATAAATAAAAAACGTTGAAAAAAAATTTTTAAAAAAGAAAATAAAATGAGAGATGAAAATGTAGAAAATAAATAACTTTTTAAAAACTTTTTTTATGTTTTTTATTTATTTTTGAGACAGAGAGAGACAGAGCATGAGCAGGGGAGGGGCAGAGAGAGAGGGAGACACAGAATCCGAAGCAGGCTCCAGGCTCTGAGCTGTCAGCACAGAGCCCGACACAGGGCTCGAACTCACAGACTGTGAGATCATCACCTGAGCTGAAGTTGGACACTTAACGGACTGAGCCACCCAGGCGCCCTGAAAGTAAATAACTTTTTGAAAAATTCTCAAATATGGATAAACAGCAAAAATGTCACAACATCTGGGTCAGGCAAGACAAATTTTTATATCTTCCTCCCTGTAACACTCTCCCTTTCATTCCTTAAGTACCAAATTATATAAATGGTTAAAAATCTATATTCTCCCCATTCTTCCTCTCCCTACTCCATCCCTTCATTTTCCCTGTTAGATAATGTATTTGTTACCAGTCGAAGCTCAGCTTCACCTTTAAAAACTGTATCAAAAAACCAAGGGAAATTCTCTGAAATATACATTTTTTTCAGATTTCTGATTGTTTACTTTCTTTTTAAATATAATTTACTGTCAAGTTAGCTAACATACAGTATATACAGTGTGTTCTTGCCTTCAGGAATAGATTCCCATGGTTCATTGCTTACATAAAACACCCAATGCTCATCCCAACAAGTGCCCTCCTCAATGCCCATCACCCATTTCCTCCTCTCCCCCGCTGCCTCCATCAACCTTCAGTTTGTTCTCTGTATTTAAGAGTCTCTTATAGTTTGCCTCCCTCTCTTTTTGTAACATTTTTTTCTCCTTCCCTTCCCCCATGGTCTTCTGTTAAGTTTCTCAAATTCCACATATGAATGAAAACATAATCTGTTTTTCTGTGACTTATTTCATTTAGCATAATAGCCTCCAGTTCCATCCAAGTTGTTGCAAATGGCAAGATTTCATTCTTTCTCATTGCCAAGTCGTATTCCATTGTATATATATCCCACATCCTTTTTATCCATGACCCAGAAATAGCACTACTAGGAATTTATCCAAAGGATACTGGAGTGTTGATTCATAGGGGCACATGTACCCCAATGTTTATAGCAGGGCTATAAACAGTCAAATTATGAATTATACGTTTTAAAAGCAAGAAATATTTTGGAAAGAAGGGATACAAATCTGAATTAATTTTAATTTAGATTTCTTTTTTTTAAATCAAAGTATAATTGATATACAGTGTTACATTAGTTTCAGGTATGGAACATAGTGATTCCACAAGCCTATACAAGTCTATGTATTAATGCTATGCTTCCCACAAGAGTAGCTAACTGGAAAATAGACATAGTTAAAACCATAAATTTTGATGATATTCAGAATTTAAAGAAAAAGCAACATGGCATGGGAAAAAGTTAAAGAGAAAATCAACCGCAAAGACATTAAATGATTCTGCTAACATTTAAGGATTAGGGATTGAAGTCTGGAAAGCTTTGCAAGGATAGTATTATTTGCTTAAACTATGTGCTTGATACCTGTTAAATATCATCTCTGATGATTACTTTTCCTGCTTTATGAGGTGTCTTCAGCTCCATGTGCACAGGACTTTGGCTCACTCTAATGATGAGTATGTGTATAGAAGTTTTTAATACGTAGGTTTTCCTTAGCTGCTGAGTTCCAGTTCATACTGCCTTGATGATTTACAACATCTATTATTTAATGCTAATGTCACTGTCATATTTTCAGTGTTTTGTCTAAAAAGCTCATAGTGCTAACATGTAGAATGTCACTTCTTGCCAGGTACAGCTGCGCCAAGCAGCATGGTACTTAGATCACAACCCAGCTGGTGTGTTCTTTAGGAAAACACACAAACCAAAATATTATAATCTTGCCAATGGATTTAACTATGTAATATATCAAGGTGTTTGCCTGGACAAGATGAAAGTGAAGAATTGTGGAGAGAATAAAGGAAAAGATTCCAGTATTTTTTGCTTTTTTTTTCTGTAAAGAATATAAAAGTTTACAAATACATATGACTAAAGAGAAAATCTGTATTTGTTTAAATCTTTATTAGTTGTATTATGTAAAGAAACCATCTTTATTCTTCTCATATTTGAGACTATAACTGCCCATAAAAAAGGAATTAATCCGTTTTCTTTTGAATGTTTGCCAGTCCTTAGTAGGGAAAACAAACAAATAAAACAAAACTCAGTCTAAATTACTCCCTCCTGAGTAATTTGAGAATCACCAGATACTTATCATTAAATTAAATGGATCTTTAGGAATGTCTATTCTGTTTTTTTATTCTGGGAGACATATAGGGCAGACTCAGGAGTCAGCCTCACAAGCATTAGACTCTGGCACCACATGGCATTAGTTAGTATGAGACTTCAGGCAAGTTACATGAACTCTCATGTGCAAGCTGGAAATAATAAAAATATCTGCCTCAAAGGGGTATTATAAGGACCAAATAAAATAATACATTTAAATACTTAGAATTATACCAGTCACAAAATAAGTACCCAGGTATTATCATTAAATGAATTTAGATCCAGCTCATAATAAACATTTAATGTACAGTGAAGACTTTCTTAAATCACTACTGGCCATACATTTATACTTGCAAGTTCAGTTTCTTTGCTCTAAACACTATGTCCTAATGACCATCCAATAGTAACCATTAACTTAATCGGTGATTTTAATTTTTATATTGCACAAGTCCAATGTACAAGTATGTTGTCATTTAATTCAAGTTTCAAGTGGAATGTTCTCCTTTTAAGAAGTAAATCAATTAATTGAATAATCATTATATCCTATTGTAAAGCTTGAATGATTGCCATAATATGGCTATACTTTTAAAGAGTCAACCCTCCCTAAGTTATATTCTGTTTGAAGTGCTTTGTCAGCCTTCCTTCCTTTCTTTTTTTTTTTTTTAATCCTTGAATTTACTAAGTCAAACTGACTTAATTGGTTGGAAAGCCATAAGGCCCCAAATTCAATGACTGAGCTAGTCAGAAAAGAGATTATCCTGGGTGGGCACAATCTAATTGGGTAAGCCATTAAAAGGGGCTAAGCCCTTCCTGAAAGGAGAAAGCAGGTGAGGTTCTCCTGCAAAACTGATGCTCCTAGAAAGTTTCCGCAGGCACAGTGAACTTCTGTTATCATCCAAAACTCGTATCTGACTAACCTTTAGCCACAGTGACCACATCCCAGGAGGATCCAATTTCAGAAGTTTTCCTATTAGGTTTTCCCAAAAAGAATATATGAAATTGCATGTAGCTGCTGACCTTCCATAATCCCAAACACCAAAACCTATAGAAACCCCTTTTCCGAGGAAAAGGGGGACATTTCCACCTCATAATCTCTCCATGCTGCAGCACTTTGCAAGACATTAAACTGAAATCATGTTTTACTCTCAGAAGTAAAAAGCAAAGTAAAAAGTCCATTTCCCAAATTGCTCTAAATTAACTGGCCTGACATTTCTAGAGGATATTTACATGGTTTTCACCAAGAATGTATATGTCTCTCCCTGAATTACTTTGAGTAAAAATAACATTAACATACACATGCATGTGCACATATACATATATGCACATAGATGTGTATATATGTACATATTGAACATGTGTACAATAATGTAATATTATATATTATATTAATGTGGTGTGTACATATGTGCATACCTAGTTATGTATTATATACACATATATGTATATAATATATAAATATGCATACACATATATAAATATATACATACTATATCTACACACATACTATATCTATACCTATACATATATATCTATACCTATCTCTATCTACCTATCCTATCTATCTCTCCTGACTGAAGACTTAGACATGTAGCAATGACTCACACTGACTAAAAAGAAGCAAGAAAAAATCAAATGTTGCATATCCATGGATCACGGCCTTTCACATGGTGTCATATCTAGAATTTCTGTTAGCTTCCTTTCCCCAAGAGAAAGGCCTTGACCAGTCAATGCCTTCATGTGCATAGAGTAGGCCTTTCTCATCACTCTCACTGACCTCCAGGCTAAGGCCCAGAATTTACTCTAAGTGGACATAACCCCTTGAAATGAGAACCTGACAAGACAACATTTTACACTGTTATGTAAAATAATTCACCTCCTCACTGATTTAAACATTTCCATTTCACGCACAAAAAAACTGGTTCTACGTCTACATAATCTAAGGACCATTACAATATTTCTTCCCCAAAGTAAACATTACCTTTCTCCAAAAATAAATCAGAAAACATCTGTAGCCAATTAATAATTTTTACCCATTTTTACTCTTCCAGATTGCAAATATTGAAATATAATCTCATTGACAGCATCACATTAAAATTTTGATGTAGCTAAAGGGTATTTGAGCTCAAAAATTGAGACTAAAGTATCAGTTATCAAATTTAAAAAGACCATTAAGATCCAACTATTTTTCATTATCTTCATTGTTGCCAAACTGGTCCAACACTATTTGCTCCTGCCTGTCCTCCTAACAGGCATTTTTCTTTTATCCTTTCCCTCCTAGAATCTGTTCTCAATATAGTAGTCAGAGGTGTCTTTTTTTTTTCAAGTTTATTTAATTTATTTAGAAAGAGTCAGAGACAACACGAGTGGAGGAGGGGCAGACAGAGAGGGAGAGAGAGAGAGAATCCAAAGCTTGGACTTTTACATGTCAAGTGAGATCACACCACTCCTGTGTTAAAAGTCCTGAAGCAGATCTCCATTCCACTCAGATGGATATACCAAAGTCCTTAAGATGATCAGCAAGACCCAAAGAACTCACCTGATATTCTTCTGCTCTCTTTCCCAACGACTCCATTTCCCTCACAGCCACACTGGCCTCCTTGCTTCCTCAAAAACAAACAAACACGCAGGAGCATTTTCCTTCAGTTAATCTACTCTTCCCCACATCTAGCATGTTTCTCTCCTAGGCAACTAAATGGTGTGTTCACACACCTCTATGAAGTCAACAGGTCTCTGCTTGTATTTTACCTTCTCAGAGAGAATTTCCCTTAGCAGCTAATTTAAAAATACAATCTCACCCTTCCTCTGGCACTCTTTATTGCTTTGTCTTGCCCTGCTTTTCATCAAGATTGATGAGCACAGTACCATAAAAGAATCAAATATAGATAATAATTCTTAATTTAAAATCTATACATAAAACTTTCAGAAGAAAACATAATATTTTAAATAATCAGAAATTAACATTTCTTAGAAAGACACAGAAAATAATAACTATAAAAGTAAAAAGTTGATAGATTTCACCACAATTTAAATGTCTGGTCATAAAAAGATATCATTAACTAATAAATAATTAAGTGACAGGCTGAGAGAAAATATCCCAAAATATATATCTGACAAAGGATTGGAACCCATTGTAATTCCTACAATTGAATAATAAAGGAGACATAACCCAATAAAAATGAACACAATCGACAAATGAAGATATACAAATGGCCAAGAATCAAGTGTGAAAAGTGCTTAAATCATTAATTATTGGGAAATGTAAATTACAACCACAAGGAGATACCACTACATACCTACTAGATAGAAAAACCAAAGTTAAAAGAAAACAACTGACAAAACTATTGGGGAGACTGTGGAGCAACTGGAACTCACATATGTTGTTGGTGGGAAGCTAAAAAGATAGAAGTACTTTGGAAAGAAATCTGTCAGTTTCTTGTGAAGCTAAACATACCTTTATTATGTGACCAATAATTCCTATTGTAGGTATTTTTCCAATAAAAATAAAAACATATATTCACAAAAAGACTTGCACAAAATATTCAAAGAAGCTATATTCATCAAAGTCTCAAGTTTGAAATAGTCTAAGTGTCCATAAATAAAATAAAGTCTGATATACTCATGTGACAAAATAGTTTTCAGCAATGAAAAAAATGGGTTATTGATACACCAACATGGATGAATTTCAAAAGGAGTAAAAGAGGCTTGACATCATCGAGTACCTATTGTATTATTGCATTTATATGAAATTATGGAACAGACAAAAAGAATCTACCATATAAACAAAACAGAACATGATTGCCACTGGGAATATTTGGAGTGGAAATATACCAGGAGGGAGCATAAGGAAATTTTCTGTGGTAGTAGGCATGTTCTGTATCTTCATGAGACTTTCAGTTACACTGGTGTTTGCATTTGCCAAAATTCAGTGAATGGTACTTAATTTTTATGCATTTTGTTGTTTATAAATATTACTCAAAAGGAAAAATATTATAAACACATATTGAATTCTAGCTAATGATATGCATGTTGAAGTATTTAATGGCACGTATCTTGATGTCTTCAATTTTCTTTGAAAGGCACCCATATAATAGTTTGATTCATAGGTGAATAGAGGGATGGATAAATGGATAGATTTGTAACAAATAAAGAACAGTGGAATGTTAATGGTTGAATCTTGGTTATGGATTAACATATGGATTCCAGTGAACAAGGGTTCACTATAAAACCCTTTCAACTTTTCTGTATATTTGAAAGTTCTTATAATAAAATATTACAATATATGGAATATTGCCATCTTCTGTATAAATTCCCTTTTGCCATTTTATAATTAGCCTTCCCTTCCCCTGCCCTAAGAAACCAATGATCTGATTTTCCTACAATAGCTTAGTTTGGCATATCCTAAACCTTTGTTTAAATGGAATCATTCAGCATGCATTTTACTGTCTGGCTTTCATTACTCAATATGTTGACTTTCATAGGTGGGTAATATTCCACTCTACAAATGTATCACAGTGGGATTATCCATTACCTTACTGATGATCATTTGCATTATTCCAGTTTCTGATTATTGTAAACAAATTCTATCAGGGTAATGACTCTCCAGAGTTCTAATATACAGACAGAATTGAGAACCACTGGACTATGTGGTTATTAAAATTATTTCCTATTTAAAAACTTGATGTTATGGCTATCTAGGGAAAGATTCAAGGGAAATAATCAGCCCTACAGTTTCAGCCCTACTTCTATGACACAGATGTCTCACAATCAATTAATATCTATCTAATTGGTGTATACTGTCTAATTAGAACTGATTAAATTAAGCAAATAAATAGGCTCAAAGACCCATATGTGTCAGATTTTAATAGATTCTTAAAACACAGTTGCTTAAAGTAAATGTGAAAAAAAATGGTTCCTTGTGTAATACAAACCACACGAGCTTAACACTATCCATGTGTCTCATATGATCACAAACTTGTTTTTATGATATAGTTAGGAATGCAGTCTACACAAAACATTGAGAGACTTCTGGTCAGCATAACTGAAGAATGGTTGGGAAAACTAATTTTCAGTTTAGTCTCTCAATTCTAACCAGTTCTATTATTTCAAAAGAAGTAATAAGCAAAACAAAGCCCACTATCATGAGTTGGAAAACACTGGTCAGGTAAAAGCACTACAACCAAATTAAAAAGTAGTCCTTATGTGAGATATTCTATCAATGAACCTCAAAAACTTTAATGACTGAATTTTTTCATAATAGCAGTAAAATCAGCAACATTTGGAAGCACAATACAAATCTGTCACTATAAAAGACTTATTTAAAAAAATTACCTAGAGAGACACAAAAGGATCTGAGCAAATCTTAAAAATTTAATAGTTAGTGAAAAACACATTTCCCAAAAGATTACATACAGTGTGGTAATATTTTTATAATATTACAAACAACTGAGACAAAAGAATATACTTTGAGGAATTATACTTTGAGATAATATATATTATCTATATACAGAAGTATATATTATCTATTATCTATATACAGAAACATTATATATATATGTGCATATATTTATAGTATGTATTTATAGTTTTTGTTGTTGTTCCATTTTCCATTTATAGTTCCATTTATAGTATGTATTTATAGTTTTGTTGTTGTTCCATTTTCACCCGTGATTGGGTGCACAGGGCAACATTTCAGTTTTGTATCATTAAATGAACAAATGTAGTGATAACAGTATTGACAACAAGCATGACCTGAATTCTGAGAGTAAGTGGTCTTTCAGTCTGGGAGTGGAGAGAGAGAGCAGGTGCAAGACATTCTTCAGAGAAGAAAACCACATTATTCGGTGAACCACCAAAAGATTCTGGCTTCAACTCACTAACAGCTGGAAAAAGTGCCAGTCCTGGTCAATCATCCATGATCTCCATCACAGCAAATTGGAATCTCTGATTTTTCAAACTAATTGTAGGTATAAGAGACACTAACTGAAGACTGACTTATAAAATGAACAGGCTGACTTCTTTTTTTTTTAAATTTTTTTTTTTTTTTCAACGTTTATTTTATTTTTTGGGACAGAGAGAGACAGAGCATGAACGGGGGAGGGACAGAGAGAGAGGGAGACACAGAATCGGAAACAGGCTCCAGGCTCTGAGCCATCAGCCCAGAGCCTGACGCGGGGCTCGAACTCACAGACCGTGAGATCGTGACCTGGCTGAAGTCGGACGCTTAACCGACTGCGCCACCCAGGCGCCCCCAGGCTGACTTCTAAAGTGTCCTTCGTTCACAAGTTGGCAAAATCTTCAGAGTGACTGTTGCAGCAATTATTCATATAGTACTGAGGGTTGCTGGAGGGGAAGTAGTGGGGAGATGAAGTAAATGGGTGATGGGCATTAAGGAGGCCACTTGGGATGAGCACTCGGTGTCATACGTAAGAGACGAATCACTGGGTTCTACTCCTGAATATAAGACTACACTGTATGTTAACTAACTTCAATATAAATTTAAAAAAATAAAAATAAAACTACAGTTCTTTCACAGTAATGAAAATTCCTGATCAATTAGAGACCATATAATCACACATTACTATTTTGAATAGGGGGGAACGAAGTCCCAAGTCATAATTTTGAAACAGGATTTTTATACACTTTATTTTTTTTTAAATCTATGACTCTGAAAGAATCCAACGCCATGTATCTGGGAGATCCTTCTCTTTAAAAGTCAAACCCTGAAAAATGTATAATAAGCCCTCAAGCATAGTTATCTATTAATACAGAGAAAGTTTAAGAGATAGGTAAAAGACCAATATCTTAAAAGAAAAATCAGCCAGAAACGTAAGTAAGCACATCATGGTATAAGAAACGTGACTATCACACGAGACAAAAAAAGTTAACTATGTGTGGTGATGGATGTTAACTAAACTTACTGGAGGTGATCATTTCACAATATATACAAATATCGAATTATTATGCGGTACACTTGAAACTAATATAATTTTATATGTCAATTATACCTCAATAAAAAAGAAATATATTATCAAATAAACATAATGAAAAATATACATTCTCATTCATAATAGCTGTTTTAAAAATAAATAAAAGAGGGGCGCCTGGGTGGCTCAGTCGGTTGAGCGGCCGACTTCGGCTCAGGTCATGATCTCACGGTCCGTGAGTTCGAGCCCCGCGTCGGGCTCTGTGCTGACAGCTCGGAGCCCGGAGCCTGTTACAGATTCTGTGACTCCTTCTCTCTCTGACCCTCCCCTGTTCATGCTCTGTCTCTGTCTCAGAAATAAATAAACATTAAAAAAATTTTAAAAATAAATAAAAGCAACCATATGACTTAATTGTGCATGACTCAGATTTGAAGAGACTTAAAAGGCTGAGAATACCCCTTGCTGAAGCCAGCATATATTACACTGTTGGTGAGAGTATGAATTAAAGTTGTCTTTCTGGAAAGCAACTAGAGGATATGTATCCAAAAAATGAAATGTGTGTATCATTTGGAAAAAGTCAAAGCCTCCTATCTCAGTAGGACTATTTGTATTTTGAGGGTGCTAATATGTCAAACATGCATATTTCCCCCTTCATATTCGTTGCCGTGACTTTATATGCACAGCTCAGATGATAATATTCAATTATTCAGATAGGAATTTAGAAAACCATCTAAAGTAAAGGCTACATCTTATGAACACGATGCTTAACTTACCACTAACACTCCATCAGTTGCTGAATAAAAGAGTGAGTAGACCTGAGTGAATAGGCAAACTCGGTTCAAGGAAAGGCCATAGCCTCTTTTTATCCTTAAGCCAGTGGGATTTAATCGAGTATGAACCATTTTTGCACATTACTGAAGGCAGCCACCAGAGAATATTAGTTGTGAGATTTTTAGAAGAAGAAAACAGCTAAATGAAAATGTGCCATCACTGCTTCTAGCTTAAATGAGCACTTCCAATTTGGAGGTCATGAAACAATCATCCTGTAAGAATAATCCCCCATGATTTCTTATTTCTATGACTCAAAGACAAATTCTTAGATCTTTTTCTTTGATGAGAGCAAGATCCAAAGTAGATTAATATTTTTTGACAAGCTTCAAAGGGGCAAAGGTATTTTGAGTCAATCTGTATGAAATTCGACCAGTTTAGTAAATATAAATAGGTGAAATCAGTTGAGCCCAAAACCTTTTACTATAGTGATTCTGACTTTGCAATTCTAACTGAAAATAACTAGCCAGCTCCTAGATTTTAACTTTCTCCCCAACACAAGAGCCCTGCCCTAATGCTGCCTCTAGTTCATTTTCAATTTCATAAAAATCAGATTTCTCAAATGGCTGAATGATCCAGATTAGAGATGTCAGTCTCCAGGTAAAATAGGGTCTTTGAAGAGGAAAAAATATTCTGTTGGAGTCACTGGAATGTATGTGGAGTGACAGTTAAAAACCTTAGAAAATATTAACAATGTTCTCTTCTAAAAAGCCATGTAGAATAAGAACAAACCCTCAAGAGATGGAAGGGAATAAAGATAATACAAGAATCATAATGACGTCTGTGTTACACTTGGAAGTTTACATCATTTTTTATGCATTATTTTTCCCATTCTTACAGCAACCTTGTGAAGTGCCTATTATCAAGCTTGTCCTCCAGTTGAGATAACTGAGAGACTTGGAAGGTATCTCGCCTGAGGCAACGGATGTGCCTGGAGGGAAGGAACCAGTCCCAGGTATTCATTTTTCATTTACTCTGTTAGGTCCTGGGTTCTCATGAGCATCACTGGACATCCAGGGTTTTACTGTTTATTATGCAAGAAAGCTTCCCTTCTAATCTCTTGTAGTGGCATCACAGTCCACACACAGCAGGATGTTCTTGTATCAATTCGACTCAGGCTCTCCACTAAGATTTTAGCTGTTTGCTATCCTAGGAGAGCCTCCTCTATATTCTCATTACTCCCAGCTGTTAGGATCTCATTGGTTTCACTCCCAATCTCATTTTAGCATGCATACTGCCCTCAGCTACTGTATACTGTTCTGGCTAAGGGTTCTACTATAACCTGGACGACTCTCCCATCCTGTCCCAGTCCCACCCACTGTTAGCATGCTTAACTACTGACAACACAGATAAAGTATGAGTTGCTCACACACTCTCTTAGACATTTTCATCTTGACAGTCATCCTCAAAGGATCCAGATCCAAAGCCAGGCTTACCATTCCCCAGTTTATACAAAGGTTCTATTTGCTTGTTGCTGCAATTTCAGCTAGTTTTGCAATTGAATAATAAAGGAGTTAATATTTATTGAATATGACAATGTAGCAGGCATTGAATTCTTCATAGTTCTTTTCATTCCATAAATACAGGATCTTATTACATAGGCACTAGTATTGTCTCCATTTTATAGATGGGGGAACGGAGGTAAAAAGAGGCTTGAATTTCTTGCCAAAAGAACAGGTAAAACCAATATTTTAATCCAGGCATTCTGACCTCAAAATCTTGTAAACTTGTAAATTCTATATGATATTTCACAGAATTGAAACTGTGTGATTTTTGACAAAAGTTATCACCAGTAAAGCTATTTTTCTGAGTGAAGAGTTCTCACTTCTCCAACAATAATTGGAAATCTTATACTAAGGTGGGTGGCAAATGGGCTAAATGGGTGACGAGTATGAAGGAAGGCACTTGTGTTGGGAACCTGGTGTCACATGCAAGTGATGAATCACTAAATTCTATTCCTGAAACCAATATTACACTGTACGTAAACCAACTAGAATTTAAATAAAAATTTGGGGAAAAAAAGAAGTCTTAGACTAAGTTCTGAATGAGACAGAGTCAATAGGCTGGATCAGGCAAAAAAAAAAAACAACCCATAACTATGTGCCATATTTGATTGCCCTTCCTCTCTGGCCAGTTCAATGCAAACAGCAAACTCAGCAGGATCTATCAGTTCTTATTTGATTTTGTTGGCCTTGCACTCGTGTCATGAGATTAGGAGTGACAGCAACCTTATACCACCACTGGATGTCACCCTCTATCTCCCTGCTCAAACGCTTACCCTTATTGCCTTCACATCCTCCAAAACCCAGCTCAACTGTCCTGTCCAGGAAGCCTCACCTGAGCCCATGGGCCTACCTTTGTGACTATGCTCCCATATTTGAGCACAGTTTATTCCAACATGTTCTGAAATCATCAATGTGTATCTCTCTGGCCTGAAATTGGGAGCTAATTAGAATACTGTTCTGTTTGAGAATGTCACAGCACATAGGATCTAGTACTTCCAGGAACATAAATAACCATTACAGTGATGGATGCTAACTAGGCTTATTACAGTGATCATTTTGCAATATACACAAACATTGAATCATTATGCTGTACATCTCAAACTAATATGTTGTGTGCCACATATATCTCAAAAAATATATGCATTACATAAAGAAAAACCCTCAAACTCTTCTGAAATTATGTAGTAGGGGATGAGGTAATGGTATTTATTTGGTACAATTCCCTCTGTGAAACCAGAAATACAAAATCCTGCAACTAATAAATTCCTAGTTATAATTATAATGACATATTTTAATCATAGAAAAATTATACATCTTTTCCAATCCTCAATTTCCTCATCTGTGAAATGTGATAATTCATGGGATTCTCAGAAGATTGAAAGAGCTCCTCGTAAAATTGTATAACATAATAAGCATTTAAATATTATTATTAAAACTGATGAGGTTATAATTTGCTTTCGAAAATAAAGCAAGGAGTACTTTTTCTGGCTGTGGTTTGGCAAGGCAACACTGGAAAAGATGAAGTAAATCACACTTTCTTCAATGTTCTCCTCTATTCCTTCTGAAACCAAGCCAAAAATAAGCCAGTAGGAATCATGGAGAAAGGAAGTAGGCAAGATGAAAGGGGAAAAAATGACACAAAGATCTCTTTTCTGTTAAAGTGAGTGGGTTTTCCTTATTCCTCAATAAATATCTTATTCCCTTACTCAAGTTTGATATAGTGCTACAATTTCATAATCTTAAAATTCATCCTGAACACTGAGAGAATCTCATTTGCAATACTTCAAGTATATCTTTCCCTTTTTGTGACCATTAGCCACACATTTTGCAATGACTTACAAAGACAAGATGTTTCACAGTCATTTTGATGTGTTGCCACTGCAACACAATCTGAACTACCAGAGGGGATCTCAAATGTTCCCTGAGTCACAGAAGGCATTTGGAGACAACTTTCCCATAAACAAAAGAAGCTACATTATATAATAAATCACTGGATTATGCTGGATTATGAGGGAACAGAGGTCAGTAGTCATATGAAATAATTAGTGTATCTATAAAATTGCCCCTAATTAAAATTCAATAATCTTATCTGAAGTAGGATCAATTCTAGTCAATTCATTTATTAGATAACAATTTTTACCTTCATTAGTTTAAGGCATTTTTTCTCTTTTTTCAAAGTAAAATATAAAGACATGGTATAAACTGCTTAATTCATTAGTTTAAGGCATTTTTTCTCTTTTTTCAAAGTAAAATATAAAGACATGCTTAATACTGACTTCTTTTATCACCCACAATAAGGGTTTCCTGTATAGACAATGAAAACCAGTGCAATTTACATTCCAAAGAATGTACATTCTTCAAAGAAAGGAAGCTGAAACCCAAATAAGTAGGAGTCATGCCAGATGTGGTAGAGATTGGTCTGCATCCAGGTGTTCTGGATAAAGCAGAGAAGACCCCTGTGGCTGCAGATTCAGGAATGAGCCAGAAAAGTTCATTTTCCCACATGCAAAGGCAAAAATTCTGATTTGCACACAATTAGAAGGGGGTGCTCAAACTAGTGGCAAAAACATTCCTGAATCAAAGACCAGCTATATTTCTTTATAAACAACATCGGAGCATACAGAGATGTCATGGATTTGCAGAACTTCATAGACTTCACCCAGGAATACTGGCAGTGCTGTGAGGCTGTTGGAGCTGATGACTAGGACCTAAATATTTACTTCAACTGCACAGATTCCAGTGCAAGTTAGGAGTCATGCAGCATGCCATTATCCTGCTGTACTAAAGATTCTGCAGAAGATGTCATCAATACTCAGTGTGGCCATGATGCCAGGCAAAAACCAGAAGTTGACCAGCAGATTGTAATCTGCATGAAAGGCTGTGTGCTCCAGTTTCAAACAGGACAATTTAACCATCATGGCTGGTATTTTCATAGGCATTGCATTGCTACAGATTTGGGGGATATACTTGGCTCAGAATCTGATTAGTGATATTGAAGCTGCCAGAGCTAGCTGGGAGAGCCCCTGAAACGCTGCTGCAAGGCACTGGACAGACCAAGACTTCCTGCCCCTCCAGCATGCCCAACCCAATCCATGCTGCATGGACCCTAATCACAGAGGTATCCTGCAATCCCACCTGACGGTGCTCTCAAGAACTTGGTTTGAGGGGGTACAACTTGGAAATGCTGCTGACAGCATTAAAAAGATAACCAATATGAAAAAAAAAGCCCACAGAACCCATGTGGTTCTATGAGAGGTAGAAAAATCAGAGTTAAACATGAAAGCACACAGAAAATCTATAATTACAGGAAGTAGACTGTCCCTATGGCAGCAGTGTCTGGGGACAGGACAGATGAGAAATTTTGCATTAGGAATGTCCTATTGCTGCCTGCTTTTATTGGCTGCACTAAAATTTAAGTTTAACAAACCCAGACACGACATCCTGCTAGCCCAGAATATGACCCTGACTCCTCTCTTACAGGGAGCTCACAAAATTAAAACAAAAATTAAAAACAAAACAAAACAAACAAAAACTTTCAAAAGTAGGATCCTACCCAAGTTATGACTTCCAGGATAATATCTTCTGGTGTCTTCCTTTATCTCTGGCTGTTCTTTCGTAGCCTTCTTGGTTGTGTTCAAGGACTTAATCTGTAGACGTCTTTTCAACTCCAGTGACACTGCTTACATTCTATTTTCCATTCTTTAAAGGCTTTAAATACTACATATATGGGGGCACCTGGGTGGTGCAGTCAGTTGAGCATCCGACTTCAGCTCAGGTCATGATCTCGCTGTCTGTGAGTTCGAGCCCCACGTCAGGCTCTGTGCTGACAGGTCAGAGCCTGGAGCCTGCTTTGGATTCTGTGTCTCCCTCTTTCTCAGCCCCTCCCCCACTAATGCTGGCTCTCTCTCTCTCTCTCTCTCTCTCTGTCAAAAATAAACATTTAAAAAATTTAAATACTACATATATGGTGATGAGTTTCAAATTTACATGTTCAACTCACACTTTTCACCATATTTCAGAATTAACATGTTTAACAAGTTAAAACTTCATATGTAACATGTCCAAAAGCAAATTATTTTTTTTCTCCTATAACAGCTTCTTCCCTCCGTCTCTTTCATTTAAATACATGGAAACACTGAACTTCCATTGGCTCAGAACAAAAACTTGAGCATCACTTTGACTCATATCTTTCCTCCATACCCCACATAACAATTATAAAGCAAATATTAACAACTCCACTTTTCAAATATATCGAAAATGTAACAATTTTATGCCATTTTAACCACTACCACCCCGGTCCAAGACACCGTTATGTTTCATTTGGATCATAGCTCTGCTTCTATATTTTTCCTGCTCTTCATTCTCAAAAAAGAGTCAGAGACATGAAGTAAAACTCTTCTACTCAAAGTTCTCCGATACGATGTAAAAAACCAGTCTTTTCAGTGGTCTAGCAGACTCTATATAACCCAGGACCCTGCTATTTCTCTGATCTTATCTCCCACATCTCTCCCTTCTGCACATTTTACTCCAACTACATTAGATTCCATGTTGTTCTTTGAACACACTGAACTGCTACTGCAGTTCCCTCTGCAGGGAATGACTTAATCTCAGATATCCACAAAGGTTCTCCTCTTCATTTGCTTTAGATCTTTCCTTAAATATCTCATATCACAGAGACTTCTGCAGACTAACTTAGAATAACATTCCACATTCGTTTTTTTGCCCACACATCCTACGTAATATCCCCTAACACATTCCATCACCCACCATACTTATCTCTTTCTTTCTCCCCTGCCACTCCACTCCTTATAAGAAAGATGTAAGGTCCTTGAAGGCAGGAAAATCATGTTTGTTCACTGTCATATTCCATGTGCTGGGGAACAGTATGTCACACTTACTAGATTCTCGAAAAAAAAAAGATGTTTAATACCAGATGCAAGAAAATATAGTAAAATTATTTCAACTGAATATGTCAAACATAAAGAATTATATGTGAGGTTAAGATTAAGTGAGATTTAATTGAAGTTGGTTTTGTGGATAAGTTAATGTAGCAGGTACCTGACTGAGCTGACTCTGAAGTGGGAAAAAACAATATGAGGAGAGTCCAAATAAGTATCCAGTCTGCAATGTCAATTAATTAACATAAATGCAGTTCTAGAGATATTTTCCTAAATCTTACACCAATGGGTAGCAATAATATGAATCATTAGGTAGAAGCTCAACTTTCTGCAGTTAGAAAAATATTCACTTAAATCTTGGTGTTATGGAAGGTTATAGTAAAAATGGCTTATATTTTAAATTTTCTCAACTAAAATAAACTGATGAATTCCAAACAGGGAACAAATTCCATACATTTTGATTTGTAGTGGTGGAGAAGTAAAAAAGGCCATTTACAAGTGTAGCAATATTTTAGTAGCAATACTTTAATAGCAGTATTTAAATAATTGATTTAAAATGTACATGGACATCTGTTCTGTCAATTTATTAATTAAATATCTAATTAAAAATTCTTACCTGAACCTTAACTATGTGTCCCATACCCAAAAGTGGAAAGGCATTAAAATAGTCAACCAGTGGGGCTCAGTTGGTAGAGCACATGACTCTTGATCTCAGGATCATGAGTTCAAGACTAACGTTAAGTGAAGAGTTTACTTAAAAACAAAATATATTCAACCAATGTTTGACAAAGGAGCAAATGCCATACAATAAGGCAAAGATTCTTTTCAACAAATGGTGTTGAAACAACTGGAATCCACCACAATCCAAAAACAAAAGCAAAAACAAAATCTCTAGACACAGACCTTAAACCCTTCACAAAATTAACTCAAAATGTTAATTGACCTGACCAAAATATAAAATGAAAAACTATAAAACTCCTAGAAGATAACTTAGAGGAGAACATCTAGATGACTTTCAGTTTGGTGAGGACTTTTTAATATGACACCAAAAACAGGATCTATGAAAGAAATAACTGATAATCTGGAGTTCATTATAATTACAAACTTCTGCCCTGTCAAAAACACTGTCAGGATAATGAAAATACAAGCCACAAACTGAGAGACAATATTTGCAAAAGATACATCTGATAAAGGGCTGTTATCCAAAATACGCAAAAAAAACTACTAAACCTTAATAATAACAAACAACCCAATTAAAAAATGGGCCAGAGACTTCAACAAATACCTCATAAAAAGATGTATGGATGGCAAATAAGCATATGAAAAGATGTTCCTCATCATATGTCATCAGAGAAATGCAAATTAAAACAGCAAGATACCACTACACACCTATAAGAGTGCCCAAAATCCAGAACACTGACCCCACTAAATTCTGTCTAGGATTTGGAGCAATAAAAAAAATTCTCATTTATTGCTGTTGAGAACATACAATCATAGAGCACTTCAGAAGACAGTTTGGCTGTTTCAACAAAATTAAACATTCTCTTATACAACCCAGTAATGGTGTTCCTTTGTATTTACTCAAAGGAGTTGAAAACTTATGCTTACACAAAAATTTCCACACAGAGATTTAAAGAAGCTTTATTCATAATTGTGAAAACTTTTCACAATCAACCAAGATGTCCTTCAGTAGGTGAAAGGATAAACTGTGGTACTTCCAGAATATGGAATATTATTCAGCGCACACACACACACACACACACACACACACACACACACACACACAAAGAGCTATCAAGCCATGAAAAGGCATGAAAGAAACCTAAATGCATATTACTAAGTGAAAGAACCCAATCTGAAAAGGTTACGTACTGATTCCAGTTATATGACATTCTGGAAAAGGCAAAACTATGGAGACACTAAAATGATCAGAGATTTCTAGGGGCACCTGGGTGGCTCAGTCGGTTGAGCATCCGACTTCGGCTCAGGTCATGATCTCGCGGTCTGTGAGTTTGAGCCCCGCATCGGGCTCTGTGCTGGCAGCTCAGAGCCTGGAGCCTTCTTTCGATTCTGTGTCTCCCTCTCTCTCTGCCCCTCCCCTGCTCATGCTCTGTCTCTCTCTCTCTGTCAAAAATAAATAAACATTAAAAAAAATTAAAAAAAATAAAATGATCAGAGATTTCTGTGGTTAGGGAGGAGGAAGGAGTGAATAGATAGGTGGAGCAGAGGATTTATAATTTCACAGGACAGTGAAACTATTCTGTATGATATATAATGGTGGATATATGTCATTATACATTTGCCAAACCCATAAAATTTACCACTAAGAGTGAATCCTAATGTAAACTATGGTTTTAGGTGATAAAAAGGAGAATAAGTAGAAGGAAGGGAAGAAGAAGGAAGAGAAGAAGAAGAAGAAGAAGACGAAGAAGAAGAAGAAGAGGAAGAGGAAGGAAGGAGGAGGAGGAAGAGGGAGAGGAGGAGAAGAGGAAGGGGGAGGGGGAGGGAAAGGGGAGAGAGGGGGAAGGAGAAGAAAGGGAAGAAGAGGAAGAAGAGGAAGGAGAAGAAGTGAGGGGGGAGGGGGAGAGGAAGAGGTAGAGGAGGAGGAGAAGGCATAGGTGAAGTCTTGTGTTATTATCTGGCCTATATCAAGAGGAGATTTGAATGCAATGGCATTTAATTCAGCCCTGAACATTATGGTGATCCATTAAGGTTGATTAAAGTATTGCACAAAACATAGGTACATTTAACACCACAAACTAAACAACAGATGTCCAAATGCTTTGAGGTCCAAGTTAAGATTCATTCTTCCCAGCGAATATTCTGGTAGGGAAATTGTACATCGTCTATGGAAATGAGTAAACCCATATGATTGAGATAAAGGAGTAAATGGGTGTGAAGAGGAAAAGTCTCATCCGATGAATGAGAGACCATATGAAATAGACTTAGGTTGTACAGTATATATCATTCTTATGATGAAAAGACACGAAGCATGAAGTTGTGATTAAGACACAAGAATTGAAAAGCCTTTGACTAATGAAAAAAGGAGGAAGCATGTTCTAACGTCCCAGAGAAGATGCATCTAACTTAGTTGAAGTGTCAGTGGAGTATTAAAGCAGAGTATTATAATTTAAGTAAGTGTTAACCACATGAGAAGGGTGAATCAGTCAGAGAAAGTATAATATTCAAACCATGGAGGGCAAGAGAAAAAGTATAATATTCAAACCATGGAGGGCAAAACCATGGAGGGCAAGGAGGCCCTCCTCAGGAGGGCCCTGAGGAATAGCAAGGGATTTGACAGAGTCAAATCAAAGTCAAAGAGTTTTTATACCATGCCAATAAGTTTGAGTTTATCTTGAAGGTAATGGCGAAATTGATTGTGCTATAATGGTTGAAATCATAGGGAGAAAAATTAAAATTTTGATTAATTTTGCCATAAGAAAAACTCTCTTTGGGATGGTATTATACACCTCAAACAGATTAGGAAAAAGGAAATACAAGTATTAAAGGCATTTGTGCTTTATACACACTCACAAACATACCACCCACCAGAGAACCACCTCTAAGTTTACTTGTTAAAAATATCAAAGGAAGGCTCCTATACATGAATGTATGTTAGAGGTATAATACATTGTTATATAGAGGTTAACATTTACATATCAAGGTGAGGTGGGAAACCTTGCTTGAGATTAGAAAATGATGGCCACATTTGTGGCTTACCAATTAAACACTGTAATAAAGGACATTAACCATGCATATTTTGGAATTGGAATTTAATTGAGAAGTCATGATAACAGGGGTAAATTCACCATCTAAACATGTTTACTTCTTCCTTGTAACTTTAATAAGACATTTAGCTTATTAGAATGGACTCAGTTGTTTCAAGGCCTCAGCCACTGACAGAAATATAAAGTGATTGTTCACTTTGTAAACATTAATAAAAGGGTAGTGAGAAAAGTGCAAAATCATTTAATGAGCTTGGACTAGAAATTCGAAATGTTTTAAATTTCCAAAGTTAGGGGCGCCTGGGTGGCGCAGTCGGTTAAGCGTCCGACTTCAGCCAGGTCACGATCTCGCGGTCCGTGAGTTCGAGCCCCGCATCAGGCTCTGGGCTGATGGCTCGGAGCCTGGAGCCTGTTTCCGATTCTGTGTCTCCCTCTCTCTCTGCCCCTCCCCCATTCATGCTCTGTCTCTCTCTCTGTCCCAAAAATAAAAATAAAAAACGTTGAAAAAAAAAATTTAAAAAAAAAAAAAATAAATTTCCAAAGTTAAATTTACCTAATTGCAATTGTTAATTCCCCATAAAGTTTATAATATAAAAATATTATTAGACAAAAATCTGACTTACACAAACTTCTGACATATTTGTTCTCAATATTGACCACACCTTCTTTTAAAACAATCTCCAGCCAGAAATCCTACCTCAAATAATTTTTGAGTGAAACTATTTTTCTAAAGAAGCACCTATTTTGGCAAATACCTAGAGACCCTAATATATAAAATGTAAAGATGTTTCCATAGACTGGTGTAAAGTGATATAAAAAGAGATTTTGAAAAGTAATAGGGGTGTCTGGGTGGCTCAGTCAGTTAAGCATCCAACTCTGGATTTTGGTTCAGGTCATGATCTCAAGGTTTGTGAGTACAAGTCCTGCACTGGGCTTCGTGCTGTCAGCACGGAGCCTGCTTGGGATTTTGTCTCCCTCTCTATCTGCCCCTCTCCTGTTTGCTCTCTCTCTCTCAAAATAAATACAAACTTTAAAAAGTATTATAAAAGAAGAAAAGTTATAACTTTTTTACTTAAGGTTTTGAATTTCCTAATAGGCCAGTCCCTAATTACATAATATGCCATATATATGTCATTCCTTAATTTGAATATCTATTAAATTTTACCTAAAAACAAGACATAGTATAGGGGGTTTGGTCTTAAACAGATTTTTCTAAGGTATTAGTTAATACAAGTAGTCCTCAAGCTAAGCTTTGAAAGGGATATTTGGTAAGAAAACCAAACTGAAAAGTTTTATATTAATAAAACTTGTGTTTACAAGTTTACTGTTAAGACATTGAATTTAAGTCAGAATATGCACATTACCAAGCCCCTGTGTCTTATTTAAAAAATAACTCCATGGCCACTCTCATTTATGCTTTAATTCAGAAAAGCAGACCAAACTGTATAATTTAAGTGTTGCATGAACTGGCAACAATGGAAATCATCCAATCCCAGATTATTATGACAATATGCATTCCCATGTAAAGCACCTTCTGCCAAACGCCAGTCATTAATTAATATTTCAAAATTCAAGAGGACAGCTGGAATAGCACAGGGACAACTCACAATAGCATAGTACAACCTAGAGAGCAAACTATCAAAGATAAACTACAATTACTGCAGATAAATACAACTTACTAACGAACAACTTCCACACAGATTGATTGATACAGACCATTGTCAGCAATGTTGATGAATTCATATGATTCCAGAAGATTTCACAGAGATTGATGGGATGTTGAATACCTATAATTCTATCAAAACCAGACTAATTTAGACCCAGGGAAATTTCTTAGTAACAACTAATTTAGAATATACGCCTACATTTCTTAAATGAAAGAGAAACAGTTCTGAAGATTAGGAAAAACAAAGAGCAAAAAGTTACAAGGATAAGGAGAATGTCTCTGAGTATAATTTCCATGATTTAATGAAATATTCCATCTATATAAATTGTTAAGTTTATCTATTTATTTGAGAGAGAGAGAGAGAGAGAGAGAGAGAGAGAGAGAGAGAGAATCCCAAGCAGGACTCTGCACTGTCAGTACAGAGCCCGGCACGGGCTCAAATTCATGAATTTGAGGAGATCATCACCTGAGCCAAAATGACTGAGCCACCCAGGCACCCAGAAATATTCAATCTATAAAACATAGCATCATGACAATATGCCCAAGTAAATGATAAGTATCATGCCTATCTCTCTTTTGTACTAATGAAAGGGAGAATCATCTTGGGATGGTTTTCTGAAATTAATTCATCTTTTATTCCTTAGTCATTTTAATTCATGGAAATAAACCTATGAAAAAAACCCAGCAAACAAAAAGCCCTTATCCAAGTAGCCCCTCCAAAAAAGAGTGTCCAAGTACATTTATATTCTGGTGAGTTACACACAGTTTAGTCAAAAAATTTCCATGATTGTTCTATTTTTATTGTGAAACAGTAATTGAGGTTATTTTTTAGAAATAATGATCAACTAACCAATTATAAAGAAAATGAAAGTCATGCATTAAAATAAACATAATTTTGAAAGCACTCATGTAAAAATAGTAATTGTAAAGTATAAAACAGATTGAAAAATCTTCTTCCTACATTAGGAAAGTATATTCTATAACTAAATGTATAATTCAGTTATTTTTATAAGAGTTATTTTGAATATGTGCTATGTCATACTAGAGAACCCATAAAGGGCAGCTAAACAGATCCCTCTTAACAGTGTATTTATTAGCATAAACACATACATAAAAAAACATGTGAAAATATCAAAGATTTGTTTTAATGTTACAGTGAGTGGTGTAGTCAGGGAAAAGATAAGTACATTGTGAGTTACAAGTTCAGGCAAGGTGAAAGGCAATAAAGTTATTTTCGAGATCTAAGGAAATCTGTAACACATGAAGATTGCTTTTTCACAAGGTGAATAATTTTTATTTGGTTTTTATAATTCCTCCAACACTTCAGAGGATGTGTGGGTCCATATTCCCTCCTGGACATTCTGATTTAGACAAGTTACAATTTTGAGCCCTTTCACTGGAATACACATACAGAGGAAATGCCTAAAGCTCTGTTTGAATACATTCATTTTATTTCAATCTGTAATGTCACCAAAAGGTTAATTTGAAAAGTGACTTCATTTTAATTGCTTCCGATATTAGGCCAACTAAATGTTTTGGAGAGGCTTTCTTAGAACACCTAATTTATGAAAAATCTCAATTTAAAAATCATCAAAGGGTAAAACTCAAACATCTCTATTGTTTTCCTCTGTTCTTTTTTAATTATACTTATTATATTTAAACTTATTTAAAAATAGCATTCATGCATAAAAATGTGAAATAATATAGGTATGTTGGGTAAAGCTTAAATGTCTTGTTTTGCCATTCCCCAATATATTAATTTTTGTTTATCAGAGACAATGTTTGAAACAACCATTGAGGCCTTTTTTTTTCTATGCAGGTGCACACTTTTATACATACAGTCATCTGGATTTTTTAAATACTATAGATAACTTTTTCAAATTAAAAATAATTCCCTCGTGGAACAAAAAATCATGAGTTTATTTCCACATTATCACAAGTCTACCACATTCTTTTTAAAGGTTGCAGAATAGCCTGTAGCACAGGCTAAATGTTTAACCAAACATTTCTTAGAAATGGACATGTATGTTGCTTTTTAATATTCTTCTTAAAATTTTACCCTGAATATTTTCATATAGAAGTAGTTGGGCACATGTACAAGCATTTCTGTAGTTTTGAATACTTTGAAAAGAACTTCTTTTTTTTTTTTTTTTTTTTTTTTTTTTTTTCCTGAGTTTTCTTTTTTATTTATTTATTTATTTATTTATTTATTTTTTAATATATGAAATTTACTGTCAAATTGGTTTCCATACAACACCCAGTGCTCATCCCAAAAGGTGCCCTCCTCAATACCCATCACCCACCCTGCCCTCCCTCCCACCCCCCATCAACCCTCAGTTTGTTCTCAGTTTTTAACAGTCTCTTATGCTTTGGCTCTCTCCCACTCTAACCTCTTTTTTTTTTTTTTTCCCTTCCCCTCCCCCATGGGTTTCTGTTACGTTTCTCAGGATCCACATAAGAGTGAAACCATATGGTATCTGTCTTTCTCTGTATGGCTTATTTCACTTAGCATCACACTCTCCAGTTCCATCCACGTTGCTACAAAAGGCCATATTTCATTCTTTCTCATTGCCACGTAGTATTCCATTGTGTATATAAACCACAATTTCTTTATCCATTCATCAGTTGATGGACATTTAGGCTCTTTCCATAATTTGGTGATTGTTGAGAGTGCTGCTATAAACATTGGGGTACAAGTGCCCCTATGCATCAGTACTCCTGTATCCCTTGGATAAATTCCTAGCAGTGCTATTGCTGGGTCATAGGGTAGGTCTATTTTTAATTTTTTGAGGAACCTCCACACTGCTTTCCAGAGCGGCTGCACCAATTTGCATTCCCACCAACAGTGCAAGAGGGTTCCCGTCTCTCCACATCCTCTCCAGCATCTATAGTCTCCTGATTTCTTCATTTTGGCCACTCTGACTGGCGTGAGGTGGTATCTGAGTGTGGTTTTGATTTGTATTTCCCTGATGAGGAGCGACGTTGAACATCTTTTCATGTGCCTGTTGGCCATCCGGATGTCTTCTTTAGAGAAGTGTCTATTCATGTTTTCTGCCCATTTCTTCACTGGGTTATTTGTTTTTCGGGTGTGGAGTTTGATGAGCTCTTTATAGATTTTGGATACTAGCCCTTTGTCCGATGTGTCATTTGCAAATATCTTTTCCCATTCCGTTGGTTGCCTTTTAGTTTTGTTGGTTGTTTCCTTTGCTGTGCAGAAGCTTTTTATCTTCATAAGGTCCCAGTAATTCACTTTTGCTTTTAATTCCCTTGCCTTTGGGGATGTGCCGAGTAAGAGATTGCTACGGCTGAGGTCAGAGAGGTCTTTTCCTGCTTTCTCCTCTAAGGTTTTGATGGTTTCCTGTCTCACATTCAGGTCCTTTATCCATTTTGAGTTTATTTTTGTGAATGGTGTGAGAAAGTGGTCTAGTTTCAACCTTCTGCATGTTGCTGTCCAGTTCTCCCAGCACCATTTGTTAAAGAGACTGTCTTTTTTCCATTGGATGTTCTTTCCTGCTTTGTCAAAAATGAGTTGGCCATACGTTTGTGGGTCTAGTTCTGGGGTTTCTATTCGATTCCATTGGTCTATGTGTCTGTTTTTATGCCAATACCATGCTGTCTTGATGATGACAGCTTTGTAGTAGAGGCTAAAGTCTGGGATTGTGATGCCTCCTGCTTTGGTCTTCTTCTTCAAAATTACTTTGGCTATTCGGGGCCTTTTGTGGTTCCATATGAATTTTAGGATTGCTTGTTCTAGTTTCGAGAAGAATGCTGGTGCAATTTTGATTGGGATTGCATTGAATGTGTAGATAGCTTTGGGTAGTATTGACATTTTGACAATATTTATTCTTCCAATCCATGAGCAGGGAATGTCTTTCCATTTCTTTATATCTTCTTCAATTACCTGCATAAGCTTTCTATAGTTTTCAGCATACAGATCTTTTACATCTTTGGTTAGATTTATTCCTAGGTATTTTATGCTTCTTGGTGCAATTGTGAATGGGATCAGTTTCTTTATTTGTCTTTCTGTTGCTTCATTGTTAGTGTATAAGAATGCAACGGATTTCTGTACATTGATTTTGTATCCGGCAACTTTGCTGAATTCATGTATCAGTTCTAGCAGACTTTTGGTGGAGTCTATCGGATTTTCCATGTATAATATCATGTCATCTGCAAAAAGCGAAAGCTTGACTTCATCTTTGCCAATTTTGATGCCTTTGATTTCCTTTTGTTGTCTGATTGCTGATGCTAGAACTTCCAGCACTATATTAAACAGCAGCGGTGAGAGTGGGCATCCCTGTCGTGTTCCTGATCTCAGGGAAAAAGCTCTCAGTTTTTCCCCATTGAGGATGATGTTAGCTGTGGGCTTTTCATAAATGGCTTTTATGATCTTTAAGTATGTTCCTTCTATCCCGACTTTCTCAAGGGTTTTTATTAAGAAAGGGTGTTGGATTTTGTCAAAGGCCTTTTCTGCATCGATTGACAGGATCATATGGTTCTTTTCTTTTTTTTTGTTAATGTGATGTATCACGTTGATCGATTTGCGAATGTTGAACCAGCCCTGCATCCCAGGAATGAATCCCACTTGATCATGGTGAATAATTCTTTTTATATGCTGTTGAATTCGATTTGCTAGTATCTTATTGAGAATTTTTGCATCCATATTCATCAGGGATATTGGCCTGTAGTTCTCTTTTTTTACTGGGTCTCTGTCTGGTTTAGGAATCAAAGTAATACTGGCTTCATAGAATGAGTCTGGAAGTTTTCCTTCCCTCTCTATTTCTTGGAATAGCTTGAGAAGGATAGGTATTATCTCTGCTTTAAACGTCTGGTAGAACTCCCCTGGGAAGCCATCTGGTCCTGGACTCTTATTTGTTGGGAGATTTTTGATAACCGATTCAATTTCTTCGCTGGTTATGGGTCTGTTCAAGCTTTCTATTTCCTCCTGATTGAGTTTTGGAAGAGTGTGGGTGTTTAGGAATTTGTCCATTTCTTCCAGGTTGTCCAATTTGTTGGCATATAATTTTTCATAGTATTCCCTGATAATTGTTTGTATCTCTGAGGGATTGGTTGTAATAATTCCATTTTCATTCATGATTTTATCTATTTGGGTCATCTCCCTTTTCTTTTTGAGAAGCCTGGCTAGAGGTTTGTCAATTTTGTTTATTTTTTCAAAAAACCAACTCTTGGTTTCGTTGATCTGCTCTACAGTTTTTTTAGATTCTATATTGTTTATTTCTGCTCTGATCTTTATGATTTCTCTTCTTCTGCTGGGTTTAGGCTGCCTTTGCTGTTCTGCCTCTATTTCCTTTAGGTGTGCTGTTAGATTTTGTATTTGGGATTTTTCTTGTTTCTTGAGATAGGCCTGGATTGCAATGTATTTCCCTCTCAGGACTGCCTTCGCTGCGTCCCAAAGCGTTTGGATTGTTGTATTTTCATTTTCGTTTGTTTCCATATATTTTTTAATTTCTTCTCTAATTGCCTGGTTGACCCACTCATTCGTTAGTAGGGTGTTCTTTAACCTCCATGCTTTTGGAGGTTTTCCAGACTTTTTCCTGTGGTTGATTTCAAGCTTCATAGCATTGTGGTCTGAAAGTATGCATGGTATAATTTCAATTCTTGTAAACTTATGAAGGGCTGTTTTGTGACCCAGTATATGATCTATCTTGGAGAATGTTCCATGTGCACTCGAGAAGAAAGTATATTCTGTTGCTTTGGGATGCAGAGTTCTAAATATATCTGTCAAGTCCATCTGATCCAATGTATCATTCAGGGCCCTTGTTTCTTTATTGACTGTGTGTCTAGATGATCTATCCATTTCTGTAAGTGGTGTGTTAAAGTCCCCTGCAATGACCACATTCTTATCAATAAGGTTGCTTATGTTTATGAGTAACTGTTTTATATATCTGGGGGCTCCGGTATTTGGCGCATAGACATTTATAATTGTTAGCTCTTCCTGATGGATAGACCCTGTAATTATTATATAATGCCCTTCTTCATCTCTTGTTACAGCCTTTAATTTAAAGTCTAGTTTGTCTGAAATAAGTATGGCTACTCCAGCTTTCTTTTGGCTTCCAGTAGCATGATAAATAGTTCTCCATCCCCTCACTCTCAATCTAAAGGTGTCCTCAGACCTAAAATGAGTCTCTTGTAGACAGCAAATAGATGGGTCTTGTTTTTTTATCCATTCTGATACCCTATGTCTTTTGGTTGGCGCATTTAATCCATTTACATTCAGTGTTATTATAGAAAGATACGGGTTTAGAGTCATTGTGATGTCTGTATGTTTTATGCTTGTAGTGATGTCTCTGGTACTTTGTCTCACAGGATCCCCCTTAGGATCTCTTGTAGGGCTGGTTTCGTGGTGACAAATTCCTTCAGTTTTTGTTTGTTTGGGAAGACCTTTATCTCTCCTTCTATTCTAAATGACAGACTTGCTGGATAAAGGATTCTCGGCTGCATATTTTTTCTGTTTAGCACACTGAAGATATCGTGCCAAGCCTTTCTGGCCTGCCAAGTTTCAAAGGAGAGATCAGTCACGAGTCTTATAGGTCTCCCTTTATATGTGAGGGCATGTTTATCCCTTGCTGCTTTCAGAATTTTCTCTTTATCCTTGTATTTTGCCAGTTTCACTATGATATGTCGTGCAGAAGATCGATTCAAGTTACGTCTGAAGGGAGTTCTCTGTGCCTCTTGGATTTCAATGCCTTTTTCCTTCCCCAGTTCAGGGAAGTTCTCAGCTATAATTTCTTCAAGTACCCCTTCAGCACCTTTCCCTCTCTCTTCCTCCTCTGGAATACCAATTATGCGTATATTATTTCTTTTTAGTGTATCACTTAGTTCTCTAATTTTCCCCTCATACTCCTGGATTTTTTTATCTCTCTTTCTTTCAGCTTCCTCTTTCTCCATAACTTTATCTTCTAGTTCACCTATTCTCTCCTCTGCCTCTTCAATCCGAGCCGTCGTGGTTTCCATTTTGTTTTGCATTTCATTTAAAGCGTTTTTCAGCTCCTCGTGACTGTTCCTTAGTCCCTTGATCTCTGTGGCAAGAGATTCTCTGCTGTCCTGTATACTGTTTTCAAGCCCAGCGATTAATTTTATGACTATTATTCTAAATTCACTTTCTGTTATATTATTTAAATCCTTTTTGATCAGTTCATTAGCTGTTGTTATTTCCTGGAGATTCTTCTGAGGGGAATTCTTCCGTTTGGTCATTTTGGACAGTCCCTGGAGTGGTGATGACCCGCAGGGCACTTCCCCCGTGCTGTGGTGTATAACTGGAGTTGGTGGGCGGGGCCGCTGTCCGACCTGATGTCTGCCCCCAGCCCACCGCTGGGGCCACAGTCAGACTGGTGTGTGCCTTCTCTTCCCCTCTCCTAGGGGCGGGATTCACTGTGGGGTGGTGTGGCTCGTCTGGTCTACTTGCACACTGCCAGGCTTGTGGTGCTGGGGAGCTGGCGTATTAGCTGGGGTGGGTAGGCAAGGTGCACGGGGGCGGGAGGGGCAGGCTTTGCTCGCTTCTCCTTAGGTGATCCACTTCAGGAGGGGCCCTGTGGCAGCAGGAGGGAGTCAGATCCGCTGCCGGAGGTTTGGCTCCGCAGAAGCACAGAGTTGGGTGTTTGCGCGGAGCGAGCAAGTTCCCTGGCAGGAACTGGTTCCCTTTGGGATTTTGGCTGGGGGATGGGCAGGGGAGATGGCGCTGGCGAGCGCCTTTGTTCCCCGCCAAGCTGAGCTCTGCCGTCCGGGGGCTCAGCAGCTCTCCCTCCCTTTGTCCTCCAGCCTTCCCGCTTTCTGAGCAGAGCTGTTAACTTCTGACCTCCCAGACGCTAAGTCGCGCTTGCTGTCGGAACACAGTCCGTCCGGCCCCTCCGCTTTTGCCAGCCCGACTCGGGGGCTCTGCTTGGCCGGCGAGCCGCCCCTCCGCCCTGGCTCCCTCCCGCCAGTCCGTGGAGCGCGCACCGCCTCGCCGCCCTTCCTACCCTCTTCCGTGGGCCTCTCGTCTGCGCTTGGCTCCGGAGACTCCGTTCTGCTAATCCTCTGGCGGTTTTCTGGGTTCTTTAGGCAGGTGTAGGTGGAATCTAAGTGATCAGCAGGACGCGCGGTGAGCCCAGCGTCCTCCTAAGCCGCCATCTTCCGGAACTCCCCTGAAAAGAACTTCTAACCCAGGTTAATCACATTTAAAGTTTTGATAGTTGTTCACGAATAGACCTTAGAAAAGGATTTATCAGTTTATATTCCTATCAGAAATGTGATATTTCTGTGATACACATTTCCATTCATGTCCAATACTAGATAGCATCAATCTTTACTTTTCTATATATGTAAGAAATGGTATTCATTGATGTGAAACAATTTGCCCTTCACTGATTTTCAGTGAATCAAAACATTTTTTCAGGAATTTATTGATCATTTGTGTAACCTATCACACAATTAGATTCTATCAATGATCTGTGTTCTGCCTACTTTGCTCTTATGTTGTTTGGGAAATTTATATAGATTCTAAAAGATATATACTAAAAACATATTATCTAAGTATATATGTATCTAAAATAAAATATTATCTATAATATATAGATATAATATTTTATTTGGTAACTATTTCATTGGTATTTATTCTCAACCTGTATCTTACATTGCACCTCTGACATTTCGCTGATTTGAAAGTCTGTATTGACAAATACACCAATCCTGTCCTTTACAGGGCCAAAACTTGAGCACAAATCCTATTTTGTCGCTAATTATGAAACAACTTTTTTATATTCCAGTCTAGTTATTGTATATTTTTTCCACATTTAAATTATTAGAACATCCTCAATTTTTGGTATAGTATTATCCAGGGGCTTAACATTATTGTTGACCCAAATAGATAACTTTTCTAAAAGCATTTATTTAAAAGTTTAAAGTTTCTCGAGGGGCGCCTGGGTGGCTTGGTCGGTTAAGCGTCCGACTTCGGCTCGGGTCATGATCTCACGGTCCGTGAGTTCGAGCCCCGTGTCGGGCTCTGTGCTGGCAGCTCGGAGCCTGTTTCGGATTCTGTGTCTGCCTCTCTGTCTGCCCCTCCCCTGTTCATGCTCTGTTTCTCTGTCTCAAAAATAAATAAACATTAAAAAAAATTTTTTTTTTAAAGTTTAAAGTTTCTCTTCTTGGCCCTTTTAAAAATTTCAATTCTCTTTATCCTGCTTGGACCAATCTTACTAATGTGCTTACATTTCCTTCTTAATTGCACTCATCCTTATTTGTGCCTTAATTTATTTTCCAATCTACAAGAATCAACAGTTTCTCTGCAATTAAGTAATACTTGTGTGAAGAAAAGACAGGCAAACAGATACATAATCCATTGTTTTCAATTCAATCCTGGGATAAAAGGTCAGGGAATTTACACGGCCATAAAACCAGATGTGTCTTTACACCCAATTACATAAAATGCAAGATATATAAAATAATATATGTTCAGTCAATATGGCTCTACAGACCAACTCTGAAAATAGCTATTGATATTTTCCAAAAAGTCAAAGTTAGTATTTGTTACTAAAAATTTTAAACAACAAATTTTAAAAGGAAATGGGAAAAACAAGCCAGCAATCAATTCAATATGCTTGTACATCCCACTGCTGTTAAGAGACATTCATCATTCTGCAGTGAATAAACTCCTCATCCGGCTTCTACCAGGGGGCATTAGTGGGCCCCAACAGTGAACATTAAATGAAAGGAGAATTGCAGGCTAGAGAATTAACAAGAGGAAATGAGAGAGAATAAAAAATTGTTCTAATCATTCTTTGGGTCCTTATAATCATGAAGTTAAATCATTCCTTGAGGGTTATTATGGTGATAGCCATATAATGCAGAGGGGGTTGGCAGATTGGGATGAGATATGTTATTTCTGAGCTTGAATAAAAAGTAAATTTAGAAAGAAGTAGCAAGAAAGTGATTTCTTTTACAAAGAAACATCATTTTGATTTTAGTCTAGCAATTCAACTGTTGTTTATTAAAAGAAAAGTGAGAAGTAGAAGCGTTTTCATTTTTGATCAGATGGAATGTTGCTTTATTAAATAGCACTTGAAAGGGATGAACTTTTGTCAGAAATTTCTTTGTTGTACAAAGGTTTTATTATAATAAAACTGTATATACAATCCAAGAGAATGTAAAATTCAGAAATTTATTTTTTGAAATGAATAAAAGAACATTTAAAAGGCCAAAAAAAAGAGCTCTTGAGAAATGTATAGGAGTAACATACTATTGTTAGGGTCATTGTTAATGGAAATAGACCCTTGAAGAGGTACTCTTCAGATGTTTATTATTATTATTACTATTGTCATAATTATTAAAATGAAATTCAGTTGGCATTGTTCTTTATATTTAGAGTAATTTAATCTCATTTTCAAATCCTATGCATCACAGTTCCTAAGAGTTAGCAACTAATTTTAAAAGAAACCAATTTGCTCTTAAAAATAAGCTTAATCTCATCAAAACTGTTATCACCTCACTCTTTAAACTCATTTGCATATATAAATAAATATTTTTCAACAATTTGTATTTTTAAAGTAGTTTATTGAGGCAAAATTCACATGACACAAAATTAACCACTTTAGAGTGAATAATTCAGTGTCATTTAGTCCATTCACAATGTTGTACAACCATCACCTCTATCTAGTTCCAAAGCACTTCCATCATTGCAAAGTAAAACATCTTACCCACTAAGCAGTTTCTCCTCATCTCCACCTTCCCCTATTTCATGGCATCCACCAATCTGTATTCTGTCTCTATGGATTCATTTATTCTGGATATTTCATATAAATAGAATCATATAATATGGGACCTTCTGTGTCTACCTTCTTTTACTTTGGAGGTTCATTTACATCATAGCGAGTATCATGCTTCAAGCATTTTTGTGTTGAAATAATATTCCATTGTATGTATATAACATAATTTGTTTATCCATTCATCTGTTGATGGACTATTTCCAACTTTTAGCTCTTGTGAATAGTTCTGATACGAACATGTGTGCACATGTACTAGTTTAGTGCCTGTTTTCTTTTTTTTTTTTTTTTTTTACTTTATTTATTTTTTGAGGGGAGGGGAGGAGGGCAGAGACAGAGGCAGAGAGAAAACCCAAGCAGGCTCCTTGCTGTCAGCACTGAGCCAGTCGCGGGGCTCAATCCTACAAACTGTGATATCATGACCTGAACAAAATCAAGAGTCAGATGCTCAACTGACTGAGTCACCCAGGTGCCTTAATGCCTCTTTTAAGGTTTTTTGTTTGTTTTTGTTTTTGTTTTTGGTATATATATACGAATGGAACGGCAGATTTATACGGTAATTCTAGGTTTAGTTTTGGTATAAGCCACCAAACTGTTTAACATAGACGCTAAACCATTACCACCAGCAATAAATGAGAGTTCTAATTCTTCCACATTCTCATGAACATTTGGTATTTTCTGCTTTATTTTGTTGTTGTTGTTGTTGTTGTTGCTTTTTGGTGTTTTTAAAAAAATATCCTAAACCTTAGTATGTATGAAATTATACCTCATCACAGTTTTGATTTACATTTCTCTAATAACTAATGATGTTGATCAAATGTTTATTGGCCATTTGTATATCTTTGAGGAAATGTTGATTCACCATTTGTATTCATAAGCCCCATGAAATGGAAAGCAAACACTTTAGGTTATACTAAATTGTTCCAACACCTATTCTATTCTTTCATTCCAAGAGCAAAACAGAACAAAATAGAAAAGAAAGAGAAAAAAAAAAGAAAAACAAAAAAAGGGGGGAAAGCTCTTGCTGTTTTATTTTCCATGATATTTTACTTCAATTCAGAAGATGTAGGCAAAATGTCTCAGAAACGCATAATCAGGAAAGCTGGATGTGCCTCACATATTGAGAAAGCACCCAACTAAGTCTTTGGAGGCTAATCAGGAAACTGTGTGCACTATAAAAGGTTTTACCCTTTATGCCCGTATAGTGAAATGGAGATGTAATTAAAGAAATTTAAGTCATAAATGAATGGTAACAACAGCTGAGTGACAACTAATGTGGCATAAATTAACAAACGGCTTTTTCCTTGAATTTTAGTTTCCCTATGGCATGTCTCATTTCACAGTCAGAGCAGAACACTGGAAATACAAATCTCTGCTGAAGTCTACTTTCACATATCCCTAGAAAGTCAATACTGTCTAGATACATGGAGAAGTTCCTCTGCTATTGATGAGGTGAATATTTTAAACATACATTAAGTCATATCATGGACCCCAAATACCTATCAATCTATCAAAAACAAACCCTTCCTTCTATTTCTCTTCCCCTCAAATTGTATTTCTATTATCTAGAAACATTCTGACTTCCAAATTGACTTAAAGACTCTTCAGAGAAAACAAGCCTGGTTGGTTTTGAAAATAACCTTTAATTGACTTGTTTTTATTTTTCTTAAATATAAATTCATTTATGCTTACAAGCTTAGCACAGAATGTTTCAGTTTATTCATTTATTATTCACTCAAAAGTATTTTAAAATGTCTTATGGGGATAAGCACCATTTTAAGCACTGAAGATTTAAAATGAATCTAATATAGTCCTGTCCCTTACAAAGCTCACAGTCTAATCAAATACACAAAACAAGAAAACATGCAGTTATGATATAGTACATTAAATGCTAAGATCATGATAAACTCAAGGTGTTATAAAAGACAAGGACTCTGAAAACTATAGAAAACTTAAGAAAGAAATTAAAGAGGGCACAAAGACATGGAAAAGCATTCCGTGCTCATGGGTTGGAAGAACAAACATTGTTAAAATGTCTATGCTACCCAAAGCAATCTACACATTTAATGTAATCCCTATCAAAATACCACCAGCATTTTTGCAGAGATATATCAAACAATCCTAAAATTTGTATGGAACCACAAAAGATCCTGAATAGCCAAAGCAATCCTGAAAAAGAAAAAAAAAAACTGGAGGCATCACTATTCTAGATTTCAAGCTATATTACAAAGATGTAGTCATTAAAACAATATGGTACTGACACAAAAAAACAGACACATAGGTCAATGGAACAGAATAAAAACCCCAGAAATGGACCTACAACTAATTGTCAACTCATCTTCAACAAAGCAGAAAAAAAATCCAATGGAAAAAAGACAGTATTTTCAACAAATGGTGTTGAGAAAACTGGACTTCAACATGCAGAAGAATGAAACTAAACCAGTTTCTAACACCATATAAAAAAATAAAATCAAAATGGATGAATGACCTAAATATGAGACAGGAAACCATTAAAATCATAGAGGAGAATACAAGCAGCAACCTCTCTGACCTCAGCTGGAGCAACTTCTTACTAGACACATTGCTGAAAGCAAGGGAAATGAAAGCAAACATGAACTACTGGGACCTCATCAAGATAAAAAGCTTCTGCACAGCAAAAGAAACAATCAACAAAACTAAAAGGAAGCCTAGGAATGGGAGAAGATATTCGCAAATTACATCTCTGATGAAGAGTTAGTATCCAAAATCTATAAAAAAAAAAAAAACTTACCAAATACCAAACTCAACACTCAAAAAACAACCCAGTTAAGAAATGGGCAGAAGACATGAACAGACACTTTACCAAAGAAGACATCCAGATGGCTAACAGACACATGAAAAGATGCTCAACATCACTCATCATTAGGAAATCCATATCAAAACCACAATGAGATACCACCTCATACCTGTCAGAATGGCTGAAATTAACATCACAAGAAATAACAAGTGTTGGTGAGGATGTGGAGAAAGGAGAACCCTCTTGCACTGCTGGTGGGAATGCAAACTGGTGCAGCCACTCTGGAGAACAGTATGGAGGTTCTTCAGGAAACTAAAAACAGAACTACCCTACAATCCTGCAATTGCACTATTAGGTATTTATCCTAAGGTAGATTCAAAGGGGTATATGCACACCAATGTTTATAGCAGAATTATCATCAATAGCTAAACTATGGAGAGAGCCCAAATGCCCATCGACTGATGAATGAATAAAGAATATATATACAGAATGGAATATTACTCAGCCAAAAAAATGACATATAGTCATTTGCAATCATGTGGATGGAGCTAGAATGTATTATGCTTAGTGAAATAAGTCAATCAGAGAAGGACAAATTTCATATGATTTCACTTATATGTATAATTTAAGAAACAACACAGATGAACATATGGGAAGAAGGGGGAAGAGAAGAAAAGGAAACAAACCACAATAGACTCTTAATTATGGAAAACAAGGTGAGGGTTGATAGAGGGAGGTGGGTGGGAGGTGGGCTAGATGGGTGATGGGTATTAAAGAGGGCATTTATGATGAGCATTGGGTGTTGTATGTAAGTGATGAATCACTGAATTCTACTCCTGAAACCAATAGTGCATTGTATATGAACTATTTAAAATTTAAATAAAAAAATAAGAACAAATAACCTAGATAGGACTAATGAAAGTTTCCAAAAAAGAGGGGGGAACTTGAGCTAAATCTTACAGAACAGGTAAAGCAGGGAAGTACAATTGCAGTTCTCTTTATGAATGTGATATCTTTGTTGCCCAAGAATATTTGGCATGCTGTGTCTCATCAGCTACCACAATACAAAACTTTTTAATGCAGTCCCTGCCCTGTGCCCTGAGCTTCCCATTGATAGCAGCCATAGCATCACATTTTCACCCCGAATAGACAGGGTGATTAAATCTGAACATTGTCTCTGGGGTCACAGTTATTTTTGCTCTTACCAAATTCAAACTCATTAATTGATTGTGTGGAAGCTTTGAGAATACATAGACTGCCACCAAAGTTAACACAAATATTGAAAAAAAAAAAGTGTTCGGGCACTGAAAACATACTACTAATGGATGTAAAATTAAGGCTAACTACTGACCTCTAAAGCAGTTACATATTAAATAAAATCTATCACATGGAGCAATTTTTATGGATAAATTTCAAATTTATAAACAAGTCAGTATTAACCATAAAATTTAATTTTGTTCTAATCTTACAGCTATTTTATTAAAATAAAAAATTTCGGGATAGATAAACTATATTTTTCTGAAGAAATTAAGCATCATCATTACCTTTTGTCCTAAATTTAATCACTATTATGTCTGAAATCTTTAAAGAGAGCTTTGATTTTTCTAAGTGTTATTTTCTAGATATTAATTGACCCTTGTATAATAAATATGGATGACATACCCACACTTCTTCTACCCTGTGGGGAAGCATTTCTTTATGTTAAGAGAATAATGGATATTTATTTGCCTGCTTAAAAATTCACAATACTAACACAAACAGACACACATAAAATTATAGCATCTCTTTCCTTCACTAAATTTTGCAAAATCTAATTATAACCATTATCAGCCTTCAGAATAAATAAAAATTTGTTTCTATATCATTATTTTCTGAAAACATTAGCCAATACTTATAACGGGGCTTGGGGAATTCATGTATATTTGTGTTTTGTCTTACTTCAAATTAATGCCATAAATTTATACCTACTACTTGCCCTGCAGCACTTTTAATGATGATATTTGTTATTTATTTAGTGGAAAAACCCCAGAGGCTTCCCTAATCACCATCAAAGTACTCCATGTAATAAATTCACAGTCAGAAGAGATATCTTCCTTGAAAGAAAGATTAACTCCACCCAGAAAACTGAAGCAAACTCACATACTCACATGGTTTACTTTACATAGCTGCCTGAGACAATTATAAATGACAGATGAAGTATAAAAGTCTTAAGGTAGAGGATGAGAGAAAATAAAGGGTAATAGAACTTATAGGGAATATATTATTAAAGTACATTTGTTTTTCTCATCTTGTTTAGAACCAAAAGGTATTCAATGGATTAGAATGACTATAGTCTGTATAATGGAAGCATTAGGGGAGAATATAATGTTAATATAAAACATAAACACTTGTTTTTTACTAAGCAATACAATGGGAAAAACAGTATCTACCTAATAGTGTTTGTTGTTAACATTCAATGATATCATATGGATAAGCCAATGTACCAAGGTGTGCATACAGTAGGAGCTCAATAATAGATAAATTATAATTATTGATAAAAATAATTGATAAATAATTCTTAATTGAGTAACCAAACCATAATTTTAACAGACAAATATGCTTGCTTACGTAAAAGAATTATCAAAATGATGCATAGACCTAACTGACCAGGGTTAAAGACCTATAATAAGATATGAATGCTTAAAACTCTTACTGATAGTCACAGAATAGATTTTAAGAAAGGTCTGATAAAGTGAGTAGAAAAGAGACAGGTTTTAACAGAAGAAAGGAAATAGTAATATATTTACATTTCACAGGGAATAAAATCTTGGTCTTGGGGGAAAAATAAGATAATGTCTGTGTTTCTACCTTTGAAAAAGTAAATATTATCTTAATAATGGATGGCTACTGTTGGTTTAGAAAGTCAACACAGTATAGATGAATGGCATTTAAACAACATTGCTCAATTGGTCTGGATATTAGGACTTTAAAGATTTCTACTGGTAATTCAGGAGACAAACTAGAAAAATAATAGGGAATGGGAGAAACAGTCTCTTAAAATAAAGGTCTGGAAAGTAACAAGTAGAAGGTCTTAGAACAAGGCCATCTGATGATTTGGTAGAGATGGCCAGTCAATTTTAGGAAAGATATGTCTAGTAAAATTAATGTTTATGTTGCTGCTATGAAACTGTGAAATACCCGAATTTTCCTCTATAACCTCAGACTCTCAGAAAAAGGGCGACACCCTATATTTTCTTGTTGATGCTGTAGTAAATTATCACAAACTTCATAACTCAAAACAACACATTCTCTTATGGTTATGGAGGTCAGAAGTCCAGTAAGATTTGTTGGGCTAAAATCAAGTTGTCCGTGAAGCTGGCTTTTTCTGAAAGTTCTGGAGGAGAGTCCACTCCTTGTCTCTTCTAGAGATCACTGGCATTCTTTGGATTGCAGTCACACCACCCCAATCTCTGCTTCCATGACACACTGCCTTCTTCTACTAACACTGATCCTCCTGCCTCCATTTTAGAAAGACCCTTGTGATTATGTTGGACACACTCCAATAATCCCAAATAATCCTGTCATTTCAAGGCTCTTAATTTAATCATATATGCAAAGTCTCTTTTATCATATAAGGTAACATGACATTCATAGTTTCCAGAGATTAAGATATGGATATATTTGGTGGGGGAAAGGCATTATTCGGCCTGTTGCACACACACACACACACACGCACACACACACACACACACACACACACATACACATACATACACATACAAACACATACTACATACAACAGCTTTGTGTTAGTTATATTTTGGTGAAAGGAAAAATAGAGACAATATCCAACATAGGAAATGAAATGCATATAACGGACAGGAAAAAAAAGTAGAAATATGAAGAAAGTGACACAGGGGATTCAGTTGAAGGAAAGAAAGAGAAGAAGAAGAAGGAGAAGGAGATGAAGGAGAAGAAATTAGTTACAACCATGAGAAATGAAATTAATCCCTTTAAAAAGTTTATATAAGGGTGCCTGGGTGCCTCAGTCGGTTGAGTGTCCAGCTTCAGCTCAGGTCGTGATCTCACGGTTCATGGGTTCAAGCCCCACCTTGGGCTCTCTGCTGACAGCTCAGAGCCTGGAGCTTCAGATTCTGTGCCTCCCACTCTTCAGATTCTGTGCCTCCCTCTCTCTCTCTGCCCCTCCTCCACTCATGCTCTGCCATTCTCTCTCTCTCTCTCTCAAAAAAAAAAAAGTTTAGATAAACTTCAGGACATGTAAAAATATTGGGACAAAGGAAAAAAATGGTTAGGTCTCTTATAATACATGGGATTGAGGACAAAACAATTTAATTTAAATGTTAAGGAAAGACGTATGCTGGAACTTCTCTGCTAGACTCCTGGATTCCTACAAATCAATGTTTTGGGGGTTGAGGGGAGGAATAATGGTAAAAACTCCTATATCACCATCCTGTTCATAGGAGACACAGTTTTAGACTGAAATATATAAATAGAATTAAAATAAAGGTTGAAAAATTATATATCATGCAAACAAAAACCATATGAGAGTTAGAACACCTAGACTAATATCAGATAAAATAGATTTAAAACAAAAAAGGTACTGGGGCACCTGGGTGGCTCAGTCAGTTTAGCTTTGGACTTTGGCTCAGGTCATGATCTCACAACTCAGTGAGTTCGAATCCCACATCAGGCTCTCTGCTGACAGCTCAGAGCCTGAAGCCTGCTTCAGATTCTGCGTCTCCCTTGCTTTCTGCCCCTCCCCCACTCATGCTCTGTCTCTTTCTCTCTCAAAAATAAACATTAAAAATTTTTCTAACAGTTACTAGAGATAAATAGGATAAAAATCATAGATAGATAGATAGATAGATAGATAGATAGATATAGATATGTTCTTTATCAATAGAATAAAGGACAAAACCCACATGATCTTTTCAATAGATGCAGAAAAAATATTTGACAAACTCCAACCTAACTAAGTGACAAAAATATTTGACAAACTGGTCACAGATGGGGACTTCTTCAATATAAAAGACATCTTCAGAATCCACAACTAAGATAACTCCTTTATGGAGAAGGACTGAATGCATTCCCTCTAAGATCAGAGACAAGGCAAGGATGTCTGCGCTCATTACTTCTACTCAACGTTATCCTAAAGATTCTAGCCAGGGCAGTTAGTCAAAAAAATTAAATTAAAATCATCCAGGCTGGAGAGATAAAATAAAACTATTTTCATTTTCAGATGACATGATTTGGTATATAAAAAAAACATGCTAAAACATGAGTGAATCTTGAAAACATTATGCTAATGAAAGAAGTCAGTCACAGAAGACCATATAATAATGTGATTACATTTAGGTGAAATTTCCAGAATGGGGAAATAACTCGAGACACAAATAGAATAGTGATTGCCCAGAACTTGGAAAGGGGATGCTTTGGGGGAAAATGGAAAATGACTTCTGAAGGGTGCAGGATTTATTTTTGTGGTGAGGTGAAAATGTTCCAAATTTGAGAATGGTGGTGGTTGCACAGTTCTGTGAATATAGTTAAACCATCAAATTGTGCACCTTAAGTAGTTTAATTGTATGCTATGTAAATTATATCTCAATTAAAGCTTTTATATATAGACGTTTTCAAGAGTGAATTAGGAGACATGATTGAGGAAGGTTGGCTATAGGTTTTTCTATGTTGTATTTCTCCTGGAATGAGCTAAGTCCAGTAAAAATAAAGACTGTTAGATATCATTAAAATAGTAAAGTAAAGGGAAACATGTAATTTATCTTTATTCTTTTATTAAAAATGTCTGTATCTGGAAAATAATTTGTACAACATTCCAAGATAGAAATAATGTATTAATAAAAAAGATTAATAGATCCCCAGAATTACGAATGAGAATTAAAAGGAGTACATTCATCTTATAAGAATAAAAATATCTGACCTCTTGCATTTGGATAACAGAAACTGGGGTAGCAATTACTCCATGAATTCTTGAATGGCACAAATAAAGTAAGCATAAATTTATGTATGTCTAAATATAATACAAAGGGGATAAGTTGTAAATCAATCTAGTAATCTAATGATAAATATGATGACATATCCTGAAATTAGAAATGGACAGTATTCCTTAACCCTGTGAAAATTAATAAAGGGAAAGCTCATTTTAAAAGGAGTTGGGAGGCCAGAAGGGGGAGCTCTCACTCTGTACCACTCCACATTAATCACAGGAAGCGTTGTCAATTTCACACCCCAGCAGAAGAATCCCTAGCAGGAAAGAATTATCTATTAAGGGTTCCAACAGGAACATAGTATCTCCTACATACATAGTATCTCCTACAAGAAATCAACTATCCCAGAAAATCAGCCAAAGAGAAACTGTCATCACCTTGAACTCTTGCTTTTTCTCCAATAGACTTTCATTCAAAACATCTCCCAACTTCCTCCTTCTTCATAAAATAACATTACCCTCTTTTGTTGGATTTGTCTATGATTTTGCCATAGCTTGCGTGTCCCAAATTGCAATTCTTTGCTATTCCCACTTAAACCTATTTTGCTGGTAAAATAACTGGCTTTTATCTTTAATGTTACCAATCCAAAATATGATAGCAGTAGAAAAATAATTTTATTCAAAAAGAGTTAAGACCAAATTAAGAACTATAAGTCCTCAGCAGACTTATAAAAACACAGCGATCTCTAGAGTTTATTTCAGGGTGGCAACGAAGTTCTCCCCTATTGATAAAAGCCATCTGGATAAGTCAATTTTCAGGTTCAGGAAGGTAATTCTGATTTTCAAGTGGATAAGTCAAGTAGGCCATCAGCTATATTAGATCTGGGGTTAAAAAACAGTTCTGGGCTGAAAGTATACATCTTGGGGGCAATAGAACATCAATGGAATATGAATGAGATTACTGAAGGAGTGTATATAAATACATCAGTGTAGCGGATATAGTATAAATAGATGTTGGGAGTATAAATGGCAATTAATATAATATACTATAAGAATATATTTGAGGGGGTATTTCTTATTACTGAGTTCATCAGGAATCAAGTTAAGTTCTATTTGAGTTCAAGCCCAAAGTGGTTATTGACAATTTACTAGATGGAAAACTGAAGGGGAGGCATTACAATAAAAAATAATATCAAAGCAAAGACTCTAAGAGATAAGAGTTAACTGATCCTAGATAAATACCTTGCAGGCTGGCGTTTTCCTAAGAAAGTGTCAGACACAGTATTCCTGGCACTTGGCTTTAGTCCAGTAACTAAAACAATCTATTCTGGTCAAGTCTTACACCACACCTTTAATTCCAAGAGAGGGTCTCTACTTCCCCAACACTGAATGTTGATATCCAAAAAATCCTGATTCCAGTTTCAAATGGCACACAAGTGAAACTATTAGTCTTAGACCCCAGGCCTAGCATTATGCCAGGTTAGGATCTAAAATATCTCTAAGTAGATGAAACAAAAATAGTACCAGTTTTCCTTTGGGAGGAAATAGGTAGATGAGGTTATGAAAACATATGCATTGCAATGTATACTTTGGGGCACATTTTAAAATTTTGTACAGTGTGGATACATTCAGTTTTTTTTCTAAAAGAGAATAATAGTTTCCATGTCTTTAAGAATAGAAATCATTGCTATCATCTTATGTTTAAATAAAGCAATTTTCTCATAAAATAACAGTAACGTGAAATATCAGTTTGTTCACTAATTAAGTACAGAGCACTTAATATACATTATTAATTTGCTTTTCTCCAACATCCAACTACTAATTCCCTCAGATACTCTCTCAAGTAACTTCATGGATTCATTTCTTCTTATCATTATAAAATCACAGTTTAAGTCTTCTAAGATTAATTCGGAAACCTTGAGCCTGATTTGAAAAATGAAACCGTATTTGTTATTAGGTTAATATCCTCTTTGCCAAGACTGATTTTGTGCTTGTTTTGGAAGCTCTGCACCTTTCAAAAATATAAATGAAGTGAGCAATTCTTTTCATGTTTCATATTACTTGTTCTTTTCTCTTTACAGCATTTCCTAATCATTTATTTCAATAATCTGCACACGGCTTTGATCCAATGTTGTAGTTTGGAAAATTCATTTTTCAAATTAGTCATAGGAAATCATATTATTCATTATTTTTAATCACACTTCCTCTATCCCTAGATATATAACAAGTAGTTTTTTTTCCTTTCCTAAAGTTCATAAAATAAAGATTATTTTTGTCAATATATAATTAATGCCCAATCTTAACAATTCTGAAAGGTACATAGGTCCTGAGGTTTACAAATATTGGGCCATCAGTTTCTTGGGGAACCAACAGAGTGAACCCTATAGATGATAGAAATAGTGAGAGAGCAAATACTCCCAATGTAAAAAAGAATGTCATATTATTCTGCCAATGGTATTTCAATAGGTCTGGATGTGTACTAGAGTGTAAGGGAGAAAGGAATATGTCACTTTACTAGACATACTAGATAAGCAACATCATTGGTAAAAGCAACCGTTTTCTAGGCACTACCATTTCTCCTCTATTATGTGTTAAATTCTTCACACAACATCTCTGAGGCAGGTGCCATTATTATACCCATCCTGTTCTGAAGACACTCTCAAGGTCATACCTAAGCCAGAAAAGTTGGTAGAGCCAGTATTTAAATCCTAGCCAGCTGTCTAATCTCAGAGAATATGCTCTTAAGCAAAGTACCAGTCAGCCTCCTAGACTTGAGGGAGGTGGTCAGGAATATTCTAAACCAGCATATTCTGATTTAGAATAGTTCTCTGATCATCCCAATTAATGAATACACCTAATACAAGGTAAGATGAATGCATACTTTTCCAGGCAGCAACACAGTGACAAGCAGGTCTGCACCAGTTCCTATAAGTTCAAAATTATTTCCATGAGACCACAGTTCTGCCGGATCATAAATGCAACTTCAGATTAAACAAAATCATTACTGTGCTGCTTTGGTGTATTAGGTATGTGCTCCCTATGATGAGGAATCCTAATGCACAGGATTGGATTTGTTTCCTCTTCAGTGATCTTTGGCCTATCTATATCTTCAGCCACGAGCAAACAGCTGCATATGAATTTTTATCAGATAATGTGTTCATATCCATAAGGCATTTCCCCAGCACTTTTATTGACATATCTTGGCTTAATCCACATATTGGTTCAGGAAAAATACTGTACAAATCCCTAAAATAAAATTGTTTAGGAAATAACATCATTCGTACGCATAACTTGACAGTTCCACATTCACATCCCATTAAGGTGTCCATGGTGCAATATATTTTAAGATAGTTTCAGGTTTATCTTTACATTTACAAAACAAATGAAAATTCCCAGAGTTTACTAGTGCAAGAAAGCTATAAATGTGTAATATTTCTGTTTCTGTGGAGTTTTCTTACCAGCCATATTTGGTTATGGGATCTGTATCTCCTTCATTTGCTGTACTGAGTAAACCACTCCCCAAGACAGCTGATTGCTGAATTAAAATCTGAGGAGGGAAAGAAATAAATTTGTACACTGTTTGTACGGCAATATATTCAGCAGTGTACTGTAAGACATTATGAGTTAAAGTAATGCTGTAGAATGCTAGCAACAAAGAATTTAGAGCAGACTCAGAGGGAACTCATAATCATAAAGTCATCCTTAGACAAGGATAATAAAAACACAGTTACAGTAAACAGACTAAGTCTTCAATAACACTGGATAAATCACAAGGTGAAAAATGGAAAAAGCAAACTGCAGACATCATTTGAGCAGTGTAGAGAGAAATTATCAAACAATGAGGTAATAGAAATGTCACAACACTGGAGCCAGTGTTCATTACAACTCCTCTCAGTGCCATTCATTTCCCTTAAAGGTCAAAGAAACTTTGGGAATGATGAAGCGCCAGTTTCATTTCCTTTTTCTTCTTCTATTTTTAATTCTTTCCGTAAAAGTCTCATCTGAGATCCGACTAGAAAGGTACAATAGCAGCCCCTGGTTGGGAGAGGCAAGCAAACATATTTTCTCCTGAAATTGATGATATAATGCACTATTCTTAAAAATAATTCTGTTCTTATTAGAAAAGGGAGACAAAAACATCAATATGCAGATGAATTGGCTAACAAACTGGTTCACAGAAAGTCACTGCAGAATTATCATGAGAAATAAATTCTCTAAGAATTCAAAGGTAGAATTCCCATTGTTAGATGCCATGGAAGGTAGAAAATGGAGTTCTGGGACACTGACTTTGTTTAGAAATCACAGAAGGTCTTCCCTGGCTAATGATAAAGTTAGATGTCTGTGGCCTTGTCAAATTAGTGCATTGTTCTTATTTTTAAGGAATCTCTGTTTTTGTTTGTTTGTTTGTTTGAGAGAGAGAGAGAGAGAGTGTGAGCAAGGGAATGGGGGAGGGGGGGGAGAGGAAAGGGAATCCCAAGCAGGCTCCATGCTGAGGAACCCTACCCACAACCCTGGAATCATGACCTGAGCTGAAATCAAGAGTCAGTCATTCAACCGACTGAGCCACCCAGGCGCCCTTCCATTTTTTTAACCACCTTTACCAACATCCTATACTATGAACAACACACCACATGCACAATAATGAGAAAAATCTAGGAAAATTAGATCTGGGGTCAAAAGGTTTCTCTATGTCTTTGCATAGCTTGATAACTCATGTCTTTTTAGCATTGAATAATATTCTATTGTCTAGATTTACCACAATTTATTTATCCATTCGTCTACTGAAGTTGCTTCCAAGTTTGGTAATTACGAATCTTGGTGGCTTAAAAGTTTAGGCAGTTATGAATAAAGCTGCTATAAACATCTTTGTGCAGATTTTTGTTTAGACACAACATTTCGACTAATTTGGGCAAATATCAAGGAATGTGATTGTTAGATCATATGGTAAATGTATGTTTAGGTTTGTACGAAATGTTCGAAAGGTCTTCCAGAGTGGCTGTATCATTTTTGCATTACTATAAGCAATAAATCAATGTTCTTGTTGTTCCACATCTTCTCCAAAATTTGGTATTGTTGGTGTTTTGGATTTTTGCCATTCCAAAAGATGCTTAGTGACATCACATTGCTATTTTAACATAGGACTTAAGCAATTTTCATATGTTTATTTGTCATCTGTATATCTTCTCTGGCAAGGTGTCTGTTAAAGCCTTTGGCCCATTTTTTAATCAGGTTATTTATTTTCTTACTGTTCCATTTTAAGAGTTGTTTATATATTTTGGATAATAGTTCTTTATCAGACATATGTTTTACAAATATTTTCTCCCAGTCTGTGGTTTGTCTTCTTACTCTCTTGGCAGTGTCTTTAGCGAGCAGAAGTTTTTAATTTTAATAAATTCCAGGTTAATCAGTTATTTCTTTCATGGTTCATGCCTTTGATGTATCAAATACAAGGTTGTCTAGATTTTCTCCTATATTACTTTCTAGGAGTTCTATAGTTTTGCATTTTATATTTGGGACCAGATCTATTCTGAGTTAATATAAGATCTGTTTAGGTTCATTTATTTTTTGCATGCAGATGTTGCAATTATATTTTTAGTCATCTTTTTTGAGGTACAATTTACATATAATAAAATGAAATGATTTAAATTATCCTGATGATTTTTGATAAACATAAACAGATATTTAAATGCCCTCACTCCCAAAATTTTCCTTGCGCCTATTTGCATGAAATCCTTCCACTTAACCATAGACTCTAGCAACAACTAATCTTCTTTTTGCAATAATAGTTTTGCCATTTCTAGAATTTTACATAAATAGAATTATATAGCATAGAGTCTATTCTACTCACTAGATTCTCTTACTTGGAATGAAGTTTTTGAGATTCATTCACGTTGCCATGTGTATCAATAATTTGTTCCTTCTGATTACTGAATGATAATCCATTACATGGTAAATATTTTTCAATTAATCAGTTGACAGATTTGGGTTGTTTCCAGATTTTTGATATTGTAGATGAAACTGCTAAAAAAAAAATCTATGCCCTAGTTTCTGGGCAAATACTAAATAGTCTCTTGACTAAATAAGCAAGAATGGAATAACTAGCTTATATGACAAGTGCATGGTTAACTATATAGGAAACTGCCAACCTATTTTCCAAAGTGGCTACACCATTCCATATTTCCACCAACAATATATATATGAGATTTCCATTTGCTCCACCACCTTACCAACCCTTGTTCTTCTCACCCTTTCAAACTGTAACTAGTGCAGTAAGTATGTATGGTATCTACATGAGGCTTAATTTGCATCCCCAGTGAATAATGATGCCAAGAATATTTTAATCCACTTATTTGCCAGTGTTATGCAAATATATTCTTCCAGACAGCGTATTACACTTTCATTTTTAAATTTTTTTAACGTTTACTTATTTTTGAGATAGAGAAACAGAGCATGAACGGGAAAGGGGCAGAGAGAGGGAAAGACACAGAATCCAAAGCAGACTCCAAGCTCTGAGCTGCCAGCACAGAACCCCACACGGGGGTCGAACTCACGAACCATGAGATCATGACCTGGGCTGAAGTCCGATGCCTAACTGACTGAGCCACCCAGGCACCCCTTCATTTTCATTTTTGTAACCATGACTTAGAAAAGCAGGGTTTTTTTTAATTTTACTGATGACAATTTATCAGTTTTTCTTTAATGATGCATGCCCTTTAAAAAAATATAATCCTAAAACAAAATTACATATATTTTTTCCTGGTTTTTGTTTCCAAAATTTTATAGTTTAGCTTTTAATATTTATATCTCTGATTCATTTCAAAGTGACTTGTGTATGGTGTGAGGTGAAAGTTGAAAATTATTTTTATCCCAAAACAGATTTCCAAGTATTACAATATCATTTTTGAAAAGACTAGGTTTTTTCTATTTCCCTCCATGGCATTTTATTCAAAATCAATTACCATTTTTTTATTTCTGAACTTTATTCTGTTTCATTGATGTATATTTCTATCCTTACACAAAATTCACACCTTTTATAGTACTGAGGTCAGATAACATAAGTCTTCCAAATTTGTTCTTTTCCAAATTATTCAGCTCTTTTATGTGCTTTTACATTTTCACATAAATTTCGATCCAGTTTGTCAATTTCTATAAAATAGTCTGCTGGCATTTTAACTAGTAATACATTAAATCTATAGATTAGTTCAAATCAATATTGAATATTTCAATCCATAACCATAGAATATTTCTCCATTTCATTTGTTTTCTTTCATTTCTATCAGCAATATTTTGTAGTTTTAACTACACTGGAATTGTACATTTTTTACCTTTATCCCTAAACAATTCTCACTTACTGATATTATAAGTAATACTTAACTCAATTTCCGACTACTTATACACAGTATTATAATGAATAATACAATGAATTTTTGTATATTGACCATATTTTGTGATGTTACCAAAATCATGAGTTCTAGTAGTTTTTATAGGTTCTTTCATATATTTTATATAGATTATCATGCTTCTCTAATCTATATGTCTTTTTAGTATTTATTTATCTTGCTTTACCTTATTTCACTGACTGGAATTTACAATAAAATGTTGACTATCACTGATTGCTTAGGTTCTGATCTTAGGGGAAAAGCATCCATCTTTTCAGCATTTAGTTTGATGTAGACTATAGGTTTTTCTTAGATAGATTTTATCAGCTTGAGAAAATACCTTATTATTCATATTTTACCATGAAATTTTATGAATACATTTTAAAATTTATCTAACACCTTTTCTACCTCCATTGAAATAATCATGCCTTTCTACTTTAGTCTGTTGATGAGGTGAATTACATGAATTAATATTTTTAATGTTAAACTAACTTTGCATTCCTGGGATAAACTTTATTGATCATTAAATGCATTATACTTTCTGGGGTTTTTTAGATTTGATGTGCTAGTATTTTAATAAGTATTACTGTATCTGTGTTTATGATGTCAATTTGTTGTAGTATTCTTTGCTTGTAATATCTTTGTCTGCTTTTGGTTACTTTTTGCTCCTAGTTACTTTTTTACCTAAGTGGTAGAGTACCGTATCTTAATTGAGCCTATTATCTATCATGCAATCATACTCAAAATGCACCAGGTAGATAAATGTCATTTTTATTTCTAGGATCCCACCCAGGACACCACATTACGTTTAGTCATCATGTCTCCTTAGACTTCTCTTGGCTGTGGCAGTTTCTCAGACTATTTTTGATGGCCATGATAGTTTTGGGGATTACTTGTAGGCATTTTATAAAATAATCCCTCAATAGGCATTTGTCTGATATTTTACTCATGATTAGACTTGGATTAAAGGTTTTGTAAGAAAGACTACAGTAGTAAAGTACCATTTTTCTCTCATAACATCAAGGTAACACACTATCAAGTGATTTATCAGTATTGATCTTAATCAGTTGGCTGAAGCATGGCTTATCAGATACCTCCACTGTAAAGTTACTCCTTTTTTTCCCCCTTTCTTTTCATAACTGCACTCTTTGGAAGAAAGTTACTATGTGCAATGCACACTTAACTAATGAGGAGTTATGGTACACATCCTTCAGCAAAAAGTATCTGTATAAATTATTTTGAGCTCTTCTACAAGGGAGATGTAGCTCATCCCTCATTTATCTACTTATTTGTGCATTATTTATTTATTTACTTAATGTATATTTATTTTTGAAGGAGAGAGAGATCATGAGCGGCAGAGGTGTAGAGAGACAGGGAGACACAGAATCTGAAGCAGGCTCCAGGCTCCGAGCTGTCAGCACAGAGCCCCACGTGTGGCTCGAACTCACGAGCTGCAAGATCATGCATGACCTGAGCTAAAGTCGACGCTTAAACGACTGAGCTTCACAGGCGTACCATTCAATCATTTATTTTTAACACTATGGATATTTAGTTCATATTTTGGATTATAATCCTATACTCTTTTATTTGTTAAGTTGTTCCAGCTTTGGCCATTGGTAGTGATTTCATTTGACCTGAGTATCCCTTTAACATAAACACATAACTGTCAAGTTTTCATTTTTACCACCTTCTTAAGCTTCTGGCACTATACAATCCTCCAGGCTCATTATATATGTCTTGTTGCAGTCCTAGAATCAGCCATCTCTCTGAAGAGCCCTGTACTTGTTTTTGAATGTACTATTCATTTACTTATAGACCTGTAAACCTTGACCCTTTCAATAATAATCCACAACAATAATGTATATAAACTATATACAATCACTTTTTATAATATAATTTCAAGCACAATAAGCTGAAAAGCATTTCTAACATAACTTTCCAAAATTCTTCTTCTTTCAAAGTTCATATTTAGCCATTATTGCCTTGATGAACCAAAGGCATTTAAGATATTTATAAAATAATGCTCACTTATGAAAATTCAGATACCTCAGGGAAATTCATGTAATTCAGGATGCCAAACACCTTCAGACCTAACTCTTTCCTACAACCCTTAAAATTGTCACTTAATATTTTCCACCCCTTTATTCATTACAAGTTTATGGTTCTCCCCATCTCATTTAATTAGCAAGGAAGCCAAACCTTTATACAAACTATTTTTACAGTTTTTCAGCATTCTGCACATATAAGAAGTATATTGTAATGAATTTATAGGTTTATAGAATCATTCATATAACATAGTAGAACATAATATTTATTGTTTATAATATTTAGAAATTTAAAATTTCATAGTATGTTCTCCTTATATCAACAGAAAAATCATAATGTACAAATTGAAAAATTAAACACAAAAACACAATGCATTTCAAAATTAGTATTTCTAGAGAAATGTAACCCATGTTATATTCCATAAGTTTAGTGCCTTGAGCTGTCACGATATTGTCCAAATGTAATTGACTTTCATGTTTTATTTTATAGTCACTTCAGAGTCTTGGTCATTACAGAGTTAGTAATATTATTCTTTGAGTTCTTTTGTCAACACAATAAGTAAGAGTTAGATTCAGAGACTAAGTAAATATGTCAAATTAAAGGCGAGTACTTGAAATTTATCATTAATAAATGGCCTGCTACAGAGTTTCTACTATTTGTGAGCAATCAAAAAATACTGAGACTAAATAAAATACGTCAATGACTCCAGGAAAGAGTTTAATGTTTATAGATATAAAAGTTATGAAAAATATACGGCAGGAACTGACTGAGATGCTTTATACTTCCTATGTTAGCATTATGACATAGGGGAAAACAACGTCTGTGCCTATTTGCAGAACAATCATATATTTTCCTCCCATTTGGCAGAAGTAAAAATCTTGGAGTCTACCCCTGGAAGCCTTTCCCCTCACCATTACTCTTTACTCAAGTACTTTTTATCCTTAAACCTGACCATCGCCTTCAAAACCATTTCAAAAGGATATAATATAAAGGTTTTTACTTTGCCAACAAAGATAGTTTACTGAGGCATTGTTGACATAATTTGGTTCTTTCATGAAAAAGCCTCTTAAATTCAGATCTGGCCAGATTAAAATCCTTTCATTCAACTCTCTGTTATGTATTTGTCCTTTAAAACTCAGACTCAGCAGCAGTGCTTCTCCACTAGTCCCTGACTAAGCCCTTCATAAAGGTATTTTATTCATCATGCTTCCGAATCCAGGTGAAGCTAGTCTGTCAACCTCTGCTTATACAGAGTGCAGTTAGACATATTTTTTGCCTTTCCTTTCTTACTTAGATTGGGATATTGCATATCTTGCCAAAAAACACTGTTGTTTGTGATATGATTTATACATAGTTACATTTCGGAGTGCTTTGTTCTAGGTTTGAAAACACAAAGTCTGGTTCCTGCCACTTTTTAACCTAATGTAGAGTGTTGTATCTTAAATAAGTGTAATATCCATCATGCAAATATACTTAAACCATGTCAAAAACAAGCAATATTAAGTTTTTGCAATGTCAAAGCCATGCAATGTAGACTTAAGAAAAAAAGGAGAGGGGGGGGAGAGAGAGAGAGAGAAGAAAGAAAGAAAGAAAGAAAGAAAGAAAGAAAGAAAGAAAGAAAGAAAGAAAGAAAGAAGGAAGAAAGGCGGGAAGAAAGAAGAAGGAAATAAGGAAGGAAGGAAGGAAGGAAGGAAGGAAGGAAGGAAGGAAGGAAGGAAGGAAGGAAGGGAGGGAGGGATTTATGAATAGTTTTATTCAGTGGTTCCATATTCTCTCACTATACAAGCTACCCTCTTGAAATACTTCTCCCAATTTTGGAATCTGCACTAATACATTCCACATGTAATTTAGTGCCTAGAAGCAATGATGTTTATTAAGTAATCCAGCAGTAGTCTAATGAAGTAAAAATAATACAATATCTTGATGAGATCGCAAAACTACTTAAATATTGAGGGTGTCTGAGAAAGGCAGTGAAAAATCCCAAGGCAACTGCTCAGCTATTTCTTCCACTCAATGTAAAATGACCTTCCTAGTAGACTTGTATTCAATTGTAAGCTTCTATGTATTTTCAATGGAAATTCAAAAATGAAAAAGTGAGATGCAGTGGTTGTGTTTTTATCAAGGCCCACCTTGTCACTTTTAGATTAACAATAGAATAAAAGTATGTACATAATCTACAATCCATAGTTATCCATGTATTATAAAACCTCCGTATGTCTAATAGTGTATATCATAATGCCTACACTCTAAAGTTTTAAAGTCATATAGAAAAACATAAATTTAATGAGAAAAAAGGAAAGCTATTTAACAGTTAGACATTAGGTTTTACAAGGGAAACTAAATTGGATTGGAATTATTTAAACTAGAGAATAATGGACTGCAAGGTGATTTACTGTTGAATATAGAGAGTATAATTATGAGGAGAATGCCAACTTGTTCAGCACACACCAAGAAAAAATTAGAAATGTATTAAATTTGGCAATGCCTCTTTCCATCCTAGGCCCTGCCCCCACCTCTGTTCCCATTTTCTCAGTATGAATTTAAATTGTAAACAAGACAGTATCATTTCTGGGTATGCATGCATATCTAATCTTTTCAACACTGTAGTGAAAATACTTATCTTCCATGTGAATAAAAGATGGCATGTAGTAAATTTCTCATGATGTATTTACAAAGAAAAAGCTGGTCACTGTAGTTCTTCAAAAAATTCTCATATTTTGAAATAAAAAATATAAAAGACAAAAACTTAAATACAACAGTTGTTTAAAAAATATATTAATGTTTATTTATTTTTGAGAGATAGACAGAGTGCAATCAGGGGAGGGGGCAAAGAGAGAGGAAGACACAGAATCCAAAGGAGACTGCTGCAGGCTCTGAGCTGTCAGCACAGAGCCTGATACGGGGCTTGAACCCACAAACTGAGAGATCATGACCTGAGCCAAAGTCAGACACTCAACCGACTGAGCCACCCAGGCGCCCCAGTACAACAGTTTTTTTTGAGGTATAGAATGAATAAATTATTTTAAAAAAACAGAGAGAAAATGAGAGATAAAGTTATTGAGGTAGATACTTCCTATTTACAAATGAACACAGACTTCTTTAGAATATTGTTTTGTCGGTTTTTGCTTACTGTATGCCTCCCGAAACCTCTGTTTTTACAAAGTGCACTTTCTCATTGTCAACCTGTAAAAAAACAACACTTGCAACCTCAAATCTTTCTTTTCTGTGTTTATTTCCTTTAATATCTGGATATACATACTCCATATTCAATTTTCAGTCTTCCCATACCACATTTTTGAACTTGGAATGTTCCTTTTCTTTCCATATACCAGAGTTTTCAAAATCATGCTATGATAGGTAGAATTCTAATTTAGCTCCCAAGATTCACAACTTTCAATGTTTACACCCTGTATAATTCCCTCCCATTGAGTTTGGGTATGACTATGTCATATTATGAAAAAGGGATTTTGTAGACATAATCAAAGCAGCAAATATTTCAATTCTGATTTAATCAAACGGCTGTTATCTGGATGGACCTGACTTAATCAGGTGATGTCTCTAAAAATGAAGAGATTCAAAGCATGAGTGGGATTCTCCTGCTGGTCTTGGAGATGCAAAGTGCCATTTTGTAGAGAAGACCACACATTGGAGAACTGAGTAGCCTCTAGAAACTGAGAGCAGTTACTGGCTAAAGGCCGGCAAGAAGAATGGGAACCTCAGTCCTACAATTGAAAGGAACTAAATTCTGCCAAAAGCCATGTGATCTTGAAAGAGTATCCTGAGCTCAAGGAACAAAGCTTGGCCAACACTTCGATGTCAGCCTTGTTAACCCTGAGTACAAGATCCAACCATATTATGCCAAGACCTCTGACCTCCAGAACTTTGAGATAATAACTTTGTCTTGTCTTAAGCCACTAAGGTTTTTACACTCAGTAGAAATTTATTATTCAACAATATATATGACGAGATGAAATCCAGAAGTCAAATAGTATTTATACTTCACATTCTTACCTTTGAGTCACTCAGCAATCTTACATATCCCCCCTCCAAAAAACAAACAAATCCGAAACAGAAGCCCAACTGACATTGCGTTTCTCTACTCCAAAATGTTAACTCTCGATATCTTATGTTAGTCATCTCTCACTCATGAATAGTGCAGACAACTAAATAAAAAAGGGCAGTTTGAGATGGAGGATTAAAAAAGAGATATTTAAAAATGACTATTCTTGAAAATCTTACTACAGTACTCCCTGGGAATCTGCCTTGGAATAAATCATGCCATCTGTGTCAGCATGGACAGAGAAAAAGTTACATCAAAACCAGTGTCAACCTTCCCACCTATTTCATTCCACCATACCTGGATGTAACCTTATAAGACTCTAGCAAGCCTGCAAATTTCTATGACTCCTATTGGACATAAACTCTGACTTCTACAGTTAAGCATCCTTCAAGATTCCAATTCTATTTCCATTATCTTTGTTACTAAATAGTTGTTGGCAGTAAGTAGAAAGAAAAAAAATGATGGCAGAATAGACTGCCTTTGCCACTTCACCTTGTTTTTGTTTTCTCTGTTCTTGTAATTCTGGTAAACTGCAATGCCAATGATTTTACCCTTTCTCTGCTCAATAAAACACAGCTAAAGGTAAGATTATTTGCTTTCTTTCTTTCAAATGGACCCTGAAAATGTATCAAAAAGCTATCGCTAATAAATTTCCCCTTAGACAATGTGAAATAGACATTTTCCTGATATTCGGCACCGGTAATGGATTAGCAAAGGCCACAACTTCAAATATAACACCATACTATGCAAATGCCTGGCTCCATTTGAAGGTAGTCAATAGAAACTCTTTGACAATGATGAATCTAAGCAAAATGTGTTGCTTTAAAATTCCTTTCAAAGTATAATGCTTTAAGTTTCTGCCAGATCCCCTTAACCCACCCCTTACTCTTCTCTTATAAATCAATTATTTTCTCATCCCCCTAGAAAGGATGAGGCTGACAGATAACTGACATTGTTAAGTACCCTCTGACTCAGTTGATTCTAATTAGTTAGAATCAACTAATGTTGATGTCAGCAAATATTTGGCCCTAGCTGTTGTCATCATGGAAACGTATGTAAAAGATTTATCTGGATACTAATATAGTAAGTTATTTCTGCAACTTTTGATCAATGGATTGTGCATTTATGGCTGGACTATGTAAAATAGGGAAGTAGAGAGACAATTCCTTATTACATTATTACAGAAAAGCCTTACAAACCACATAATGGTCATCTCAAAAGGCCATTAACATTTCCAGAGTGAATTCCATGAAAGCATGTCATAATTGTTCAATCCAAAAAGTGCAGAAAACTTTTATGGCAGCTGAATTTCAAACCAACAGCTTCCACATATGGCATGTTGGTGTGGAAAGTCCTGCATATATTCATCATGGACTCATATCTATAAAATAAGTGGTTCCTGATTCAAAATGGGTGACTGTCTTGATGGAATTTTGGTAGAAATTATTTTCTCCTATCTTTTATGAATGACTTCTGCATCATATCAGTTCTCTTAATGACTAGTGAAAAATGTCAAATACTGAAAGGAGAAGAAACACATTTATGTATTGTTAGCTTAGCAATGAATTCAGACTCACATGGCAAAAATACTGTAACTTAAGCCCATCTTACAAAAGCCAAACTAGATTTTCAGAAAAGGAATTGAAATACCTGATTGCACATTCACACAAGCAATCAGCTAGTGAAAAAAAAAAAAGAGTAAAAAAGACATTTCCTAATGCCCACAGCATTTTGTCTGTTTCCAGGGATGTGTTCCAGGCCTTAGGCCATGATAATCATGTTGCCTGCCCTGTCCCTGACCTCCTACTCCATGTTACCTCTTCCCTGTTAGTATTTAAGTAGAAAGCACCTGCCTAAATGCCTAAAGCTTAGTGCTAAATGCCTGCACAATACAGCTAAATGGGCTGAATGCAACCCAACATAGAACCTTCCAAACATGTGCTTGAAATGCACTGAGAGAAGCATTTTTATGCAAAAATAACAGAAAATGTAATCGAAAAGAAAACCTCTAACAAAGCCATAGCCAGATGGTGTCCTTTATTGGGGGCCAGCTCATATTTCTGAGCTTTTGAAAATGTCACAGCTTATTGCTGCTCAATTCTAGATTTACATCTGAAATTCAGGAGAAACCCGTCTCATGTGAATATTATGATCCCCGTCACATTTGTCTTGTAATTTAGCATTTGGAAAATGCTTTCAATTTTTTGAAATGAATTTTTGTATAATTCTGTTTGGACATTATATGTTCATCATAGAAAAATAGGAAGTAATGTGAAAAACTGTAAAAGTAAAAAATTAAAAGTAAAATCTTACTGAGTATGCTATTTGTATTTTGCTTTGAAAGTTTTTTTTCTCTATGCATTTAGGTAAGTATGTTAGTTTGCAACAATGAAGTCAAACTATATAGAGATTTACAAATTTTCTTGTTAGGTTGAAAGTTGCATTGTGACCATTTTCCCATGCCAAAAAATAACATATATTCAAATTAACATTTTAAATGATGGGTACTATTGTACTTTAAGATTATCACATGATATATTCACCCAGATAAATTGTGGGCTGTTTTGTTTTGTTTTGCTATTTCTAACAGTGTTACAGAAAATATTCTTGTACATATAACTTTGGACTCTTGTTAAAATGTCTGCTTACAGTACATTCTTAGAAGTAGCTCTACAGGGCCAAAGTGTATTTGTAAGTCTAATAGTACATATTACCAATCATTAAGAAAATTTGCATTCACTCAAAGATCCAAAGAGGTTATAAGAGTTCTTACTGCCACAAAGACTCAGTTATACTAGGAACTGTCATATAGGCATGCTTAAAGCAAGACAACAAGGACCCAAAATAAAGTTGCTCATGGTAAGCCTCACATCACCAAACCAAGACTTAACTTACAGTTTTGGTTCTCCCAGACATGGAATTTTAAACTGGGAATTACATGATCAGCATTAGTAGGTAAGCTGCTTGATAGACCCAGGCTTTCTCTAAAGGAAAGCAATCTTGTAGTCAGCAATCCACTTTTTTGATTAGTTACACTAGTCAAAACCCTAGTTCCTGTTCCTGCTCTCTTCTGCCTATGAAAGTCTTTCATTTTGTACACTTCCATTCTATCTGCTACATTGGGTGCTACTTGAGTCATGAATCTTTGAATAAAACCAATAAGCTCTTTAAAATTTCCTCAGTTGAATTTTGTTTTTTAACAGGCAGAAAGTGGTAACTGCTTTTTAAAATTATGTTTGTTTAGCACTATGATTAACTATTTTCACATATTTTGACTTAAATATATGTATATATTGACTGTAGCTCTTTGTCTTTCTCTATTCGAGTATTTGTCTTTTACATGCTGAGTTACATATCATTTTTATTATTACCTCCCTGCTTATCATATGTAGCACATTTTTTCATTTAGTTTTTTTATATTTTCATTTCTCTTGTTATAAGCTATAATTTATTTTCTATATTAGATTATATAGCTTTTCTTTTGTGGCTTCTTATGGATCTATTTATAACTTCAAACCTTTCTACAAGCCAAGTTCATTGAATGATAAATTTGAATTTCTTCTAGAATCCAATTTGGTAAATCAGTTATTCCAACACCTTTCCTTAGGGATTTAAGATGTCATTTTTATTATATTCTAAATGCCTATATTTACCTCAATGAATGCATAGATTTAGCGCTTGATTTTCTATGATAATATTTTAATTACTATAGATTTATAAGAAATTTTCTTAGTTCGTCAATTTTGATCCCTCTCATTAATCTCAACTTTCAAAACATCTGCTAGTGATGGAGAAGTCTAAAGACAGATTTCTGCCCCTTGCCTTCACAGATATCATTTAATGTTTGCTTGCTCATTTGTAAAATAAATTTTTGTCCATATATATATATATATATATATATATATAATATGTATACACACAATATGATATTGGAACTTGATATTAATTTGTACTAGTGTATAGTTTTAAACCTTTTATTTTTCATATATAGTACTTTATTCTTTATCCAGAACATTTTCATCCTGTTCATATTGGATTATCTCATCTATTTTGTTGGTGTTGGTCTCTGCTCAAAACAAAACAAACTATCAGTATAGCATTTATTTTCTCTATTCCTCAGATATTTAATCTCATTTCCACATTTTCAGGATCACTTCACATGTGCATATTTCATATTCGTGTTTTAATTTTTTGACAGCCTTAGGTTTTATATTGCCTGACTCCACTACTGTGGGGTTTTTTGTTTGTTTGTTTATTTGCTTCTAATCTTTTTATCATTTTATTGAGATTACTTTTATATCATTATTTCACCTTTTCTTTCCAAGCTATTTTTCTCCTTAGAGAGAAAATTTAGAAGGTATACCTTCCTATATATATTTAAGGAAGCTAAATAATTTCATAATGAGAGAAGCCCATTTTGATATTTACATGATGGTTTTTCCAAGTATTCTTTTAGCTTCTTCTGGAGTAATCTTTATTAACACTACCTATAAATGCCAATGAAGTAGATATTGATGCTTAACTCTGAAAGCACAGAAGAGAAATTCTAAAATCTTAGAACTCTGAACTCAGTGTAAGCAATCACTTCCCTATAAAGAAAACAGAATTGGAAATGATGCAGATTGCTATAGTGTGATTTATGTAGAAAGAAAGAAGGAGAAGAAGAAAGAAAGAAAGAAAGAAAGAAAGAAAGAAAGAAAGAAAGAAAGAAAGAAAGAAAGAAAGAAGATAAACTCTAGTCTGTGGATCCAAGTAAGTAGAGACCTTTTCCCTCCATGAAAAGATTTGAAATACAGGAAGTTTTACAGCAAATAACAGATGGCTTGACTTTTAAGAGGAAGAACCTTCATGACATTTAGGTATTGAGCATAATATTAGCAACTTTATCTACTGGTAAACCTATTGCTTAAAATTTATAGTATGATTAAAGAACTTTACTGAGAAAGAAAATTTGATTGCGGAGTAATTCTATGATATAAATGAAATAATTCTAAATTATATGAATTTACCTACTAAAGTGGCACACAAAGTTGAGCAAACATAACAAAACAGGAAAAAAAAAATCAATGAAAGGGACACACTAGCTGCCTGAGACAATACAACTGGAATTCACAAACTGTTGCTTTTTAAATTATTGACTATTCAAGAAATTCTAAAACGTTATAAAATAGAAATCATTCTTAGCCAGCATAGTGATGGTCATAGCAATCAACATGAATTCACTTTGATTTAGTCAAAGTTTCTTTTTTGTAAAAAATGCATTATGAATGGAAAGACTTTGAGAACATTTTAACTGAAAAGGATTTAAACCTTCTAGGCAATGACTCCCTGAACCAATTTTGAGGTTCAGAAAGGGCATGTTTATAACCCCTGATGCAGCCTAATTGAAAAAACTGGGGAATGTTTAAAGAAATGACTAAGGCAAAAGTTTGGAGAGTAGGTAGGAACAGTTATATGCCATACAGACCAATATCCAAAGAGTAGATAATGATGATGCTTTTTTTTTTTTTTTTTTTTACAGTTTGGTAGGGCCCCTGCATCTTTAAACCAGGGGATTGATTCTGTAGGAGGCATGAAGCTTCATTCTAATTTGTCTGTAGTAGTAAGTAGAATTAAAATAAAGCCTGATAACAATTTTATCAGTCCAAAAATCTATTCCAAAATTATTGTTCCTCCTTCTTTTAGTAATTATATTACATTAATCTTAAATATTATATTATTTATAACAATTTCTATTTTGAAATTTTGTCTTTTAATGCATCTTTGAGAACCTTCTATTGGGAAAGGCTTCATATTATACAATATAATCTGAAACATATATTTCTATTTTAAAAAATATTTTGAATAGGAAGTCCTGTTATTTTTCCATGGAGTTATCAGAACTTATTCGGTATATAGAACAGTGATACACCCTCAACCCAGGTATGAAAAATGAGGGCCAAAGTTTTTCAGTGGGTTGTACTAGATCACACATCTGGAAACAGATGAAATTGAGACTAGAGATCAGATATTTAGTTTTCATTATAACTGCTTTCCAGTTTTACAAGTGATAAAAAATATGATATTGATGCAGTATGTCAGTAGCACCAGCAACAATATATAGCAACAGGACAATGATAAGGGACTGCTAGAATTTGGTGATACTCCTAAGATTCTCTAATCTTTCACTGTCAAGAAATTGACAAAAAATCCATTATGTAATTAAGACTGAAATTTGGGATATATGGTCAAAACATAAGAAGTAAATTATTCTGTATATGCCATTAAAAGGGAAAGGGAGTATGCAAATGAGTAGTTCTAGGAAGTTATGAAACTAAGTAAAAATTATCTTTCCAGGTCAAAACGACCTTTTGGAAAGTCTCTGATGGATTTTCTCTGCAGTTTTAAAAAAAGAGTGAAGCACTTTACAACAGCATCTTTGAGTAAAAATGCCAGCCAACTTTTACCAAAGAAGTAAACTTAACTAGCACTGACAAAGGAATATTAAGGAATAGAGCTTTCCACTCATACAAAACAGGAAAATTTTTAAAATAATAAAAATAAAAAAAATATGATTAAAGGTCTAGGGCTACCTCAAAAAGAAAACATTTTTTTCCATAATCATCACACTATACTCTGCTCCCCAATTCAGGAGAATCACATTCTGAAGGTATCAGAGTCACATACTGCTATAGACTGATTGTGTCTTCCAGAAATTCATATGTTGAAGCGCCAATGACCGGTGTGATGGGTTTTGGAGATGGTGCTTTGAGAGATAATTAGGTTTAGGTGAGGTCATGAGGGTAGAACCCCCATGATGGAATTAGCGCTCTTAATAAGAAAGAGCCACCAGAGCTCTCACTATCCACCACATCAGTACACAGCAAGAAGGCAGTCATCTGCATCCCAGGAAGTGTCTCACTGAACCAAATCAGCTGGCATCTCCATCTTGGACTTCCCAGCCTTAAGTAAATGTCTGTTATTTAAACCACCCTGCCTATGTGAGTTTGTTACAACAGCCAGAGCAGACTAATACATATACCCAATCTATCAGTTTCTCTTTTGCATCCTTTTAGCTACTTTCTGGGTACATCAGGCAGAAACAGAGAGAAAATAGGATAGTATATGTTAATGCTCACAGAATGGATCTGTAGCTGGTGGGAAGAAACTGATAAAACCCTAGATGGAGTTTTCTGGGGATGAACCACACACTTTTTAAATTTCTCTAGGATGGAAATTATTTTCTTTAGCAGTTCTTAAAGCAAGGGATGGTAGTGGGGGCGGGGCTGGAGAGAGAAATGGGAGGAGGTAAGGGGATCCACTGGAGACCTTCATCTAAAATGAGTAGGTTCAAGGTAGAACCCAGACATATGTATTATGAATAAAATTCTCCAGCTCAGGACTAAGGTTAGAAGGTATGCCATGCACTCTCCTCAAGCATGCAACTTAGGACAGCACAAAACCCTCAGTTATCAAGATACGTAATATTTTTAGCAACATCTTTAAATGCAAAAATATAGTGTTGAAAAAAACATCAAAATTTTAAACAAAGCTGAGATGTGACTCTGCAATGGTATGACCCTTCTCACTCACCTCAGCCTAATACTAACCCTTATTCCAATAAAACTTAATTTATAAAAACAGAGGCCACCTATGAGCCATTGTTTCCCAATTTGATTTGGAAAAAAGTTAATATTGCATTATTTATATAAAACACAATATATTTATATACAAATATTTGTTTTGATTACTAAGTTTTGGGGGGGCACCCATTTAAATTTTGCATCCTAACAAAGTACCTCATTTGGCTTAACCTAGTCCTAAACTCAGAGAGAATCTAAAAACTTTCTGCTTGTCTTTTTTTAGAATCAATTATATGAAACATTAAAAAAAAAGGAAGAAAAAAAGAGAAGTTAGGCAGAAAAAAAAAATCTCAACTTCAGCATGAAACAATGTAAGATCAAAGCCTACAGTTACCAGAAATTGGACTACACACTATTCACATCAACTCAGTTTTAGATCTGAGAGTCTATTAGCACCCAAGTACATGAAGAAGGCTCTAAAAACAATCAAAGCATCCTATTTTTAGCAAGTGCTTGACATAAAAAAATGTATCCTCTTTCATATGTGAATGATTAAACTAGGGTGGAAATTATTAAGAATCCAGTGCAAAAGAAGAGTAGCATTATTATTTCAAAAGAGAATCAATCTCTTGAAAGTAACTGAACACAAGAAATATATGAGGATTTAAAAAAATATCTGCTTCATGTCTTCAAAAAATCACACATAAATGCCTACATGGACTAATATTAAAATATCATAAAGAGAAGTAGCTTAGATGAAGGCAATTAGCTAAAACAAAAGAGCAAGTTAAGAAAATAATTTTAAGAACACAAAAATGTAAGAGATTAATTTAAAACTGCTGTAAAAAAGGACTTAAAGACCAGAAATAGCTAGAAAATTAACTTTTTAATATGTAATACAAAGATCAACTTCAAAAGTTCTTCCAGATTTCTGAGGAAGAAAAATAAAAGAGCACAGATATACCAATAATAAGAAAATATAATAGATATGGAAAACAGAGAAATGTTCCTCTTCGACTATAGAAATTCGAGTTGAAAATATAATCCCAATAAATTCAGCTAAATCAATAAGCAACATTATTTTTAAAACAACTTACCGAGGTTAAGGAACCATAAAAGACCAAATATGCAGCTCAAAATAATTCATAATATACAAAACAGATGAATATTGAAACATAGATATATCTTGGTTAAATGTTTAAATTTAAATAAAAAAGTGTGTGTGTGGGTGTGTGTGTGTGTATAATTTATATAAATGGAACAAAAATCACACTGGCTTAATCACAAATGTGCAAGAGTTGTTTAAAGAAAGATATGAACTTTTAAATGTGAGATGAAAAAGATGTAAATAAAGGAAAAGGCAATATTTCTAAAATGAAATATAAATATTATAGCACTATTTTCCCTAAGTTAGTATTTGAATGTAATGAAATTAGAAACTAAATCTCTAATGGAATGTTCTGAAATTGATCATGTAATTTGAAATTCGTTAAGAATAAATACATGAGCATGACTATGATATTTATTTATTTATTTATTTATTTATTTATTTATTTATTTATTTATTTATATGCCACTCCCTGGGGAGGGGTAGAGAGAGAGGGAGACACAGGATCTGAAGCAGGCTCCAGGCTCAGAGCTGTCAGCACAGAGCCAAATGTAGGGCTCAAACTAACAAACTGTGAGATCATGACCTGAAGCTGAAGTTGGACACTTAACCTAATGAGCCACCCAGGCGCCCTACAGCTATGAAAGTATTTAAAGAGCAAAATAATAAAAGACACTCTTGACAGACACTTAATATATTTTTTTTAAATGTAATGATATTTTGCACAGGAATAAACACTCAGACCAATGATAAAACCAAAAATAATGAGAAACATATAATGGTATATGCTAAAGTTTTATATAGTGTTGGGTTTTTTTGGGTTTTTTTTTTCAATATATGAAGTTTATTGTCAAATTGGTTTCCATACAACACCAGTGCTCATCCCAAAAGGTGCCCTCCTCGATACCCATCACCCACCCTCCCCTCTCTCCCACCCCCCATCAACCCTCAGTTTGTTCTCAGTTTTTAAGAGTCTCTTATGCTTTGGCTCTCTCCCACTCTAACCTCCTTTTTTTTTTTTTTCCCTTCCCCTCCCCCATGGGTTTCTGTTAAGTTTCTCAGGATCCACATAAGAGTGAAACCATATGGTATCTGTCTTTCTCCATATGGCTTATTTCACTTAGCATAACACTCTCCAGTTCCATCCATGTTGCTACAAAGGGCCATATTTCATTCTTTCTCATTGCCACATAGTACTCCATTGTGTATATAAACCACAATTTCTTTATCCATTCATCAGTTGATGGACATTTAGGCTCTTTCCATATCTGGCTATTGTTGACAGTGCTGCTATAAACATTGGGGTACAAGTGCCCCTATGCATCAGTACTCCTGTATCCCTTGGGTAAATTCTTAGCAGCGCTATTGCTGGGTCATAGGGTAGGTCTATTTTGAATTTTTTGAGGAACCTCCACACTGTTTTCCAGAGTGGCCGCACCAATTTGCATTCCCACCAACAGTGCAAGAGGGTTCCCGTTTCTCCACATCCTCTCCAGCATCTACAGTCTCCTGATTTGTTCATTTTGGCCACTCTGACTGGCGTGAGGTGATATCTGAGTGGTTTTGATTTGTATTTCCCTGATGAGGAGCAACGTTGAGCATCTTTTCATGTGCCTGTTGACCATCTGGATGTCTTCTTTAGAGAAGTGTCTATTCATGTTTTCTGCCCATTTCTTCACTGGGTTATTTGTTTTTCGGGTGTGGAGTTTGGTGAGCTCTTTATAGATTTTGGATACCAGCCCTTTGTCCGATATGTCATTTGCAAATATCTTTTCCCATTTAGTTGGTTGCTTTCTAGTTTTGTTGATTGTTTCCTTTGCAGTGCAGAAGCTTTTTATCTTCATGAGGTCCCAGTAATTCATTTTTGCTTTTAACTCCCTTGCCTTTGGGGATGTGTCGAGTAAGAGATTGCTACGGCTGAGGTCAGAGAGGTCTTTTCCTGCTTTCTCCTCTAGGGTTTTGATGGTTTCCTGTCTCACATTCAGGTCCTTTATCCATTTTGAGTTTATTTTTGTGAATGGTGTAAGAAAGTGGTCTAGTTTCAATCTTCTGCATGTTGCTGTCCAGTTCTCCCAGCACCATTTGTTAAAGAGACCATCTTTTTTCCACTGGATGTTCTTTCCTGCTTTGTCAAAGATGAGTTGGCCATACGTTTGTGGGTCTAGTTCTGGGGTTTCTATTCTATTCCATTGGTCTATGTGTCTGTTTTTATGCCAATACCATGCTGTCTTGATGATGACAGGTTTGTAGTAGAGGCTAAAGTCTGGGATTGTGATGCCTCCTGCTTTGGTCTTCTTCAAAATTACTTTGGCTATTCGGGGCCTTTTGTGGTTCCATATGAATTTTAGGATCGCTTGTTCTAGCTTCAAGAATAATGCTGGTGCAATTTTGATTGGGATTGCTTTGAATGTGTAGATAGCTTTGGGTAGTATTGACATTTTGACAATGTTTATTCTTCCAATCCATGAGCAGGGAATGTCTTTCCATTTCTTTATATCTTCTTCAATTACCTGCATAAGCTTTCTATAGTTTTCAGCATACAGATCTTGTACATCTTTGGTTAAGAGTTATTCCGAGGTATTTTATGCTTCTTGGTACAATTGTGAATGGGATCAGTTTCTTTATTTGTCTTTCTGTTGCTTCATTATTAGTGTATAAGAATGCAACTGATTTCTTTACGTTGATTTTGTATCCTGCAACTTTGATAAATTCATGTATCAGTTCTAGCAGACTTTCGGCAGAGTCTATCGGATTTTCCATGTATAATATCATGTCATCTGCAAAAAGTGAAAGCTTGACTTCATCTTTGCTAATTTGGATGCCTTTGATTTCCTTTTGTTGTCTGATTGCTGATGCTAGAACTTCCAACACTATGTTAAACAACAGCATTGAGAGTGGAGATCCCTGTCATGTTTCTGATCTCAGGGAAAAAGCTCTCAGTTTTTCGCCATTGAAGATGATGTTAGCTGTGGGCTTTTCATAAATGGCTTTTATGATCTTTAAGTATGTTCCTTCTATCCTGACTTTCTCGAGGGTTTTTATTAAGAAAAGTTGCTGAATTTTGTCAAAGGCCTTTTCTGCATCGATTGACAGGATCATATGGTTCTTATCTTTTCTTTTATTAATGTGATGTATCACGTTGACTGATTTGCGAATGTTGAACCAGCCCTGCATCCCAGGAATGAATCCCACTTGATCATGGTGAATAATTCTTTTTATATGCCATTGAATTCGATTTGCTAGTATCTTATTGAGAATTTTTGCATCCATATTCATCAGGGATATTGGCCTGTAGTTCTCTTTTTTTTACTGGGTCTCTGTCTGGTTTAGGAATCAAAGTAATACTGGCTTCATAGAATGAGTCTGGAAGTTTTCCTTCCCTTTCTATTTTTTGGAATAGCTTGAGAAGGATAGGTATTATCTCTGCTTTAAACGTCTGGTAGAACTCCCCTGGGAAGCCATCTGGTCCTGGACTCTTATTTGTTGGGAGATTTTTGATAACCGATTCAATTTCTTTGCTGGTTATGGGTCTGTTCAAGCTTTCTATTTCCTCCTGATTGAGTTTTGGAAGCGTGTGGGTGTTTACGAATTTGTCCATTGCTTTCAGGTTGTCCAGTTTGTTGGCATATAATTTTTCATAGTATTCCCTGATAGTTGTTTGTATCTCTGAGGGATTGGTTGTAATAATTCCATTTTCATTCATGATTTTATCTATTTGAGTCATCTCCCTTTTCTTTTTGAGAAGCCTAGCTAGAGGTTTGTCAATTTTGTTTATTTTTTCAAAAAACCAACTCTTGGTTTCGTTGATCTGCTCTACAGTTTTTTTAGATTCTATATTGTTTATTTCTGCTCTGATCTTTATTATTTCTCTTCTTCTGCTGGGTTTAGGCTGCCTTTGCTGCTCTGCTTCTATTTCCTTTAGGTGTGCTGTTAGATTTTGTATTTGGGATTTTTCTTGTTTCTTGAGATAGGCCTGGATCGCGATGTATTTTCCTTTCAGGACTGCCTTTGCTGCATCCCAAAGCATTTGGATTGTTGTATTTTCATTTTCGTTTGTTTCCATATATTTTTAAATTTCTTCTCTAATTGCCTTGTTAACCCATTCATTCTTTAGTAGGGTGTTCTTTAACCTCCATGCTTTTGGAGGTTTTCCAGACTTTTTCCTGTGGTTGATTTCAAGCTTCATAGCATTGTGGTCTGAAAGTATGCATGGTATAATTCCAATTCTTGTATACTTATGAAGGGCTGTTTTGTGGTCCAGTATGTGATCTGTCTTGGAGAATGTTCCATGTGCACTCGAGAAGAAAGTATATTCTGTTGCTTTGGGATGCAGAGTTCTAAATATATCTGTCAAGTCCATCTGATCCAATGTGTCATTCAGGGCCCTTGTTTCTTTATTGACCGTGTGTCTAGATGATCTATCCATTTCTGTAAGTGGAGTGTTAAAGTCCCCTGCAATTACCACATTCTTATCAATAAGAATGTTATTGATAAGGTCTTATCAATAAGGTTGCTTATGTTTGTGAGTAATTGTTTTATATATTTGGGGGCTCCTATATTCGGCGCATAGACATTTATAATTGTTAGCTCTTCCTGATGGATAGACACTGTGATTGTTATATAATGCCCTTCTTCTTCTCTTGTTACAGCCTTTAATTTAAAGTCTAGTTTGTCTGATATAAGTATGGCTACTCCAGCTTTCTTTTGACTTCCAGTGGCATGATAAATAGTTCTCCATCCCCTCACTCTCAATCTAAAGGTGTCCTCAGGTCTAAAATGAGTCTCTTGTAGACAGCAAATAGATGGGTCTTGTTTTTTTATCCATTCTGATACCCTATGTCTTTTGGTTGGCGCATTTAGTACATTTACGTTCAGTGTTATTATAGAAAGATATGGGTTTAGAGTCATTGTGATGTCCGTAGGTTTCGTGCTTGTAGCGATGTCTCTGGTACTTTGTCTCACAGGATCCCCCTTAGGATCTCTTGTAGGGCTGGTTGAGTGGTGGCGAATTCCTTCAGTTTTTGTTTGTTTGGGAAGACCTTTATCTCTCCTTCTATTCTAAATGACAGACTTGCTGGATAAAGGATTCTCGGCTGCATATTTTTTCTGTTCACACATGGAAGATCTCCTTCCATTCCTTTCTGGCCTGCCAAGTTTCAGTAGAGAGATCAGTCACGAGTCTTATAGGCCTCCCTTTATATGTTAGAGAACGTTTATCTCTAGCTGCTTTCAGAATTTTCTCTTTATCCTTTTATTTTGCCAGTTTCACTATGATATGTCGTGCAGAAGATTGATTCAAGTTACATCTGAAGGGAGTTCTCTGTGCCTCTTGGATTTCAATGCCTTTTTCCTTCCCCAGATCAGGGAAGTTCTCAGCTATTATTTCTTCAAGTACACCTTCAGCACCCTCCCTCCCTCTTCCTCCTCTGGAATACCAATTATGTGTAGATTATTTCTCTTTAGTGCATCACTTAGTTCTCTAATTTTCCCCTCATACTCCTGGATTTTTTTATCTCTCTTTTTCTCAGCTTCTTCTTTTTCCATAATTTTATCTTCTAGTTCACCTATTCTCTCCTCTGCCTCTTCAATCCGAGCCGTGGTTGTCTCCATTTTATTTTGCAGCTCATTGATAGCATTTTTAGCTCCTCCTGGCTGTTCCTTAGTCCCTTGATCTCTGTAGCAATAGATTCTCTGCTATACTGTTTTATACTGTTTTCAAGCCCAGCAATTAATTTTATGACTATTATTCTAAATTCACTTTCTGTTATATTGTTTACATCATTTTTGATCAGTTCGTTACCTGTTGTTATTTCCTGGACGTTTTTCTGAGGGGAATTCTTCCGTTTAGTCATTTGGATAGTCCCTGGAGTGGTGCGGGACTGCAGGGCACTTCCCCTGTGCTGTCTTGAATAACTTGAGTTGGTGGGCGGGGCTGCAGTCAGACCTGATGTCTGCCCCCAGCCCACCGCTGGGGCCACAGTCAGACTGGTGTGTGCCCTCTCTTTCCCTCTCCTAGCGGCAGGATTCACTTTGGGGTGGCGTGGCCCATCTGGGCTACTTGCACACTGCCAGGCTTGTGGTGCTGGGGATCTGGTATATTAGCTTGGGTGGATGGGCAAGGTGCACGGGGGCAGGAGGGGCAGGGTCAGCTCGCTTTTCCTTCAGAGATCCACTTCGGGAGGGGACCTGTGGCACCGGGAGGGAGTCAGACCTGCCAGAGGGATGGATCCGCAGAAGCACAGCGTTGGGTGTTTGCGAGGTGCAAGCAAGTTCCCTGGCAGGAACTGGTTCCCTTTGGGATTTTGGCTGGGGCATGGGCGAGGGAGATGGCGCTGGCGAGCACCTTTGTTCCTCGCCAAGCTGCGCTCTGTCGTCCGGGGCTCCACAACTCTCCCTCCTGTTTTCCTACTGCCCTCCCACTCTCCAAGCAGAGCTGTTAGCTTATAACCTTCCAGATATCAAGTCCCACTTGCTGTCCGAACACACTCCATCTGACCCCTCCGCTTTTGCAAGCCAGACTCGGGGGCTCTGCTTGGCCGGTGGGCCGCCCCTCCACCCCGGCTCCCTCCTGCCAGTCTGTCTAGTATGCACCATCTCGCCGCCCTTCCTACCCTCTTCCGTGAGCCTCTCGTCTGCGCTTGGCTCCAGAGACTCCGTTCTGCTAGCCTTCTGGCGGTTTTCTAGGTTATTTAGGCAGGTGTAGGTGGAATCTAAGTGATCAGCAGGACACGGTGAGCCCAGCATCCTCCTACGCCGCCATCTCCCTAAAATCTCTTATATAATGTTTATAAAGAAATCATAAAGTTTGTTAAGTATTGCAGTATGTGTTAAGTGTCACCTATAAAGTTAATTTAAATAAAAAATATCAAGTTGCATCTCATCTTACAAAATATCCGAAAATTAATTAAAGAAATTAAGAGTAGGACTAAAAGGGCATCAAATAACTAGATTTAAAAGAGGATCGGGGTGTCTGTGTGGCTCAGGTGGTTGAGCTCCCGACTCTTGATTTTGGCTCAGATCATGATCTCATGGTTCATGAAATTGAGCCCTGCATTGGGCCCTGACTGACAGCATGGCTTGTCTCTCTTCCTCCCTTTCTGCCCCCCCCCAACTCATACTCTCTTCCTCTCTCTCTCAAAATAAATAAACTTTAGAAAAGAAAAAAAAAACAGTATCACAAAACTTTAAGGCAATCAGGAAGGAAAAAAAGAAAAATAAGGCAAGGAACAGTTTCATGAAACTACAAAACAAAGAGTAAGAAAATATTTGTCAAAAAAATAGAAAACAAAAATAAAAAAGGCAAAAGTAAGATAAAGTGCAAGAGTTATAATAAATGTAAATGGATTAAAACTATAAGCTCTTATATTTTGGGATATAAATAAGGTAAGGTAAGGTGACTTCTCCTATAGTAAGGGAAGCTCTGATTTTCCCTTCAAAAGCCCAGGTGAAATGAAGAAGAGAAAAAAGTAAGTAATTTAAAGTCTACACATAAAAAACTTCACCCACAAATTTGCCTTCATACACAGAATGTCAGTCTTGTAAACATGCAGGAAAAAGAAAGAAAGAAAAAAGAGAGAACATGGAGAAGTTTTCTCCCATCAAATCATAGAATCTCTTTGTAAAGAACTAGATAGGTTAACAGTGGCATTGTGCCTCCAGGGCAAAACCCTCCCCATTATATAATTTAAGAACACCCAGTTCTATGTATGTATTTCCCATACTTCACTTTAGAAATTATAAAGCTTAGGGGCATCTGAGTAGCTCAGTAAGTGGAGCACTGACTCTTGATTTTGGCTCAGGTCATGATCTTACAGTTCAGTTAGTGAGATCGAACTCTGAATTGGGTTCTACACTGACAGTGTGGAGTCTGCTTAGGATTCTCTCTCCATCTCTCTCTTCCCCTCCCTCCCTCTCTCTCTCTCTCTCTCTCTCTCTCAAAATAAGTAAATAAAACTTAAAAAAAACAACAACAAAGCTTTAATACCTATAGTCCTCAGGCAGTAATAACTAAAACCAAGTGAATTATCTTACATATAAGCATGTTTTAAAATAAAGATTAAGTAATGTTTAAATTTGTTACTTCAAACATAGAGATTAAAAATAAAGTATTTAAATATTATATATTTTTGGTGCTTCCTTATTCCTTTATAAAGAGGAAAGCTGAATTTTTTTTCTCTGCCTCAAAATGTCAATAATAAGGTTTTTTGGGGGGCAGGAATACATATGTAATAGAGAACTGGGGCTTGAATCCTTACCTAGGAGCAATATTTCATGTCATTTGTAGTCAAAAACATGAACAGAATTTTTACAGTATTTTACAGTAACTAGTTCTCAAATATTTGTATAATTTTGATATTGTGATGTCATATTTGGTTTACACTACCATATTGCACTGTAGTTCAATAACTTCTATTCTTAAGTCTTAATTGACACCACTAGTCATAATTGAGAAAGGCAAACTCAACAATGATAATTCCATTTGGAATTTAGTATTCAAAAATAGCCCAATTTTGGAAGAGGAATTCAGGAAGTCATGTTCTTTTAAGGAAATAAATGTCAGTATAGAAAAGGGCATCAAGTGAGCTTCCCAAATATATGTTTGCTGGGGATGAACAAATAAATTTATACATGTAGGTAAATACATGTGCATATACTTGCAGAGAAATCACATTTGGAGGAATATTTAATCATGTGTGTTAATGTCAACTAAAAAGATGAGTTACATAATTCAACATTTGCGGTGCTGTGAGGTGAGGATTTTGCTCTCAGTGACAGAAATATGTTGATTCTTTTGACAGTTAAAATATTTCTATGCCTCCATATCATTGCCAAGCCAAATAACTTCCAGACTATTCTGTGAGTTCAGCCAATTAAGCAAAATCTTGACTAAACTTTAAGGTCTAAAAAAAATTGGATATTTTATCCAAATAAATTGGATAGTTTATTATTGGTTCATTTAATACCTAACAAACAGTTATTGAGCACCTTTTATGTTCTAGACACTTTTCTAACCTTTGAGAATGAAAACCGAAACAAAACAAAAATAAAACAAAATTTAAAAACAATATACGCTATCCTTGTGGAGTTGACTTTCTAAGTGTGTATATGGGTATGTGTTGGGAGGGGTGGGGGACAGAAAACAAAATATATAGGTAATGAGAATATATGGCTATGGAGAAAAAGAAAGGAGAAAAACAATATGACGTGTGTGTTGGCAGGTGGCAGAAGGTGGGGAAGTGCTATGTTAAATAGACTAACCCAGGAAGACATCACAGGAAAGGCAGCACTTTGGAAAATAGCCAAATGAAGTAAAGGAAGCAGCCTATTGGGGCGCCTGGGTGGCTCAGTCGGTTAAGCGGCCGACTTCGGCTCAGGTCATGATCTCGCGGTCCGTGAGTTCGAGCCCCGCGTCGGGCTCTGTGCTGACAGCTCAGAGCCTGGAGCCTGCTTCAGATTCTGTGTCTCCCTCTCTCTGACCCTCCCCCGTTCATGCTCTGTCTCTCTCTGTCTCAAAAATAAATAAACGTTAAAAAAAAAAATTAAAAAAAAAAAAAAAGGAAGCCTATTGGGAGAATTTGTGGGAGAATTTCACAGGCAGAGGGAAAAGCAGGTGCAAAGGTCCTGGGGACAGATGTACACCTGGCCCCTAAAATGCCTGAAGTGGCTTAAACAAGGGAGAAAGCATGAAGAAATGAGGTCCAAGAGGTTAGTGTGTGTGGGAACAGCACCGATTGTGAAGCCTATAGGCCATGGTGAGGTCATTAGAAATGAAAAGACTTTTAAGTTTTAAGAAATGAGTTTAAGTGTATTATATATTATGCTCTTAACTTTTTTTTGACAAAACTACTTCTGGTTAATAATGGAATCTAAAGACATAGTTCTATGTCTCTGCAAAATTTCATTGCTTTGTTTTTAAGTTTATTTAAAAATCTAACATAGATCATCACTTAGGCATCATCTATAAATACTCTTACTGATTTTGACTAATCTACATTAAACTTATCTTAATCCTAAGAATTAAGTAATTCTGTGACTATTAAGGCACCATTTCCAAATGTTACTCAGTTATATAAAAATTTTTATTGATGATGAATAAATATATCTAAATAGTTTGCATTATTTATGGTTGTGCTATCATCAACTACAAGAAACAATGTCATAATGACTTAACTTTTTTTTCCAGTGTAGACTGCAAATTCTTAGCCCTATCTCCAATTTCACTTATATTTTCAATGCTTGTTTCTTTCAGGAAAATATAATTTCTATTGCCTCCAGTAGATACTCTTTTATAAAATTACCATCTGTAATAAAAATGCCATCTGGGCAACTTTTTAACCTAATTCATAGTAGTAACATATCATAGCAAAATCATGGACTTTATATGCATTTGTATGCAAATATTAAGCCTGTGGAACCATTAGTGTATATGTCAGTTCATAATTTTTTTCATCATGAATGTTCCATATATCTGTTATAACCCTTAGTTATTAAAATATATATATATAATGGCACTTTCTATTGTATTTATTTAACAGATTTTGTTTATGCTATAAATATGTAGGAAAACTTTATTTCCAATAAGAAATAATCTTTCTTTTTTCTTGAAACAGATTGTACTTTCTTTCTTGTGCCCACTTAGAAAGATAAACAAATAGAGACTATCTCTCTATAGTTAAAAAAAAAATGGTAAAAGCATGATGATGCCTAGCAACGAACAATTGATCTTGGGATCAGGAGGACAAAGGGGAACAGAAATAATAGGGACAATCTGGAACATGTATAGCCCATCTAAGAGTGGAGGCTGTTACTGCTTGCCAATTACTTTTTCAGGAATGCAAGCTTTTTTGCCAAATCTTCCAATTTGCCAAAACTACCAGAAATCTGTACTTTTAGGCAAAAACTACCAATTTAAAAATATTTGAATCAATTATTTTCAAAATATTGTGCAAATTAGACAAACTAGGTCCTCAGCTGTGTTTAGCTTCTTAGTCATTTTGTGATGTCTGCTTTAAAATAAAAGTTCCAGGGGCGCCTGGGTGGCGTAGTCGGTTAAGCGTCCGACTTCAGCCAGGTCACGATCTCGCGGTCCGTGAGTTCGAGCCCCGCATCAGGCTCTGGGCTGATGGCTCGGAGCCTGGAGCCTGTTTCCGATTCTGTGTCTCCCTCTCTCTCTGCCCCTCCCCTGTTCATGCTCTGTCTCTCTCTGTCCCAAAAATAAATTAAAAATGTTGAAAAAAAAATTAAAAAAAATAAATAAAAGTTCCAATATACATTTGAAAAGATTTATAGAAAGATTTATGAGAAAATAGAATTTTGAACAGGCAATGTTCTGCAAGAGAAAGAAAGAAAGAAAGAAAGAAAGAAAGAAAGAAAGAAAGAAAGAAAGATGGGAAAAAAACAGAAGACAATTTCTCAGCTGTGAAGACAAATGACTTTTAAAAGTAAAAGGACTTGCATTTTAGGAGCAAAAAGAAAAATACTAGAAAAAATAAAACCCATACCTAAAAACAGAACACATATGAAGACAAAAAACCTCACACAGTAAATGGAGAATACAAACAATAATTACAATTATATGGACCATAAAGTCACTGAAAACATTACAAACGTTAGGAAGACAAGGAACCAAAGCTTAAAATTCTATGAGAGAACAGCTTTTAGTATAGAATTGTATAACCAGCAATAGTATTATTTTCAGATAACAGAACTCAGAGATGTTACCACAAATTTATTATTTCTAAAAGCAAAGCTGGTAGATGTTTCCCATGAAAAAAGAACTGAATTATAGAAAATGGTGCAAGAATTTGGTAAAGATTCTTTACCAATAATTTGACGTGTAAGAATTGAATGCAAAAATGAAAATTATTTTATTATTTTTTTAAAGTTTATTTATTTATTTTGAGAGAGAGAAGCAGAGAGAGAGGGAGAGAGAATCCCAAGCAGGCTCTGCACTGCCAGAGCAAAGCCCGACGTGGGGCTCGAACTCGCGAAACTGTGAGATCATGACCTGAACCGAAATCAAGAGTCAGTCACTTAACCGACTGAGTCACCCAGGTGCCCTGAAAATTATTTTACTCACAATCTGGTAATTAAATTACAAATAAGATCAACCTGAGAATGACATAAACTAAGGAAGCATACAATTCTTCACATGTTTGGGGGAGGATATAGTCTAATCTTCCATAATATCGTTACAAATATAAAGTTTAGCATGTGCATTAAATATTTAAAATTATCTCAACAAGTGTAGAAAAATGAGTAATCCTCCCCAAATTATAGGATAATAGTTTTGAATAAGAAAAATAAATGATAGAGAAGAACAGAACCCTCAATCAGAATGCAAGAAAAAACAGATTTTATATCATTAAGAAAGAATAATTTTTCTATAACAAGGTTGAGATAATTGGATATCAACATGCTTAAAAATCAAAATTAAATCCCTGCATCATCACAGGGGAAAATAAATGAACTTCAGATGAATTAAAAACTTACATATAAGAGGAACTCTACATACCATAAGTATACTGGAATATGCCATCAGACTATATATTTATGAACCTGGAGCAGGAAAGGACATTAAGATACAACGAGCAGGAAACAGGTATACAAGCAGATACTTGCACACAAATGCTCACAGCAGCAATATTCACAATAGCCAAAATGCGGAAACAATGCAAATGGCCATCAATGGATGAATGGATAAAGTAAATGTGGTATGACACATATAATGGAATTTTTATTCAGCCATAAAAAGTTATGAAGTACTGATACATGCTAGAATATGTATGAACTCAAAAACATCATGTGAAGTGGAAGATGCCAGAGACAATAAGCCATCTATTGTATGATTACATTATATGAAATGGTTGCAATAGATACATCCACAGAGAAAGAAAGCAAAGTGGTGCTTTACAGTTACTGGAAGGAGAAGGGAAAGGAAACTAACTGCTTAGTGTATACTCAGTTTTCTTTTAAGGTAATGAAAATGTTTTGGAAAGAGAGGTGTTAGTTCACGACATTACGAATATACTGAATAGCACTGAAATGTATATTCTAAAATGGTTAATTTTATGTAATTTTTACCTCAATAAAAGGAAAGTAAAATAAACACAATAAGCAAAAATAAAATCATTTTTGTGATAATATAAAAATATACATAATTTAATATGATTTTGGAAATTCAGACCATAGCACTGAGGAAATCTGAACAGACCAATTACCAGTTAACAGTTTGAATCAAAACCAACCAAAAACTCTCAACAAACAAAAGTCTGGAACCAGATGGCTTCACTGGTGAATTCTATCAGACATTTTAAGAATTAATACCAATCCTTTTCAAACTCTTCCAACAAAATAGAAAAGGAGGAAACATTTCCCAAATTGTTTTATGAGGCTATAATTACCCTGATACCAAAACCAGACAAGAACACTCCAAGAAAAGAAAATTACAGGCCAATATCCTGGATAAACATAGATGCAAGAATCCTCATCTAAATATTAGCAAACAAAATTCAACAATATATTAAAAGGATTGTATACCATCACCAAGTGAGATTCCAATCCAGGGATGAAGGATGGTTCAACACTTGCAAGTCAATCTATGTGATACGCCACTTTAACACTACATTAACAAAATGAACGGTAAAAAGTTATATGATCATCTCAAAAGCATTTGGCAAAACCCAACATCCATTCATGATAAAAACTCTTAACAAAGTGGGTACAGATGGAACATGCTTCAACATAATAAAGACCAATATGACAACCCTACAGCTAACATCATGCTAAATGGTAAAACGCTGAAATTCTTCCTCTAAGATCAGGAACAAGACCAGGTTGCCCACTCTCACTACTTTTATTCATCATGATGCTGGAAGTCCTAACCAGAGAAATGAGGGAAGAAAAAGAAATAAAAGGCATTTAAATCAGATATGAAGAAGTATAGCAATCTCTATTTACAGACGACATGATATTATACATAGAAAACCCTAAACACCCCACTAAAAAACTGTTAGAAATAATACACAAATTCAGGAAAGCTGCAGGATACAAAATCAATATACACAAATTAGTTGTGTTTCCATACACTAACAATGAAATATCAGAAAGAGAAATTAAAAAAAGAATCCCATTTTACAACTGCATCAAAAATAATAAAATACTGAGAGGCCACAGAACTAGTTGCAAGGAAACTGACCTGCCTTTTTCCCCAAGTCATATCTTCCTATAACTAAAGGCCTATGTGACCTGATAGCTACAATGTTGTTGTTGTTTAATCCAAGTATTGTGCCAACAATACTCTATTTAGCTCTTTACATGAAATTCCCAAGAATGCAAAACATGCTCTTGATTTTTTTTTTGAAGTGATACAGATTGTGACATAGCCTCAGACTCACCCCTTCCACAGTAGGAGAGCACAGGCCCATGTATAAAATATCCCTGGACACAACAAAGAACCAAGAAGCAAACCACCCCATCATGGTCTCAAAAGAAGTTGAGTCTGAGATCCGATGTTTGCCGTTCATCATATACTTTTTGATATATAATACTTAAGACATAGATAGCGTGGTACTTTCTGAACTAAATCAACTACAAAAATGGCAAGTTCTACTTTAAGGACAATGAGACTCCCCACAGGACTGGTTATGGGAGAAACCTACCCATCCTTTCTATTTTCCTCTCCACTGCCATTTTTGTAGTATACTTCTCTAAATGTCTGGACTCCAGAACTTCCAAGTGCAAGAACTTTATAAAATACTTTTTTATTATTAAAATAATACATTGTCATTATAATAAATTTGAAAAATACAAAAAATCATCTAGAAGAAAACAGATCTATATATGTATCATCTGTAGATAAATACTGTTAGTATTTTCAAATATACCTTACCAATATTTCATCTAGTCATGAATATACATAAATACTTTTCAAATAAATTGGCCTCTCATCATCACATATAGTTTTATAGGTGGCTTTTGCTTTTTTTCACATTACAACTTACCAGAAACATCTTTTTCCAAGTAGTTATCAAACCTAGTGGTCATTTAAAAAAAAGAAAGAAAATATCTAGGAATAAATTTAATGAAGGAGGTAAAATACCTATACACTGAAAACTATAGAATGTTAATACTTTGCTAGGTTCCAGGAATACAGCAATAAAAAATGTTAATGGGAAGCAAATAATAAACCTGTATATATAACAAATTTGGGGGTGATGGTAAGTAAAAGGATAGTTACAGGGGCTACTGTTTGGGTAAAATGGCCATTGATGTCCTTTTAAGGAGAGGACAAATGAGGAAAGATCAGAATTTATTCAGCCTGGTTAGTTCTGCCCAGCTTTGAAGTCTAGTCTTTTTCTAGTCAATTATCTTTTAATTTAGCTGTTTGAAACACTTTACATTAAAATATTCTAGTCAAAAATCAGACTTACGATTCAATTCTTAGCAAGTCAATTCTTCTGAAAGAAAGCCTCCATAAAATTCACTAGCACTTTCCAGCCAGATGCTGAGTTTTATTATTATTATTATTACTATTGTTATTATCACATGCAGATGTACTCTACGTGAACTTTATAAAATTTATTTTTCTATCTCTGAAATCTGAAGCCTCTTGGAATCACTCTCAGCCATGCGACAGCCACAACATATTCATTGCCATACACATACAAACTCATTGCTGTTCACAGTGTCACCACTTTGAGCCATGTGTAATCTTGACAGTTCATGCATTGCATTTAATTGCCATTTTACATAGCTTCAAAAGAAAATGATACTCTGCTTCTGCTTTAAAATGAAATGATAGTTTTACCCAGAAATGCTTAGAAATGAAACAAGCAGGGCACAAGTAAACGTGAAGCAAGTTTTTGTCGCTGGAGGAATGGAGCGCTCTAGTCCACAAAGTCTTATTTTCCAGCAGGCTAGATGGGGTTTGTTCATAGTAGCAGCAGATTTCCAAAGAGAGAAAGCAGAAATGTGCAAGTCCTCTCAAAGATGAGGCTCTCAACTGGTATGGTGTCACTTCTACCACATTCTGTTAGCTCAAGCAAGTGACAAGGTCAAGGCAAATAAAAGGAGTGGGGAAGTAGACCCCTTACCTTGATAGAAGTGGGAGTAGTGAAGGATTTAGGCTAGTTTACAAGAAATCATATGCCACCATCACAACCAAATGCAGAATAGAAGCAGGCAAATCCTTTGAAAAATGAAAGAAATCCCAAATCTTGAGAATTTGGAATGACTAAGTCATGTCATTCAGATGATATATAGGATTGCCATTAAGTTATCAATATCGATTTGTGAGAAACTTCTGACTAACTTTGAACAAAACCCACGTATTTTCCAATGGCAAGTGATTTAACTGATGCCCGTATGAAGCTAAAGTCCCACTGGAATTTCTCACAGAATCAAGATTCTGCCTCAAGATTGTGCTATCAATGGTAATGATAGCAGATGATGATGATGATGATGATGATGATGATGATGATGATGATAACAGATTACATCTGTTCAAGATGATGAGAACAGATTACATGTTTTCTATGTTGAGACATCTAAAAGAGCTCTTCTAATAAACATAAAGATTTTAAGTGATAAGAGCAATGTGCTATGATTTAATTGGTAGTTTTTTTTCTTTTTTTCATTGGTGCATGAAATAATGACATTATTTCATTTAATGACATTAGATTTTCTTGGGGAGAAAAATCAAAAAGACTGGTATTATTCACTGTTTGAGCTGCTTCTACCATTATGAATATATTAACCACATAATCAAGTTATAACAGAGGTTTATAGTTTTAGGTATGAAATGAGATAGCTTACACTCACATGGCTACTTATTCCTTCCTTAGATCATGGGTTCCTAAACTCTAGTGAGTGTGAGAATTATTTGGGGAGCATCTCTGGCATTAGGTCTTTAGGGTATGGGAATAGAAAGTGGAGTCTAGGATTCTACATTTTCAATTAGTTACCCAAATCATGCTTGTGCACCAGAAACCACACTTGGGAAAATTTGACCTAGATAATTTTCTCTTAAAGTAGCTGGGATATGTTTTTATAATGATTATGTGATAATAAGAGCTACAAATACTATTCATAGACTTCTGTCCTTCTACTTATTATCTTTTAAAAGTAATATTTTTAAAACAGTATAAAATACAAATAGGAAAGGTACACATCAGCTTTAGACTTATTTTCTACTTAGACAAGGGAAGATAGGATTAAATAAAAGTAAAAAAAAAATTTTTTTTCAATTCCATGATGGATGTGTTATTTCTCTTTAAAAAAATCAATTATCACGAACATGGCAAATGTAAATCTGCCTAGTGCATACTCCAGGGGGAATGCCATATAAGTAGTGTATACGGATAGTGCTACCCCCACTCCAAATTGTATATCCCGTGGTCTCTATAGTCATATGTGGGAACACTGACATGTTAAAAGACACGTGTGGTACGTACAATGGTATGCTGGTGTTGCGTTATTCTCTAGATTTTTTTAAACTTACATAATTTTTAACATTCAGCAATTACACACACAAAAAAACCTCTCATTTTATTAGGTGGAACTATATGAAATTGCCAAGAATTAATCACTTTGGACTTATAAAACCAGCAATTTCACATGGTTCAACCCAGTATATACAATGAGGAAAAATTCATCCTAGCCACTCAAGTTTCCTGATATCCTATATAATTAATATCTTCCTAATCTGGGCTTGAAACAAAACAAAGAGGATTTGCTTAAGATTCACTTAATCATATGTTATATTCAACCTTGCACTGAGCTTATTTAATATCTAAACCAACATTACTAGTTAACATAAATATACTGTAGAATTTGCATTCAACACTGAACACATGTATTTTCTCACACAGAGAGCAGGCAAATATTGTCTGGCCAGTGCCCCAGTGCTTTAATCTTGATTATTGTCATTTAATTTCTTGCATGTGTGTTACTGAGAAAAGACGTAGAGCATTTCTTTTTTTTTTTTTTAATATTTTTTATGTTTGTTTATTTTTGAGAGAGAGAGCATGAGCAGGGGAGGGGCCGAGAAAGAGGAAGACACAGAATCCGAAGCAGGCTCCAGGCTCTGAGCTGTCAGCACAGAGCCCAACGCCAGGCTCAAACCCATGAACTGTGAGATCATGACCTGAGCCAAAGTCGGAGGCTTAACCGACTGAGCAACTCAGTCAGGCACCCCCACATATTTAGCATTTCTTAACACTTGGTTATTATAATTCTAATCTCTGGGGAGTTTTGATGTTTTGCAGATTTTACAATTCTGTTGTTACTTTTCTCCTTACTGTACATACTTTTAATTTTTTCTTCTGCGATTTTTTATTCCATTTGTTCTTTTTCCTGGTGTTTAGACCTACTTACTCAGTACCTATTATGTACCAGTCACTGTGCTAAGCAATGGGGATACAAAGCTGGACAAGACAGACATCCCAGCTTTCACAAAGCTAACATGATGACTATCTATGCTTTTAGTACTGCCTCCTTCACCCTAATTGGGCTCATTGCATGCATCCGGGGTCATTGTACTGATGAGCTGAGCTCCCATGATGGAGTACCTACTTCTGAAGTAGTCACTGAGTTTCCCTCTCTTGTTTTCCATTCACAAAGGATTTTCTGTAAGATTATTTCCCCTTAAAATTCCATCTATGCATACACAGTGTCTGTACATCTACACTGGCTATCCAGACTGTCAGTTTGACTTCACAAAGCACATTAACACTGACTCTTAACAAAGGAGCTTGATCTATACCCATCCTACAGAAAGTGCCAAAAGCTGAGAAGGAGGGATGGACCTCCTGGTGAAGTGCTCCAGGAAAAAAGCACATGTCATCTCTGTGAGAACCCTGATTAGTTGATCACTTTGAGTACTGGCTTGCCAACTCTAGTGGACCTCAGAATCACCCAGAGGTTATGACCCACTGATTGCTGGCCCCAACAAGGAGTTTCTATCATAGGGTTTGAGGTGGGACTGAGAATTTTCATCTCTGCTCATCTTTGTGTAAGAACTCCACTTTAAGAATCCTTGTCATAGAATCTCCTGAAATTGTGCAGAAAAAGAAAGAAATGGTCACTTTTGCTAAGTTTGGAGCTTTTTGCTTTTAACTTTCATTCCCAATATAAGTGGTTTTATACTTAAAATTTCCTCTAAATCATTCTCACAGATAACTAAACAACTGAAAAATTCACACTCAGTACAATTATATAAAATCAGCAGAGTTCACTTTTGTATCAATACAACAGTATGAGTTTGGTGTTTGATTTAAATGGCTGTTTGTTATGAACTCACCCAAAGACTGTACTCTCTTACAGTCTTGATCTAAGACTTCTGGGTTCCTTTCATATAAAAATTAGAATCTAAATAATTTAATACTTAATAATTATTTAATAATTTAATTTTACTGTTTTAGTTCTGTCTTGGGTAAACAATAAGTAACATTATATGATTATTTTTTATACTTGATGGTAGTGAGAGAATTATAGCATCCTAGAACAGGGCTAAAACTCTCCAAAATGGGGAGATGTCTGATGTACTGTTGAAACCACAATACAAGATCAGTGTTCAACTGACCAATAATCTATTCCCTTTTCTTTTTAAAGTCATAGACATTTGCTTTTTTTTTTATTTACTTACTTATTTTGAGAGAGAAAGAGGGAGAGAGTGAGAGCAGGGAAGGGGCAGAGAGACTTCCAAGTAGGCTCGATATTCAGCACAGAGCCTGACATGGTGCTCAGACTATGAGATCGTGACCTGAGCTGATGTGAAGAGTTGGATGCTTAACCGACTAAGCCACCCAGGCACCCCAGGCATTTACTTTTAGACTGAGAAAATACTGAGGTTATTTGAAACTCTAGGGTTTGTGAGAATTTTTCAATGTTCAGAGTCAGGTAAGTAAAATATTTATTTTTAAGTATGATTTAAGATTTTCAATAATTCTTAGGAGTCATGTTTCATTTTTCAGAATAAATTAAATATTTTATTTTAAAAACATTTAATATATATGTTTCACATTGAGAAAGTCATTTTCAATGTGGTTTCTAACACTGTACAAAGCAGTAATAATGTTGACAAAATGGTATTATGTAGAGTCCTCCTAGTTCTTCAGAAGAGAGCATCTCAGAAGCTAGGGCAAGGAGGGAGGAGGGCCACCTTGCTGTGTTCTTGTCATTCAGGGGATGAAGAATCTTTGATTTCTGAGTAGCCACAGGGACACCACATTCTAAGATATGTTACTAGTTACTGGAGGTAAAATTTACCAATGGAAGTTATAAATGATGAATCTAATTCCCAAGGATACCACTGGATACATAAGGAAATAGAAAGTAATGAGAAAAAAAGCAAAAGATGTAACCCATTAGCTATTATTTTTATTATTCTTCTTAGTTATCATAACTAAAATGGGCCAAACTCAGATTCTGGCTAGTCCAGATCATAGCTTCAAATCTGAGGGCATCAAGTCAAAGGAATGTGTTGGAGTAGAACCTGACACCAGGTCAAGTTTAGATTCTGCATAGCTTGAGGTAAGACTCCTAGCCTCAGAGCAATTCCCAGAGAGAAAAGTTGTGTTGAAACAACAGACAGCAAAAAAAGGCTAGACTGGTTCCCAAGACAATGTAAAAAAGGCAAAGAATAAAGTCAAAGAATTTGTCCCAGCAAAGTGGAAATCTTTAAATGGTTATTTAAAAAATGGAGTGAATAGATCAAACATTGATGGTGTAGAACAAAGAGGAAAGAAAATGGAGAGAATCAAGGGACTCATCAGGACTATAGAAATCTTTAAGCAGTTATTAAAAATGGGATGAATAAAACAGAAAATGATGGAGTCAAAATGAAGATCTTAAAGCAGTACTCTCAGAGGTTGGGTGGACCAATACAAACCCTTGTTGGTCCCCCAACATTGAAGTGCCCTAAACAAATCTGCTTTATTCACTATCCACCCTAGTTTCAACTATGATCTCATAAGCAATCTAATAAGTATAGGACTGACACCCCTCCTCCACTGGGGGTCCGAGGTCTTATGCCCATAAATGAAGAAAATGGTTAGGGAGTGGAGAAAAGATGCTCTTGGGACTCTTTGACATGGGAGTCATATACATTTTGGTACTAAAATCCATTGGTTAAACCCTAACAGGGGCTATAATTACACTGAGAGCTTATGATGAAAGTTCAGATGAAAATTACAGTGAACAATTACTTGAACAGACTTTATGTGAAGTGGTAGTATTTCCTTTGGCTGAATGTATTACGGAGATGGGGGTGAATGCATTATATTGTGTCTGACTGGGGAACACTTCTCCTACCTAGAATTAAAAAAAAACTGAAGGCATGGAAATCTACCCTTAAGGCAATATTAATTGGACATACTAAATAGGAATCAATACGATTGCCTGAGCCTGTATCAAACAATGTAGAATAAAAGCTGGAGTGCTGGTATGAACAAATTATCTGTACAATCATCTGTGTTGAGCACAGCTGAGGGCTTATTGCAAAAGCACTATCTAGCAATACCTATTGGGATTTTGGATCAGAAAATGTCCATTTGAGAGATAATTAGTAGCTGGATATCAGGTTTTGACTGAGACTGCCCTTAGAATAATCTAAAAGACTGAAATACTTACAATATCTTGAGTGATGTCTGAGAGATGTTGTAACAGAAAAGGCAATGCCCAGAAGAGTTCCAAAAGAAAATTGAAATGCTTTGCACAGAAACATGCTACTATAGGAATGCAAGGAGATATTAATGAGCAGAAAACCCCTTTTCCCCTACGGTTGACTTTGGAACAACCTGAATTGTTGCCTGACCCTGCTGCTATTTGATTGGTGTCCTTAAATGACTCTTGATTGACTAACAAAGAGCTACTTGGTTTAACAATGGCAGTTCCAAGGAAAATGGACAGCATCCTGTATGGAAGGGCACCACTCTTACTAAAGAAAGTACATTAAATCAGAATGGTGTGCTGCATTGTATGCTCTTAGCCCCTACATTTGAGTTTTTACAATTCATGGCCAGTAGGCCATGGTGTGGCCATATGGTCAGGCAAAAGGAAAATGAAAAACTAGCCTCTTAAGGTATGTGACTTTGATGCATGGCCCTATGGAAATAACTATGGGAATCTGAGGGACACATTAAAATGGGATGTGTTGTGCTTATCAGAACACCCTTTCAGGATTGAAGGTGATCAGAATTGATGAGTAAATATTCTGGTGTATTCAACTGAGGTGGCTACCTCATTCATGAAATGAGTGGACATGGAATACTACAGCAATGCCAGATGGACTGAATCTATACATATTCCTCTTATACTTCCTGAGGCATAAAATGCCAATGAGAACTTTCTGACTGCCAAAAAAGAAAGACAAGAGACTGCAGATGGCTGTGGGAAAGGTTCCCTGGGGGTAAGCAAACTTGCAAATAACTGAAAAATAACTGCCAGTAGCCCCAGGGGGCTACGAAGTTGCCCTTACAGGAATCACCAGATACTCCAGGCTGAACTCTGTGGTAGATGTAAACTCTGAGTACTATAAAATAACCAGAACAGAAGATACAGGACCAATATGGACAACCAAGTCAAATTTCTTCAGACCAAGAAATACAGTTTACAGGCCAAAATGTCCAACAATGGACAGAGAGATAACATCCTCAGAGTAATGGCTTGATAAAGAATTGGAATGGACAACTGAAACATGGTTTGTCAAAAATGGACAACATATAGGCATGAAGGGCTGGATTATACCCCTTAACGAGTGTGTGCTCATATTCAACACAGGGTGGTGTCCCCACTAGTTGGATTCCTCTATTTTTTATGGTGGATCTGGGCAAAAGGGGGTGAGGGTAGATGCTAGTATGACTAAACAATTCTTCCCAAATAATCTCAACCTTTTTTTCTTTTTCTCTATATCACCTCAACTTCCCCACAATGCACACACCTGATGCAGGATCCCAGAACTAGGACTTCAACTGAAAATATCAGAAGCAGGGATGATCCTGGCTTGAAACAGGAAACTGTGACTATCCCCTTAAACTTTTATATAAGAATTCCTAAGGTCTTGATGGGACCATGCCTTTACACCATCTGGCAAATTCAATTTCAAAGTGAATGCAGCTGTATAGCTGAGAGGTCAAGATAGCCCACAAGTTCTGTACCCAAGTAACCCTTCCCCATATGAATGAAAGTGAATAAAGAGGAAGGTGCTTGTTAGACTAATATTGCTGCCTCTAATCTAAACGAGCACAGTGGCCAAGATTAACATTCCTTCCAAGGAGGAAAAAGTTTTACTTTAAACGGAAAGCAAAAGAACTAGTAGCTGAAAGTAAAGAAATGAATAAATAGATTATGCAATCAAGGTAACCCAATATAACATTAATGCCTCAAAAAGGCTCAGAGCAAGAGACAATATGTTCTCTTAGTTCAGTTATGCCATATGCCAGAAAGGGTGAAGCCGTATATTACTGAGACCAGTCTTGCTTTTGGAACATGACAAAGTCAAATGTAAATCTGCAAAACTTAGTGGCCCCACCTTGGGAGGTATTTTGGTCATATGATATGACGATGGCATGGACTAATTACTAATGATAGAATAGGACTCCAGTAATATGCCAATATAATTTGACCCTTGTTTTTCAGGTTACATCTACTACACTGTGAATTCTGACACTGTTGGTAAGATTATAATATTGACACTGATGTTCAAGCTTAGAATAACTATGGGTACAATGCTACAAGAAAAATAAAGCTGGCAAGATAGATAGGCAGTGCTGGCAGTGAGGAAGTTTATGAGTACAATTTTAAATAAAGAGCTCAGGAAAGACCCTGGTGAAAATGTGACTTTAAAATGTAAAACTAGGGGCGCCTGGGTGGCGCAGTCGGTTAAGCGTCCGACTTCAGCCAGGTCACGATCTCGCGGTCCGTGAGTTCGAGCCCCGCGTCAGGTTCTGGGCTGATGGCTCGGAGCCTGGAGCCTGTTTCCGATTCTGTGTCTCCCTCTCTCTCTGCCCCTCCCCCGTTCATGCTCTGTCTCTCTCTGTCCCAAAAATAAATAAAAAACATTGAAAAAAAAAATAAAAAAATAAAATGTAAAACTAAAGAAAGTAAGAAAAGGAGGTATGAAGCTCTCTAGAAGAAGACCATTCGAAGCCCAGAGAGTAACAAATGCAAAGTTCCTGAGGCAGGAACTTGATCTAGGCAGTTCAAGGACAGAAAGCTAGGAGAAAAGTTAGAGAAGATGAAGACAGAGGGAAGAGGGTGGTGGAAATTCAGATTACATGTTGTTAGAGGTTACTGTGATACTCTTGGCTTTTATTCTGAATATTGTTAAAAACAAAACCATAGGCTCAAAATGAAGTCACTTAGGCCAAGTAACCTAACCTGGGCTTAATATCTAACTGCAGTTCCAAACTCAACCCCACCCCATCCAAGAAATGTAGTCTTAATAGGTCAGTCAGGAATTTTCTGATCAGTACCAATGAGGTAATCTGTCACTAGGGCACTCTCTAATCCCCAAAGGAAGATGAGGTAATTCACCTAATAAGACCCTGCCCTTCCCTCTAAAGGAAGGTGACCTTACCCAAAACAATCATTTCTTTTCTTTTGCTAATAACTTCCTTGGCCCACCCTCCTTCCTATTAAAACCCACCTCTTTGTACAACTCTTCAGCACTCCCTTCTCCTTCTAGATGGGATGTTGACCAATTTAAGAGTGCTTAATAGCCAATTAGATCTTCAAATTGACTTAGTTGATTTTTTTTAACAATATGATGAGGATGTTGAGCATGGAAGTAACATGATATCACACATCAATAAAGAATTACTTTGGTTGCTGTCATCAAGGAGACCACTTAGGAGGTGAAAAATATTGGTAGTTTGAACTAGCATGATAGTGAAGGAGGCAGATATAAGTAGTTACATGGCAAAGGTAGGCTGATGAGATACGCTGACAGAGGTAATGGGGATGCAGAAGATAGAAGGAGTCAGGATGAGACCACAGAATTTGGCCTAAGGCACTAGAAGCATGGAGCTGCCACTTCTGGGGTTGTGGAGGAACAAGACTGAGGTGGAAATCTGAGCTCAGTATTGGACATTAGATTTAAGAATGTTTTCGGACATCCAAGTGGAGATGTTGACTAAGCAGCTGGATATACAAGACTAGGATCACAGAAGTTTAGGCTGAAAGAAGAAATGTGACTGTCTCAACATACATTTGTTTTTAAAGCCAAGAGACTGGAAAAGATCAAAAGTATCAGTGTCCATAGAAAAGATGAGAAATCCAGATGGCCAAGCCCTTGGGTACCTCAATGTTTAGAGTTGTCTAGATGAGAATGAAGAAGTGAAAAGGAAGGAAAGGCACAGCTTTGAGGTAAAAGTGTAACCAGGAAAGTGAGGTGCCCTGAAAACTCTGAGAAAGCTATGTTTCAATGAGGAGTGAGCAATGAACTGTGAAAAATGCTGATTTAGTAGCCCAAAGGTCAGTAATGTCCTCAAGAAGCAATTATTAGCCACCAATTTCTTAAATAAAAGGTTAAACTTAAAAATGCCAAACATTGCTATAAAACTGATAGCCTCGAAGCAATTTTCAAAGGCGAAACTTAGGATGCTGATTATTCATGTAAATATTTGACAAAATGTCTCAGATGCTATCCAGATGTTCAGTACCATACAATTAGAGCCATAATTCAAAAATCTCTCTTTGAAATTTATTTTGTCTCTTTCTTGAGATACTACATTATGTTCAATTTCCTTGAATAGATTTGTATTTTAAAATGTTTTTAGTAAGGATCCTCCAGTATTCTTTTTTTTTTTAAGTTTATTTTAAAAAGCATGAGCAGGGAAGGGGCAGAGAGAGAGAGAGAGCAAGAGAGAGAGAGAAACCCAAGCAGACTCTGCAGTCAGTGCAGAGCCCAACATGGGGCTAGAACTCACAAAACTGTGAGATCATGACCTGAACCGAAATCAAGAGTCAGATGCTTAATCAACTGAGCCACCCAGGTATCCCAAGGATCCTCCAGTATTCTTATATCATTATATTCTGTAAAAAAAATTTTTAAATTCTTTTAAGATTCCTTTTTAAAGACTGAAATGGAAGATCAATGTAAGAGAGTTTTTGTTGGTTTTATAGTTTTTGTTTGCGTTATCATTTTATTGATTCCCAAAGTTTTGCTCTTAAAAAAGTATGATCTTTAAATAAACCATAACAGTGACTAGTGCCCCTTTATCCCTAAAACAAACCATTTTATGTAACAATACTACAATGCAGAATACATTTTTGTAAAGTGGTCTTTAAAGATTTTCCAAGCCTCCAAGGATAGTCTCTCTTCAATGTGTTCAGTTCTTAGCATTCTGAATAACTAAGGGTCCTTTCTCCCCAGTTTGTGCAGAACTGAGTACAAGACTGCCAATACTAATACGGGCACAGTTCTGGGAAACCAGAATGGTTGGTCACTCACTCCAAAAATGTCACCCCCTCTGGGTACCTATCTGATTATATAACAATGGTTAAAAGCACAGGCTCTAGATCTAGAGGACCTGAATTTAAATAATTGGTCTCATCTCCTGCTTATTACATGACAGCTTCAGTGCTTCATCCCTAACTTAAATGAAAGACTGGTTATAAAAACTGGGCCCCCAGCAGAGTAAGTGCTCAAGAAGTAGTAGCTATTTTTATTATGGGTTGCAGTGACACAACTTCTTTTTCATAAGAAAGCTAAGGCTATTCCTATTCCTAAGTCTTAAATAATAATGACTAATAATTGGGAAAAAAACCCTAAAGTATGAAAAGTATGAAATTTAAATATGTGAAAGATATCCCTCTTGTAAAACCTGAATACATCATTAACAGAAGTTTTCAACTCTCTTTAGAAATGCAGGGGCTGGAAGTAAAAGGATGTTGTAGGAATACAAATTCATTAAAAAAAAAAAATCAATTTTTAGATTTGAGTTAGTCATACCAGAGTGTAATCCTTAATCAAAACCTGCTGTCATAGAAAGCAGACCACCCAATAAACTTTCTCATTTTTATGTGAAGCCCAGAGAGATTACGTTTTCTAAAGGCATCCTACCAGTTAGCTACAAAGGCAAACATTTCCCAGGGGCAGTGGCCAGTCCTGCCATTTTAATCTCTGCATGATTTGTGACTTAAAAAGTTCTTGACAATTAAGACGCACTAAATACATAGATGTTGACTGACTCCCTCACTGACTGACAGAATGAAAGGATGATTAAATGAATGGATGAATAAGTGAATGACTGAAACCAGGGGAAAACATAGGCTTCTTGATTCTCAGCCCAGAGTTTATAATTTTATCCCTACTCTGCACCCAGTGACTCTCAATATCCCTCTGCCTTATTTCTCTCCAAGCTTCTCTCAGTGTGCAGAACACAGAGTACAGCAAATATAAACATATTTAGTAGGAGACAGACTTTCTACTAAGAACAGAGAGAGTAACACTGGAAAACATATTTGATAAAGTGTTGATGGATGAAAGAAAAAATGTTCATATAAGTCTGGGATCCATTGAGAAGAGAGAACTCCCACTGCCTTGATTTACTTTACCTAATGTTTCATGTAGCTACTGGATTCAGTCCATTTATCTAGTCTTCCATAGCTGTTCTCGACTTAGACTCTTTTGCAAGAAAGAAATATTCCCCTGCATGATTTTCCTGGTGTGAAAGGACTTATTAATGGAAAAGTAAATTCTGAAATCAGTTCTCAGTACTGGATAAAAGCCTACACTATAAGCCAAAGGCAGCTTTATTCCTCAGTGTGCCTAAATATACCTGTGAGGATTGAAAAACTTGTCACTGAATTACTGCTCATGCAGAAGACAGAAAATTAAATGGAAGACTATTTAAAGAAAATTACAACTAATAGAAACATCAGATTTACAAAGCCACTGCTCTGCTTCAGAAATCCTTTAGTGTCTCTTAGGTCTTAAAGCACAGACCCCCCTAATGTATTTGAATAAGTTTCAATTTCAATTTGTATACCCTTGCTGCTCTGTTAGAAGAGTAGAGGAATGGTTAAATATAAGAATTATTGAGGCGCCTGGGTGGCGCAGTCGGTTAAGCGTCCGACTTCAGCCAGGTCACGATCTCGCGGTCCGTGAGTTCGAGCCCCGCGTCAGGCTCTGGGCTGATGGCTCGGAGCCTGGAGCCTGTTTCCGATTCTGTGTCTCCCTCTCTCTCTGCCCCTTCCCCGTTCATGCTCTGTCTCTCTCTGTCTCAAAAATAAAAAAAAATAAAAAAAAAAAATAAAATAAAATAAAAAATATAAGAATTATTGTTTTCTTTTTCCTGTTTTTTTTTCTCCCTATAAATCTTGACCTGTCCAGTTTTATGAAGCCATGTAAACAGAAAAGTACCATGGGGATGGTTCTTATTATCATCACAAAAGAGGAAAAAAAAAGTTTTATACTCAAACTTGAGGGGTGCCTGTGTGGCTCAGTCAGTTAAGCATCTGACTTCGGCCCAGGTCACGATCTCACAGTTCGTGAGTTCAAGCCCCATATTGGGCTCTGTGCCCACAGCTCAGAGCCTGGGCCTGCTTTGGATTCTGTGTCTCCCTCTCTCTCTGTCCCTCCCCTGCTCATGTGCTCTCTCTCTCTCTCAAAAATAAATAAACATTTAAAAAATTAAAAAAAAAAACACTTGGTATCTTATGAGGGATTTAATTTTTTTTTTTTCATTTCATGAGGCATCCTGAGACCCAATAGGTTACTCTGCCACAACATGCATTTTGCAAATAGAGTACTTAGTCTTTCTTCAGGATAAATCACTGCCCAGATGAATAAAAACAAGTTCTTCTCTATTATCTTGGGACAAATTTTCCACAAAGGAATGGTACTCTGCCAAACAGCATGGAATGCTTATGCACAAAAAATGCCAAGAATGTCATGAAATACCTCAGTGACATGTACATTTGCAGTCAGAACTATTGCTGAGGGTCAAGTGAGAACTAATCCAGTCAATTGGAAACATTGCTCATTTGTCGAAGATGATCAGAAATTTGGGGATTGATACAATTGTAGACCAAAGAAAGCAAGCAAGTTGGTGAGTGGGGACTGGTGAGATAACACTGCAGTGGAGCTCATGGAATCTTTAGCTCATGGAATCTCTGTCACGTCATGGTGACAAAGGTCCCAATTCCACCTCTAACCCTTCCTGGCTAGGTCACCTTAAACAGGTGTCATAATCTCTTTGAACCTCACTTTCCTTAGTAGGATTATTGTGGAGAGTAAAAATAGACAATAAATGTAAAGTATTCAATATAGTTGGCCATATAGAATACACTCATAAATGTTAGGTATTTTGTTGATATTAATGTTGCTGCTGATGGTAATGTCTTTTACAGGTTAAATGCTTAAAATAATCTTGATTAGCCCTGAAAAAAAAATATTGTCAAAAACTTCCCAAATAGTGGGTTAAATACCTAAGTCAATTATCAAAATATAACTCTTTCCCAGAATATCTGGTGGTGGCCAGGAGGGCAGGCAAGAGTTTGGAGGCCTCAGATGACTAGGTCCATTGCTGGTTAGATGACAGATAAAAGTGTGTGATGACAGAAGGAGAAACAGAGGAGTAACCCGCATCATACAAAAAGGTTAGCCTGAGGATTCTCTGGCTGCAAATATTCCTTGCTAATTATGTCAAGATCCAATGATTTAACACACCTATACTGAGTGCTTACTTTGTCTTATGTAGTATACTAGATTCTAAGAAATGGACATGCCCCTTGATCTCCAGGAAGTCACCAGATGTCAATATGATTCTCCTCAGCTTCTAGGAACTTTGGGAAGGGTGGTATGAATAAGACAATAGATCAAAGGAAATGAGTTGTCCTGCAAATGAGGCCCAGCCAGTGGTTGAGGACAGATCTCAGCATGGGTACAATTATAAGGAGATAGCAGGCCTACTCTAGCTCTTCTCACAACATGAGCACACATTTTAATTGCCAGTTTACTTATCCATCTGCCCCACTGGATTCTGAGCCCCTGGAAGGTCTGGCCTGCACTTGTTCATCATGGCTTCCCAGAACCTAGAATAGTGTGTGCCTGTGAGAAATTGTGAAACAGAATGATTCTGTAGTTTTCTTGGATTAGCTCAATCTGATTAGACATGATTTAATTTTCTTAATCAGGATTAGAAAGGCCATAGGCTTTAAAATGACAAAAGGATTGTGAAGAATGATATCAATAAGGAAGTAAAAATCAATAAATATTTTGTCAATATAGCTGGAAGAAATCTGTGATGAGGAAGGAAAAAGAAAACCAACCAAATTTGAAAACAGAACAATTACCACCTTGTAATTGAAATGTGAGAGTGCCTGTATAGGATGTGAATGCTTATTTAGAATGCAAAGCAATACAGGAGAACATGTTAGAACTTCTTTCTCCCTGGTTGTGTAATTAAAACAAATGAGTTTCCATTCACACAAATCCTGCCTAAGTTATTTCAGAAGGTTCTATTTAGAAGAGAAATGGATATGTTAATGTTTTTCAAGCACTAAAAGATATGAAATGAGCATGCATGCTTTTCCCCAGTGATGACTGTTTTCTTAATAAAGGACCAAGGTTAAAGTAAACAAATGAAAAAAAAATGAATGCAGAGAAAAAAACACAAAGAATTAGACAAACACAGTTTCATTTTAAAAATCATCTGAGCAATATACTACCTTTTCAATACCAATGTGCCTATGTGTTTAGTTATTAATCAACACAAAGAAAAGAAGCAAAAAAAAAAAAAAAGTGCTTCTCTCCCACCAGCTGAAAATGTGATATGGTGGTCATGTCCTTTTCTAACAATCTTCTTTCTAGGGTCTTAGATGTCTTGTCCAAATGGCAAAAGCAAAGAAGCCCCAGAGGGGTGTGGGACTTCTTAAGAAAGAATACCAAAAGAATGTGCCAATAGAAATAAAGCCACAGACCATAAATTCCAAGCACTACCCAGACCTCTGAGGAATCAAAAAGACATGGGAAATTTATTAAGAGGACTAATCTGATTGAAAGTCAGGTGTGTAGTTGGTCATGCTTTTCTTCAAGTCATACAACATGTAAAAAGAGAAATTTGCCTGTACAGCAGGCAATTGCAAGTTTCAGTGACTGAACAATCAAGGATATAAGGGATTTGGGAGATACCAAAAATCTTGAAATATAAAAGATTTCATCATTCCACAAGGAGTTTTACAGTTACAGAAGGCAAGGTGCTGGAGGAAACTTAGATTGAGGCCTTGACCTGATCCATCATGGGAGCTTACATTATTTTTCATTCACTTCACCCTAGAGGCGACGACTATATTTATCTATAATGGAATGCTAACGAATGCAAATGTTTGCAAGACCATAAAATAATGCTTTGCTAAGACATCACAAGATAACTCCTGAAGGAGAAAGCAAATAAAGAAGATAAATTAATTCTAGTTCAGGGAAAACTGTACTTTAGCAGTTGTTTCATTCTTAAGAAAAATGAAGTAAAAAGAATATCGTTGATACTGAAACAAGGGATTTAGTTTAGACAGCAGGAAAGATTTCAAATGATAAAGCAGTGTACATCAGGAAAGTGGTTACCAAATTCTGAGGTTGAGGCTATACTCCTGAGGAAGCATACTCTTTATTTATACATAACAACCATATAACACAAAAATAGCCAAGTGCAATCTACTCCTTAGAATAATAGTTAAAAAAAAAAAACCTGTGCACATACTTGTATTTTGGGAATTCTTCTTCTTCTTCTTCTTCTTCTTCTTCTTCTTCTTCTTCTTCTTCTTCTTTTTTCTTTTTGAGGGGTGTGCATATGTGTAGGACATAAAATGGGTGGAATGGTGGATGATTTTTTTTTTAAGAACAGTGAATGTCTTATCTGTGTCATATTGTTTAAATGGCATGACTATCTTCTGATGTATATCTTACTGCTACAGATTTTATTATTTATACCCGAAAACAAACAAAAAACCCTGAGACTAACAAAATTTAAGGCAATGGCTCAAAGTCACACAGCTAGGATGTGGCAGTGCAGAGAGGCACATCTATCTAGGTGTCTCTCAAAAGCTCATGCTATTATACCTATATTTTGCTGGGGTTTTTTGATATGATCCTCAAGGAAAGCTGTTTCAAGCCCTAGAATTATATGCGATTTACTCTAATTGGGAACATCTATTACTTTATTCCTGTAAATCTGACATTCGACACTTCCCCTTCATCCTCCTAGAAAAAGGAGCAACACTGAGGAAGTAGTCTAGATAAGAGATGCCTCATTCCTAAACCAAGAAAATAAGATACTAGGGGAGAGAATGGACAAGATTGAGCAATTAATTGGAATGTGTGGGTGAGGATAGGAGATTGGTTGATAATGAAAAAAAAAACAGAAATAAAAGAGAAGGAGTGGTTTCAAGGAAAATATAATAATTTCAATGTTGGACATTAGCACTTAATAATGAGATATTTTGCTACATCAATAATTAAATCTACTTGGACAGGGTCCAGAATGGATTTTCTTTTCAGTTGTTCTTTATAGCATAATGAGATAGCAGTGAATTATTTTTGTGTACCAGTAAGATGTTCAAGCCAGGCAAATATCTGACACTTAAGATTTGCTCTTTATAAACAGTAATAGGTGCCATACTTGTGATTACATGTATTACACATAAAAATACTTCACGGCAATTCTAAGCTAATAAATTCACCATAGCATTGAAAATGTGCCTCCCGCTACCAGAAAAATATCATACTAAATATTGAATACTCCCTCTAAGAGAGAGAAAACATAGCTAATCACAACAGGGAGGTAATGGCTCAAGTTCTACTCAGAAAGCTCCTGAATTTTAACTTCTCTGAAGCAGCTGACTAAGGAGACTTCAAGTAACACCTTGTCTAAAAAGGTAGTACACACGGTGACGATTCTGTAGCACTTACAAGGCTTGAAAATCCAACAGCTAGCCAAGAATGTGATACTTCATGTGTTATATTAAATTCTATGCATTCTATGAATGTAGCAATATTATAATAAAAAGCAATTTTAGGGAAACCCAAGATAGCCCACTGGTTTTAAAATTCAGCATAACCTGGCTGCCACTATTGGTAATACCATCAAGTTATAGCCTTTACTCTGTAGCCTTAAAAGTATAATTCCTTCAGTGCTTATGATATTTTGTCTATTTGATGATAAATACCATTAAAATGCCTAGTGTCTGGCTCTCTCTTTCCACAATCTTTTGTCTCAAATAAATGATGTGAAACTCCTGAACGAAGCACTACTCTTTTAATTATGCCTGCCAGTGGGGTGATTTTCATCTTAAATGATTCAGGTAATAATTTTGGACTTAGTATGTAAAGGGGATGTAGGCCTTTTTTTGCTTTACATTTCTCACTTCAATGAAGTGTCATGTACAGCTAGGTTGGGCTAAAAATATGTACAATGATATTTAAAAATTGAAATGCAATTTCCTGTACAGTGGAAAAGAAAATATTTCTAGAAACATGGTGGTAATAGCATTTTCCAAATTGGCAAAGGTGGAAGGGACTATGTTTTACTCTCAAAAGATGAGAGTTGTCAAAAGAATTTACTTTATGGATACCAGTTTAAAAAGTTGATCAGACAGTGTAAGGACATGTTTGTTCTTCTCCAAAGTATCCTGTTTCTGAAAGAGGAGTGGGGAGCAGAGAGGACACTGTTACAGAATTTACACTTTAAAATAATCCCACTCAAAAAATGTTGATGCTCAGTTTCCAGTCAAATACATTTTGATGGATGGAGAAGGAGGGGTAAGAATTCATAATCATGTTGTTCCATGCTTGGTCTCTAAGAGGAAGTAAAGTCTTTATAGAAATAGCAATAAGATGTTTGGAGAACTGTTTCCAGAACACCATGAATACCCATGCAACTTTTGCCTAGATTTGTTATTTTATCATATTTGCTTCATATTTATACACACCTTATTTGTTTCATATACATATATACATAACAAGGGCATTTTTGTGTTTAAACAAATTCCGTTTTACAGGATTTCATATCAAATTTACCATAATAAACACATATATTAAAAATAAATGTATAACAAAATAAAAGTAAATTGTTAATCATTTTACAAAAGACGAAAGTACAAGAATACAAGTTATCTTTGGAAAGTCTTTTTGTGTGAAATGTATTTATGGATGAGCATGATCTTACAAATACACATGAAAATAACAAGTATCATTTGAATAATCCTCAGCATCTACAAACTATTCTCATGCATTCTCTCACTTAAATTGCAAAGAATTTCTGAACTAAATAGGCTCCATAATCTACCAAAGGTATAATGCAGAAGTAGATGTTCATACATATATGAAGCAAATATGATAAAATATTTTAGATAGTCTGCATCTCCTTTCAAAAAAATGCTGAGTCATTTGAAAAGAATTGCAAACATTATGATCCTTCTTTCCTAACTATTTTAACATGAATTTTCTCCAGATTAAAAAAAAAAATCAGTGTTAGATGGGTAAAGGAGTTTCTTGCTTCCAAACTCATGAATATTATTGTGGCTTTTTATGGTTCACTCAGTTGTGCATTAATTATACATTAACTCATGTAATAAACATTCTCAAGTGCTTTCAATTTGTTTGACACTGTGTAGGCCCAGAGATAAAAAGATCTGGCACTGGCACTCAAAAACCCTCCCAGCACAGTAACAAAAACAGGCCTTTGTGCAGTGAGACACATGTGGTATGGTAGAGGCCAGAAGAAGGTAGCATGGATGCTAGGAGATACCCAGAAATCAGGAGTATGAAGTAAGAGACAAGATCAAATCTGAGTCTGTATTGAGGAGTAGTTTTAGCTTAGACTTAAAAGATGGCATGAAGTTAGTCAGGTGAAAAACTTGCAATAGATATTCTAGGTCTTGGAGGAATGTGTGCACTGTGGACAAGATGATGTGGCAAGATGTGCTCAGGATATAACTATGGGGATGTTGGTATAGCTGAAGCACTTATCATGTGCCAGGAAGCACTAGTCATTTTTAACTCATTTCGTTGCAAATAACTATCATGGATGGTCTAGTGTAGAAAGGATTTCACATATTTTAGAGTATTATAAAAGAATTGAGGGCTTTCAACATATTATAATGGTTGTAGCAGCAGAGTAAAGCCTGGACCTCCAGGAACAGCCCATAAAAATATGTAGTTCTGCCACTAGGATGCCTTGGGAGCTTTGCTGAATCACTAACTGCTGCCATGCCCCAACCACAGTACTCACAGGAGACTATAGGACAGGCCCTGGAAGATTACTCAGGGAACCCACTGATTCTGCAACCATACCTGCCACTGACAACAGCTAAATGTAGGTTGAAAAATGGCCTGTACATCATTTCCACATTCTAATATTCACACAAATACTAATTGGTAAGAATATTTTGCTTCCAGAATCCCAGCACAATGGAAATGCAGTCTGGGAAATGCCACCTTTAGCTTTTCAGTCTTTTCCATCAGAATGAAGGTGGAATGGAATTCAAGGACTCAATCCAGGGCATCCAGTAAAGTTTTTCAGACTCTTTCCTAACCGGTCTCCTTTCTGAACTGAATGCACTGTTACAACCACTGATTATTCAAGGTGCAGACTGTTGACAAATGTGTTTCCTTTTGCTTTTCTATTGAGTATAAACTGCATTGAATTCAGGGATGAGGCCATGGTCTTGACATTTCAGACACATCATGGAACAAACTGGATTTAACAATCCAGACAATTAACTTGTTCACCAATAGTTTTAAATATATGACTTTTTATTTGGGATGATGGTAAAGCATAAAGATAGGTATAAATGAAAGAAAAACTTGTCCTGTAATCCTGAATTTTAAGCTAAAATAAATTTGTACTTATTGAAGTAGAATTACTGGCTGATAGAATCTTTACCACATCTACAAAGGTGATTAACTTTAAACATCTGCAAAACCAAATACTACTTTTTAGGATGCTGAGATTAATGTTAAGGCATAAAGGCATAAAACAAAAATTGATAAGAATCTTGGAAACTCTGTGTTATAAATCCCATTAGGTAGATCAATATTCCTATAATATTTTCAAGTGGACATCCAATCTCTAATGGAATACTTTAAGAAATCAGAAAATACTTGCCTGTCTCATTACCATATTCCGTTTTGTTCTGAACTACAGTAAAATATCTGCTGAATTTAGCCCCAGTCCTACTTCTGTACTTGGAGCCATTAAAGTTAAGTCTGTCTCCTCTTCTGACTTATGACCTTTTAATATTTAAAGTTTGCAGTCACATTCTCCCTAAATCTTCTCTTCTACAAACTAATCATCTTTAGTCATCATTTCAGGCCATGAAGACATATTCCAGTGCCCTTTAGCTTGGTCTAGACGTGGTCAGATAATTATAGAATATAACACAACTATATTTAGTGTAGATCAAGCATGAACTAGAATTTTGGAGGTGATATCATACACCTGGTCTGAACTAAGCTTATTAGCAACTAAAATTATGTATTTTTCAGATGTACTGCTTTCAAGTCATTTCTCTCCATCTCATACACATTTGGCTATAGTACCTGGAACTAAGTCCCAGAGTTTTATCACAGTTAGTACTGATGTGTCATATTACATGCATACTTAGCTTGTTGACTTATGATCTCATGGCCAAAGACAGGTGCTATACCTCCAAGAATCACATTCTCCTCCCAAGAGTAAGAAGTAAGGAAGATGAAGGGCTATAAGAGCAGGGGCAACAAATTTTACTTGTGTCTCTGGTCAGAAATATGTCAGATGTCCACCCCTACCTGCAAAAGTTAAAAATCAAATATTTTGCTTCTAAGCCTCTGTTGAGTAAAATAATAAGAAATTAGGTAGTAAGAAAGATTAATCATAAGCCAACCTGTAATATCTGCTACAATGTACAATATGTGAACTTAGGCTTGCCCCCACTGAACACAGCTACTTGTACCAAACACGCATAATCCAACCTTATAATGATTCATTCTGGAAAATTTTCTACAACTATTGTCATATCACTAATTTAAAGTTCATAGAAATCATTTTCTTGTATTCCTTAAAAATAAGGATAACAGTTGTTGGCAGTCTTCTATCACTTATTTTTTGCTCCACAGGTTTTTTTTTAATCTTTCTGTGATTTTCATCTATAAATTCATCCATTCAGTGATTTTCATCTATAAATTCTTTCAGGATGCAATTAACCTAGTCCAGAAAAGTAGAACTCATTTAGAGCAATTATGTGCACATTTAGCTTCTGGTCAATAACTTGGCTTCATTTCTCTGTTATCAATAAATTTTCTAGCCTTGTGAATGTGCAGCTTATTCTCCTCAACAAAGAAATGATTTAAGCAAGCAAATGTGCCGCTGCTCACTTTTATTATATTTTTTACATCTCACCCAAAACACCAAGCCTAGGCCTGCCTTCCTTTCCTTCTAGTTCCAAATATAGAAAAACCTCTAGTCAATCAACTTTCCTTTTGAAATTTAAAATCATTTTCATCTTTCATCTGAACTTACTGAAATTTATTTTAAAGTCAGACTAACATATTTCCACACTCAATCACATCTAATATATACATGAATAGTGCTTAATTGATTGCTCTATTTATACAACAATTTGCACATGGGATTAGTCCAAAAGAGTTGCAGTCCACATCATTTCCTAAACCCCCAGGTTAAGAAATCATGAACACAACAGGTCACCTTAGCGTTGAGGGAGGTAATGGGTGGATTAGCGTCAACTGCATTTTTATCCTATCAGTTTTTTTGTGAAAGGTCAGTACATGGAGGTGAGATTAAAAGGTTACAGAATAACAAAATTCTCATAAGCCCCAGTGTGTTGGCTTCAGGTTGGATGTAATTGGACATTCTAAGGCTCATAATTTGAAACCATATGGAATTTAATGGGTAATGAAGTGTCATGAATAGCATTAAAGTGAATTTCCTTCATGTTTCTATTGTCTAGAGAACAGTCTGAAAATGACCAAAATGGCAACCCTCCCCTCTAGTGGTTAAAATTCCTGCTAAATAGCATAACAAATATATTAGAAATAAATAAACCAAAACCCCTATTTGATTAAGGGTCTTTATAATAATTTAATGCTGCTCATCTTAAAAAAAAACCCACAAAACAACACAACATGATTAATGAGCCTGAAATTTTTATCTCCGTGAAGACAAGTTTGCTAACCCAATTTTTTTGGCATCGGTCTCAGCAACTGAAAGAAGAAAGGATGCTATAATGTGATGATCTAGTGAAACTCAGTTCTAGAATTATGTAAACTTTTTCAAACTGCTAAAATATAAAGTTTGAAATTTATTATAGAAGTTGTATGAAATTATCCAGGCTAACAGTATCCAGTGGGTACTGTAAACAATTTCATGTGTATTACCTGACACGCTGAGGTCAATATCTCTGCATACATATACGAGGATGTTATGGTTACCACTGTTTCTATACATCTAACTTGTAAATAGATCGCACCCAATGGCATGGGTGCACACTGGTAGCCAGTAAGATGGGGTGATTTCTTTTTTGTAATGAACTTCAGAATATTATGACAAGTTTTGTTTATATTCATAAAATACTGTGAAAATTATTTCTACAAAAAATAAACTTTGGTTTTTGTTTATACATACTCACCTTGAAGAAAAAAATGTCCAAACCACAACAGCATATGACTTGTATATACTGACCAAAAAATCAGTTCTAGTAAGTAATTTCTTAATATTTTCAAGACTACCAAGTACACATTGCTTTGAGGAAATTGAACCATTTAAATATTATTGGATAGCAATTTGTTTTTTTCTTAAAGGACAAATTTGTTTTTTTGACTCTGATCAAAAATAATTGTTAGCTGCCCCAATGTATTTTGGTCTTACACTTTGAAGCACATTGTCTCACATTCTTACACATTATTAGCTCCCTTTTTATAACAGAAATCTTGAACCTAAAAAAAGTGAGATCTTTTCCCAAGATCACTCATTTTATAAGTAGCAAAGCTATGATTCAAATCTCTAGATTGTAGATCTTCTTCCTTATATGCCATGATATCCCAACTACCACATTAATCTCAATGAATTTAAGGCTAGTATCCCACAATATAGCTTTTGATCATATACTCCCTGTATAGTTGCCTTATTATTTATTTATTTTTGTGTATGCCCAGATTGTTGCCCAAGAATTTAGTTCTTTAGGACTATAGAATGTATCATACAATTCTTTATTCTCCTCTGCAAACAAGAATAATTCTGAATGCCCACTGGACATTGATTAATGGATATACCTGTAAAAGTGATTGTTTCAATAAAATATAGTATATTGTAAAAACTCTTTTATTGTTTTCAATTTGCTTTCAATTGAGCTGACATAAGAAAAATTAGACTTTTGGTAAGAGTCTAGAATAAGTTTACCATCACTGATATCAAATATACAAAAAAATTTAAAATCAGAACCTTTACATATAGAAAGACAGAACTGGGCTGGGGTGCCTGGGTGGCTCAGTCAGTTAAGCATCTGACTTCGGCTTAAGTCATACTCTTGGGTTTGTGAGATTGAGCCTCGCGTTGGACTCTGTGCTGACAGCTCAGAGCCTGGAGCCTGCTTCGGATTCTGTCTCCCTATCTCTCTGCTCCTCCCCTGATATGCTCTGTCTCTCTCTCAATCTCTCAAAAATAAATAAACATTGAAAAAATCAAAAAAGAAAAAAGACAGAAGTGGGAAATTTTAAGCACCAAAGCTATAATGAATAAAGTAAATGGCAGTGAATGGATGAGATTAGAAGAACTAAAGCTTTAGTCTACCAGAAATATGGCCCTAAGAAATTCTGTGAAGTTACACTGTGACATGTTCATTACACTGTAGAAAAAAATAATAGAATAAAAATAATAGAATAATAAAAATAATAGAAAAAAAATAATAAAGAAATGACCCAAAAATAATAAAGAAATGACCCAAGTATGGAATAGGGTACTTTTTCCACACATTATATTATATCCTAATCAAAAATGATGTAGAATTTTTTAATGATAAAAAGTGTTCATAATATATTTAGTGAAAAGCCAGCCAACTATGATACCATTATATATTCATGTGCACATGTGTTTCTTTTCTGTGTATTACAGGGTAGAAAATGGGAATCTTTCTCTATGAGTTCTAATTGAGGCTTGAAGGCCATAAGCAGCAAATAATCCCACATTACAAAGGCAGTCACAGAGGTATAAAGGGAGTGATTAATATCAGAATTGTGATCCTTAGTGCCTCCTTCATCTGAGTCCCAAGAACTACCAGCATCCCAAATGGGGAATAAGAAGTTCTCTCCTTTCTCCTCAATCCTACTTTGAGGACGGCTTCAGGAGACCACTCAAAAAACTTGAAAGGTGGTCCAGGAATTCAAAGGACAGATTGGCATCTGAATAATTCTAAAGATTCCAAGACTGGCTGAAGCAGTTTATGTCTACAGAATAGAGGGCTGTGTTTGGGATGTAACTGCAGCACCACAGATAGGGCAAAGGTGTATGTTTCCTGTGCACTAGATATGGATCACAGGAGAATGAGTTGCCCTGGGGTTACCATGGATCTTGCCATTATCAGACACCTATTGTTCCATAAGAAGCAACTACAAAATCAGTAGTGTACAAAATAAGCATCAGAAATTTGCAGTCTGGCTGGAGGTCTGCTTGGGATCAGCTGGACAGTTGAGTTTTAAGCTGCAGGCCAGGCAGCCTGGCTCCTAGCTCAGTTCTGCTCCATGTACCTTCATTCTGAGGCTCAGGCTGAAGGAGGAGGAGCTATCCAGTGTTGGTAGATAGAATTATTGCTCAGAAATGTTCATTCCTTCCCACTCACTTCCATGGGAAGATCCTCTGCCCCACTAGGCTACGGATTTTTCCATGTGACTTCCTTTGGTCAATGGGACCTACCAGGTATGAAACACCAGAGAGTGAACAGTGCTTGTGCTTACACCAGCTCCTCTGTGATCGCCAGGAGAAGCACATCCCATGGGCCATCCTGCCAATTCCAGAGGAGAATGAAAGGATTGGAGACTAAGAGGGGTAAAAAAAAAGACTCAATCTTGCCCACCCCGTGCTTTCCCACCAAAGGCTTCTCATGTAGAACAGGTCTGGGGTGGGACCTAACATTTTAATTACAGAAACAAATTGCCTTGAGATGAACTTTCTTGTGAGTACTTCCTGTTATCTATGAATTAGTAGAAAGCCGGCTAATGATTTTCCCCAGCACCACAGAGGGTTTTAAGTAAACTGGGTGGGGTGAAGAAGGAGAGGGAGACTGAGGAATAGTTTTCTGTGGTAGAAATTTCTTTGTGGTAGAAAGTGGTACTACTTTCCTGAATCCTGCTTGTTCTATATATTTTTTTAAATGTGAGAATATATGTATGTATGTATGTATAGAAGAGCTAGGGACTAAAAGCAAAAATTTAACAGTAAAACTTAGCAATTAACAGATTTCATTATATGCTATACATAAGCTAAATCTACTTCTATTTTTATAAAGGAAAAAGATGATTGTAAGTTATGCAGTTCAATACAATCTCTGCATTTACCTCTTTTATTTTTACTCTAACAAAAATAATAACAAATCACATGTTCTCAACTCGTTTTGTATTTTTAAATGTGTGAAAGTTTTTGAAGAAGGAAAATGGGAGAAAATGGCACAATGACATTGACAATCAATCTTTAGCATTATCTTCTTATATAACAGCATAAAGTATCTTAGTCCTCACCACAGTGGTTGGTTTGCACCATTCTAAACTCTCTCTATTGAGTAGTATTTGTAGAAACTAATTAGGCTGACAGGATGAAAAAACACCTTTCCCACCATTTCTCAGACAGCATATATCTCACAGGGGCTGAGACATGTGCTTTTTACTGAGTCAAGGCATTAAATGCACTAGATCACCTGGGAGAGGAAACTATCGGTATGCTTTCACATTAGCTAAGGTTTCCCTATGTGATTAGACCTATTGCTGCCATGCAGCCATGGAACAGAGCCTAGAAACAAGGGCACAGGGTCATTTGCTGGAGGATGGAGGAGAATTCAGAAGACCTAGAGAATGGCCTTTGCTGAGAAAGCTGCATGTGGCAAGGAAACACTTAGGTGGCAGGAGGTGGGGGGAGGAGAGAATCAATGGTCACAGGAAGAATAATAAAAAGAACAATATGTCTTACTCAACAAATTTCCTCAGATTGCTCTGCCAAAGAGGCCAAATGAGGTATGTTGCAATGTAAAGTATATATTAGACTGTACCTGGGAGATTGTAAGCAGAGAGTTAAAATAGTTTAGAGCCTTCTGTGGCTAACCCTTAGGGAAGAAGCCATGGCTACCATTCTGCAAAAGAGTAAAGCGCACAAATGGTAAAATATGACAAACAGAAATTTGAAATGTCACCACATGTCTTTCTGTCTGATGTTTCCAGGGGCTGCTGCCACTTAAGCCAAAAGCTGGAGCAGGAAACGTTGCTGAGAGTGTGGCTGAAGAGAAGTCACTGGATCTCAACCCAACACAATTCCATTTTAGCATCAACTTTCTGTCCAAATCAAATGTCCTATCCCCAAGTGAATGGGAACTGTTCAAGTCAAACCAGCTAAAGTCTATTATACACTCCATTAACTTTTACCAAGTTATTAAAAACAAATGCCTTCTATCAGTACTGTGATCTGTCTAAGGCCATAGAGAGAAAGAAATGAAACCTTCTGCCATTTTGACAAGAAACATATTTAAGTGAAGAATGGAATCATAATAGGATTTATTTCCTTAATTTAAGATGATTTATTTGAATAGGTCAATCAGTTTTTGAATGCTTATGGCCATTAGTTCAGTTGTCAAGTGTAAACGTCTGTTCCTTGCTTTTGCTTTTGAATGACCTGTACATTTCCATCTTATGCCCTTTCTCATAATAGGGAAATATATTTAAAAAATCATATTTACATAAAGAAAGAAAAGTAAATGGACTTTAAACCCCAATTGTATGTGAGCATCATTATCTTCATGTGGAAAATATATTGTATACTTCATGTACTGGACAAACAAAAAAAATCAACATGTACTTCTTATTTTATTGACCTTCCTAGTGCCTTCAAATCTGAACCTTCTGGAAAGATATAAGAAACCTTTATGAAGATGATCCACAAAGAATGATTACTTTTTTAATGAAATCATATCTGACTTCTCTGCATTTCTTCATGGGTTCTTATATCAAGGGAATAAAGCCTGTCAGTTGTCACTCTCACACTGTCAGCAGAAAGACTGCAAATGTTCGTAGTGTTAATGAGAAATTACTCATATGTTATCATTAGGTTGAAAGAAACTCTAGCATTTTGGGAAAGGCTGCCAAGTACCAGCTTGCTTCCGAGGTATAGCTGCTTATGAGAAATCTCAGCCCTGGGCCTAAGAATTTTCATGACTTAAACCTTCTAGTCAGACTTCCTATAAGCCCTTCATGAAGTCTGAGAAATCACAACTGCTGACCCAGATTTTTCTAATGAAAGCTCTCTGCCCAGCTAAGTCAAAAGACAACAAATATATCAGAAACAGGACCTTCACCAGAATGCCTGATGCTGTCCTTGGTTGGCACCCTTACACACTGACTGAGATAATACATAATGACTTCACGGGAGATTTCCTGGCTAGGAGACATTTTGAAGATATCGGCACACTCACAAACACATCCATATACAAAGCACATGCTCTCTTTCATCAGTGGTATATGCTTACTTTTGGAAGGTACATAAGAAACTTTACTGTCATTTAAGGAATCCAAATTTATAAGCTATGTGTATAAATTTTAAATACCTTATTTATAAAAAAATAAATAACAAACTTCTGGGCAATTATGTATCAGAAAAAATGGAGGATCTATGCTTAACTTTGGTCAATGCATAAAAGGTATTATTGGCAATGTGGAAAAATATTTTCAGCATGATATATTAAATCAGTTCTTTTTAAACATAAAATCATCAATGGGGTGCCTGGCTGGCGTAGTCGGTTGCGCATTGGACTTCAGATCGGGTCATGACCTTACCATTGGTGTGTTCGAGACTGCATCAGGCTCTGTGCAGATAGCTCAGAGCCTGGAGCCTGCTTCAGATTCTGTGTCTCCCTCTCTGCCAATCCCCCACTCATGCACGCTCTCTCTCTCTCTCTCAAAAATAAATATGAAAAAAATTTTAAAAAAAAAATAAATGAAATTACCATATTTCAAAAAATTTTTAACAGCCTTTAAAAAGTAGATAAATATGGGGCATCTGGGTGGCTCAGTTGGTCAAGCATCCGACCTCGGCTCAGATCATGATCTAATGGTTGGTGGGTTTGAGCCCCACATCAGGCTCTGTGCTGACAGCTCAGAGCCTGGAGCCTGCTTCAGATTCTGTGTCTCACCCTCTTTCTGCCCCTCCCCCTCTCACACTCTGTCTCAAAAATAAACATTAAAAAAATGTATTTTAAATAATAAATAAATAAATAAATAAAGTAGATAAATAGCCTAAACCAAGAACCTAACTAAATCTGGAGACCAATAGGTCAAGAGCCCAGGTAAGATGTCAAGTAGGATTTCTGGCAGGAAAGAAAAGACATCCCAGAAATATAAAGATTCTAGAAAATGAAGAATCAAGGGGTCAGTTAAGCAATCAACATAAGCACTAGAGAAGCTTTCTTGATATAATGGGCAACACTCAAGTAAATTCTGAGTCTCAGGTAACCTACTGGAATAGACAAGGATAAGTGACTGGCAACCAAAGTAGCTCCAACAGAAGGTGTGGAGAACATACAAAGGAACATTTTGAATTTCAAGGAAGTTTTATTTGCGAGTTTGAAGTATTTTCATATAAATCTCTATAAATTGGAAGACACATCTGTAAGTGTGTGTCTTGCTTAAAGGTTTGAGGAGCCATATTTAAACAACCATATCAATAGGAAATGGAAAATAGAAAGACAGCAAAGTATTTTTCTGACCTATTTCTGTGATGGTGAAGCTGAATTTTCCTTTTTTTTCCTGTGGAAACATAGAAGGAGACTTTGCTATGGACTAAATTGTGTCCCCCCACCCCCCACCCTGAAATTCATATGTTGAAGCCCTAACCCCCATGTGACTATGTTTGGAAATGGGAGATCATTAAGGTTAAATAAGGTCATAAGGGTGGTGCCCTAATCTGAAAGGGTTTATAAGAAAAGGAAGAAAGAAGGATCTATCCCTCACCATCCCACCCCCTCCATGACTCACATGCACAGAAAAAAGTTTGTGTGAGGACACAGCAAGAAGGTAACCTTCTACAAGCCAGGAAAAAGATCTCACCAAGAAACACATTGGCCAGCACCTTGATCTGGAACTTGTAGCTTCCAGAACTGTGAAAAGATACATGTCTACTGTTTAAGCCATCCAATCTATATTATTTTGTTATGGCAGCCCAAGCAGAATAATGAAAGCCTCTTTCCCAGTTGCATGACAGACAATGATGACAAGGTAGAGAAATTCCTAAGCCACAGGAGTATGAAGGACAAATGAATAAGGCTCTGCCTCAGAGGTGGAACTTTTGAGGAGATGGGCATGGAATGATATTAAAAGGGAATATCACCATGCCAGCTGGAATCGTTCAGGCTCACTACTTATTCCAAACATAGAAAGAAAGGAGAAAGGTTCTTTTTCGTCCTCTTCATCCCTCACTTCTCTGATTAAAATCATCTCCCTGCTCAGCATTCTCTTCATTCTCTTTGTATGCCTTTTCAATCTTTACTTTCTCTTCCCCCTTTTTCCTAATTTTTTATCTCTGTTTCTATCGTCTTCTTTGTTATTCCTTCCACATATTTATATATGCTGAAATAAAACAGATGTTTTATATGGCTGTATTTTAACAATCACATAATGACACTAGCCTTATAGAATGAAATGTCAAGGACGGACATAACACTGTGGACGTAAGCTGTAGATGATTTACAGAGTAAAAGATGGAGATAGGAAAAGTTAGTTTGGTCATTCATTACCATTGGCACACTCATTCTTAATTTATCCATTTAAACCAAGCAAAGTGTTTCCCAGCTTGCAAATCCAATGACCTTACAGTAGTTAAAGTGCATTAAAATACATTGTGTGCAAGTGTGAACATGTGTATCACTGAGTCAGGTTTACGTAGGGGTGGAAATAATAAAAGCTGTGCATAGATGGCACAACCGACCAAAGTACATATTTCTCTTACCTAAGCACTGACACGCAGAAAACACTGCATCTATACAATCATCTGAACACTAGAGTAAATGAAGAATTGGAGGAGACAAATCAGTTTCCCACACCCAGCACAAATATTTGAGAACCCCAATTTAGTGTTCATTATCTTGAAAAAATACGCCCCATGTTCGGAGGCAAAAAGATTTCGGTATCCAATTGTCACAAAACCGAGAAATTATCAAGGTGTTTGCCTTGCAAAACATGTGTACCAGATGTGAAGCACATTTTGGTTTGAAGCTCTCCAATGCTATCCAGCATCTAGCATCCCTGTAGGGCAGCCACAGACCCCAAACCATTATGCTGAAATTGTGAACAAATGCCATTCAGAAGCAAATTGCTGAAAGTAAGATCACCACATCTAACCTGACTACTCTCCAGTTGCCAAACCAAGTGGCCTGTATGGAAACAGATGCATCTACTAATTGGTTTATTAGTTATCTTTGCCCATTTGTACAGTCGTACTACACAAAACAGTTCTAAACACAAAGTACTGATACTAGCCAAACTTCGTAGCATCGTACCTTGCTACTGAGGTTTTCACTCACCAAACACAAAGTCATTTCTGCAACTCTTGGACCTGGCCTAGGAGTGGCCATTAGTGGTGACTGCCACCTTTAAATTCTCCTGTCCACAATACAAAGGTATTCAACTATTCCAATTTGAGATGGTTAACCAAATTAACAGAAGAGCTTTGGAAGAGTTACTAGACCATAAAGGTTATCAGAAATATTGGTGTCAACTAAACCAAAGTGGTTGAATAGGTGTAGCTCAGTGTAATATTCATCACAGCCATTTATATAACATTTTTAGAAGGCTAGTATCATAGGTTTTTAGGCAAATAATGCAGGAGATCAAAGGTGCTACTCCAGATAAAAACCTGAAAATCATCCCTGACTGCTCAATATGTCTCATAATAACAACAAGATATGTCATAGTTCAGGTAGCTATAACAAGAATGCCACAGATTAAGTGTCCTTTTTTTATTACTTATTTTGAGATAGAGAGAGAGAGAGAGGGAGAGAGAGATGCAGAGAGAGAAGAGGGAGAGAATCCCAAGCAGGCTTTGTGCTGTTAGCTCAGAGCCTGATGCAGGGCTCAAATTCACAAACCATAAGATTATGACCTGATCTGAAATCAAGAATTGGATGCTTCACTGACTGAGCCACCCATGTGCCCCTAAACACTTATTTCTCACACTTCTGGAGGCTGGGAAGCCCAAGAGAAGAATGCCAGCATGGTCAGGTTCTGGTAAGAGCCCTCTTTCTGTCACATGGCAAAGACAGATAAAAAGCAAGCTCTCTCATGCCTCTTCTTATAAGGGCACTAATCCTATTCATGAAGACTCTACTCTCATGACCTAATTACCTCCTCAAAGCTCCACCTCCTAGTATGATCACAATGGGAATTTCAACATAGGAATTTTTGAGGGCACAAACATTCAGTCCATAAAAAATATATATGACAATGAGGCCACACTTAAGAATCTGCAAAGAACTTTCAAGCACATATCCTCTCAACAGTTCTTCCCTTGGCAGCATTGGTATTACTGTCTCTCATCGTATATATTAGTAATGGAAATTGAGAAACCGAATGCCCGGCATGTATCCACCAGAAAAAGACACCAAGTACTTGGTACAGAAAAAGATACCAAGTTTAATTGTCTCACTCTTGGTTCAGTGTCTTTCCACCTTTTCCAAACTTTGATCTACATATGAACAAAACCGCGTGTTAAGATTCACTACATTATGCTTCTATAATCCGTGTATTGATCATGTGAAATGTCCCATGATAGACAGAAAGCAGTGGATTCTTATCCATGTGAAAACTCCCAGTAAAACTGTGCTGAACTGAATGAGCCCCAGACTCTTGGCCAGCAACTCTGCAATGTGAACAGCAAGTCAACAGCAATGGCTGCGGTTCAGTGCTATGTGTAGCAGGAAAGTTGTGCCAACTGTATGCACGGTCTATGGATATTACTATTAATATAATTTTAATTAACATTTAATTTTATTTTTCATACAGAAAACCTATTTTTTGGAAGATTGAGATCCACATCATTAAGCCTCTTCTTTCCTTATGTAATGAGAGGAACAAGATTACCTGCTTGTTTTAAGAGTAATTGGAACACAGTATGAACATAATTGGAAGTATTCTATATGTAGAAAATAAAAAATTATTTAAACTATACATTTACATGATACACGTGGCTAAAGGACAGGCAACGAATTTTATTTTGTAATGATTTATGTTTCTAATTTTTAAATTGAAACTGAAATCAGAATTTCTGAATTCTGTCATCTGTGGGAATATTATGACCTTTAACAAATGATTTATTGTTTGTCCCAACGAAAGAGCATTTCCTTCTCATTCAACTAATATACAGAAATATTACAATTATAGAAAGCCCAGGGGGGTGTCTGACCCCCACAGATATTCAATGGTATTATAATGCACAAAACTGTGTCATCATAGATTTTAAGTTTTAAAAGGAGATTGTGTTTTAGTGTGTGCTAAGTTTTGATAATTAAGTACCGTCATTGAAAGGAAGAAATTACCAGTTGAAACATGCTTGGGGAAAATCCTCAATTACACAAGGCTCTTTTAGTAATTTGAGTCCTATGTATTATGTGCAAAATAAAAAGCTGCCATTTTACAAACATTATTTTAAATAACTGTATCTGTAGGCCTAAAACTTGGCCCCATGTGTTTTTTTTATGGTTTACATTTGCTGTAGTATCTAACTAATAGTTGGAAACACATGCTGACCAATTTGATGATGTCCTAATGAAAATTTTGTCAGGAATATTCTCCAGCATTTCCCACTGAGATCAAATCACCATCAGACATTCTTCCACACAGTAACTTCTATTTCATCCCTTAATATTTGACTGTGCTTTTCATTTTATTTAATTAATCCTACAGAGGGCCCATATTTACTGTTGCCACCTGAGAGAGAAGGTATGAAGAGACAGGCTTTTGCAGTCATTCTTGGCTCAGTACCTTCCTTTCAACATTAGCATATGTGCGCTGTTGGCTGCTTAAGATCACACCCATCTGCTTAGACAGTGAGAAATCTGTGGGGAAGTTGGTTGCTTCTTTGCCTTAGGGTTCAAGTGTCATAAAGTGATGGCTGTATATAAACAAGCTGTAGGAACTTTGAAAATGCCCCTGTTTCACCTGGACTAAAATAGGGGCCCAAACTCCTCCCCATATGCTGTTCTTCAAACACCTGCCAAAATATACTGGGAAAGGAAGCAAAATTGTGAATGTTTTTATCTGCCAGGAACAACAATGCTACAGGTGCCTTGGAAACTTAGTTAAATCCTGAAGCTGAGTCCAGGTGAAAATCAACACCTGATATGGAGAAGAGAATCCAAGTCAAAGATCCACTATAAACACTGTCACATTAAAAAGGCATATCTCTCATGTGAGACTAGAAATGCATACATTCAGTTTTCCACCCATGATAGGAAATTGCCATAAGAAATAGGTAATAAAGAGACAATGACACACTGACTTCCAAAGTAATCAAAAAAGTGTACCCGTAGTAAGTGGGAAAATAATACCAAAGATTTTATGTATTTTCCATACATTCAATGAACAATTTATATACACAAACACATTCAACCAGAATATAATATGAATTAAACACTGTATTAGACACAAAGGATACATGGCTATGCAGTGACAGTCCTTTAAACCCACCCTCCTAGGCACCACACTATGCCAATGCTGCCAACCTCACACACCATCCAACATTCAAGCAGTGACCTATTCGTGCAACACTTCTGATATCTACTCACCAACTCTTTTGACATGAACTGACATTCTACTATGATTCAAGTACTGAACAAGGATCCCTCTCCATACATACATAACTTCATTTAATCGTCATAGTGTTATTTTTGCTTGATCATGTCTGTTTTACTCAGAACTCCTGGCTATACTCATCTTTGATGCATGCCTTAGTCCCCTTCAGATTCCACATCTGTACTGATAATCCTCCAGTAGAGTAGCAGGCAAGAACCTAAACATAAAAGTGCCTGACCAAGATGTAAAGACACTCAGATCCAGAAAACAACAAAATGCAGAGGGCCTTTCTCTAGTGAAATAGTTGATGGGGGTTGGGGGTAGGGGGAGGGGAAGATGGGTGATGGGCACTGAGGAGGGCACTTGTTGGGAAGAGCACTGGATATTGTATGTAAGCGATGAATCATGGGAATATACTCCCCAAACAATATACATACTATATACATACTATATATATACTATATACACACTCCCCATACTATATACATTGTATTTTAGCTAATTTGACAATAAATTATATTTAAAAAATAAATTAAAAATAAAATTAAAAAATGATGGTCTTAGAAACTAAAAGTATACTTTCAAAGACAAAAATTAATAGATATATAAATTTTAAAAAATAAAAATAAAGATGTACAATGATTCCATATAGTCTATATGCAATTCAGATGAGCCACCATGGTGCTGGGGAGCTAGGAAAGAGAGTTGGCATTGGGTAAGAGAATACATATTTGAACTTAGTAGTAGTAGGATTGTCTACAATATGTATTTTTTATTTTTAAATTCTATCTAAATGAAAAAACTAGTGCTTGCATTGTCACAAGACAAACAATTTAAGTAACTGAATTCATGTACAGAGGAACAATTCTACCATTCTGTAGTAGTCAGGGTTCTCCAGAGAAACAGAGCCAGTAAGAGATACACACACACACACACACGTACACACACACACACACACACACACACACACACAGGAGGGAGGAAGAGAGAGAGATTGATTTATTATGAATTTATTATGAGGAATTGGCTCACACAATCGTGGAATCTGAGAAGGCCCATGATTTGGCACTTGCAACCTAGAGACCCAGGAAAGCCTGTGATGTAATTCAGTTCAAGTCTGAAGGCCTACAAGAAAGCCAATGGCTTAACTCCCAGTCCAAGGGCTGGAAAAGATGAGCTATCCCAATGCAAGCAGAAATTCAAGAAGCAAAAAGGGGTGAATTCCCTCTTCCTCTGCCTTTTGTTGCCTTTGTCTGCCTTTTTGTTTCAGTGGATTGGATGGTAACTATCCACAATGGGGAGGGGGATTTACTTTATTGAGTCCACTGATTCAACTGGTAATCTAATCCAGAAATTCCTCATGGAAAAACCCAGAAATAATGTTTAATTTGGCCATTTTGTGGCCAGTCAAGTTGACACATAAAATGAGCCATAACAGCCATATTTCCTACATTCTTATTTTCTTGTTGTGTTATTACGTCGCTGGGGATAATGGGAAATGTTGAGCTTGGGGCTGACAAGTGTCATCTCCAACCACTAATCGTGTGTGTGTGTGTGTGTGTGTGTGTGTGTGTGTACACAACCCATCAAATACCATCAAATATCCTGATAATGGCTCTTTCCAAATAGGCCATTAGCTCTCAGAAGAGGGGAAAGAGCCAATACAGAATTTCAATAATCCAACTAAGAAAGGATGGGTGTCTGAACTAAGGCTGCTAACAGTGGGAATAGAAAGCAGTTGACTGATAAGATGATATGAGATATATTATGGAGATAATACCAGTAAGACATAGTTACTGACTGGATGTGGAAGAAAGAAAGAAAAAAGGATTACTAAATTTAGCCAACTATTAAATGTTGGTGTCATTAATTGAACTAGAGGTGTCAAGAGGGGAAGCAAGTATAAGGAAAAAACATATATAGTATGTTTTATATGACTCTCTGTAATTTAAAGTATCCTAAAACACACACAGGTAAAGAAGCCCACTGTTTAGACCACTGACTTGGGCTGGGTGATGCTCTTTGAGATACTCCTTTGTCCTGAAACAGATAAAAGACTTTTCCTGACAGGCATTGGCCTGGGTCCCATGTGTCTTTAGCCTCACAAAAGTACACAGGGCCTCCTAACTTGCCAGCAGACAGGTCAGTACTTCTAATTAGGCAGTTTTAAGGGAGTTGCTGCTAAAGCTCACTTATTTAAGTTTCTTGGGTAATTAAGAGTCTACTCTTTGCAGCAGTCATTGCCTGGCTTCCCTGCCAGTGGTCACTACAAAGAGAATCACAGATAAGAAAGCATTTTCTTTCTTGATATTGTTTGCACTGATGCTCTGTGCCCTCTCAGAGACCAAGAAGAGAAATTTTGGAAGCCAAAAATATTGCCCTAGTTACTGAGAAGATGCTTTAAGTGCCAAGGAAAAACAAAGGATTCTGTGGATTTACGGGGACAACAGGGCAACATGAATCATGAATAAAAGTAGTCTGAGAAACAAACCTATCTTATGAAATCTTTGATCTTCCTTTTTTAATGCCTTAAAACCTACTCTTTAATAACTAATAACCACAATTGATTTAATCTATTAAAAATAATCTTATGCTGAGAATAAAAAAGGGTATTGGTTTATGAGATAGAGGTTATGAAGGGAGCATGTACTTCTTGATGCTAAAATGGCAAGGTCCACTTAATCAATACAACCTGTTAATTTAAGAAGGGTGGTATATTTTTAGGTTCCACATATAAGTGATATCATACAGCATTTGTCTTTCTCTGACTTCTTCACTTAATATAATGCCCTCAACATCCATCCTGTTGTCTCAAATGGCAAGAGTTCTTTCTTTCTCATGGCTGCATAATATTCCATTGTGTGTGTGTGCATGTGTGTGTGTGTGTGCGTGTGTGTAGACACACATATATCTTCTTTATCCATTTGTCTGTTGATGGACAAATAGGTATGTTTATATACCTTGACTATTGTTAATAATGTTGCAATAAACATGGATTGTGCAGGAAATCTCTTCAATATCTTGTTTTCATTTACTGTGAATAGATACCCAAAAGTGAGATTCCTGGATCATATGGTAGCTCTATTTTTTTATTTTTTCAGGAAACTGTATACTGTTTTCCATAGTGACTGTACGAATTTGCATTTCAACCAACAGTGCAAAGGATTCTCTTTTCTCCATATCCTTGCCAATATTTGTTATCTCTTATCTTTTTTTTTCCTAAGCAGTCTTCATGCTCAGTGTGAAACCCAGTGTGGGGCTCAAACTCACAATCTTGAGATCAAGGCCTGACCTGAGATCAAGAGTTCAATGCTTAGCCAACTGAGCCATCCAGGCATCCCTTTATCTCATGTCTTTTTCTCTTGTCTTTTTGGTGCCAGCCATCCTCACAATTGTGTGGTGATATATCGTTGTGGTTTTGTTTTGCACTTCCCTGATGATTAGTGATGTTGAGCACATTTCATGTAACTGTTGGATATTTGTATGTCTTCTTTGGGAAAATGTCTATTTGGTTTCTCTGCTCATTCTTTAATGTATTGTTTATTTTTGTTTTTTGGTTTTTTTTTTTTTTTGCTACTGAGTTTTAGGAGTTCCTTGCATATTTTGAATATTAACAATTTATCAGATACATTATTTGCAAACGTTTTCTCCCATTCTGTAGGCTGCCTTTTCATTTTGTTGGTTGTCTCTTTTGCTGTGCAGAAACTTTCCAGTTGTATGTAGTACCACTTACTAATTTTTGCTTTTGTTGCTTATGCATTTCGTGTTGTATCCAAAAAAATCACTGCCAAGACCATTGTAAAGGAATTTTTTTCTATGTTCCCTTCTAGGAATTTTATGGTGTCAGGTCTATGTTTAAGTCTTTAATCTATTTCAAGTTAATTTTTATAAGTGGTATAAGATAGGAATGGTGGTTACCAGGGACTGGAGAGTGAAGGAAAAGAGGAGATGTTGGTCAAAGGGTACAAATTTCCAGTTATAAGATGGATAAATTCTGAGGATCTAATGTACATATGGTGATTATAGTTTACGATACTGTATGATATATTTATTATATACTATATTATACATGTTTTATGTTTAAAATTGCTATGAGAATAGATCTTAAATTGTCTCACCACAAAATGAAATAGTAATTATGTGATGTGGAGGTGTTAGCTAATCTATGGTGGTAACTGTTTTTGCAATATATAATCAAATCAACACATTGTACATCTTAAACTTAGACACTATTATATGTTAATTATATCTCAATAAAGCTGAATCTTTTCTAACTTTTAAAAAGGAAAATAAATAGATATGGATAGGTAAATTTCTTAAAAAGAAAGCGGGAGCAGTTGACAGTGTTAAGTATTAGAGTGATGTCCATTAAAATTATTCATTTAGATTTGAAAACACCTAATGACCTTGGGAAAAGTAGGCCCAGAACCATCATAAGAACTGAAGGTTTTGGGTTTTTTTTAAGTTTATTTATTTATTTTGAGAGAAAGAGAGGGAAAGAGGGCTAGCAGGGAAGGAACAGAGGGTGAGAGAGAATCCCAAGCAGGCACCTTGCTGTCAGCACAGAGCCTGACGTGGGGCTCAGTCCCACAAACCACGAGATTATGACCTGAGCCAAAACTAAGAGTCAGTCACTTAACCGACTGAGCAACCCAGTTGTGGGACTGAAGCAGCTTATGGCCTAAAGTAAAATATAGCGGAAGTACTTTCTTTTTCCTTTTCCTCTTATGTTTCTCTTCTTGTATTAGTCTTCTAGGACTCACATACTGAAACACCACATATTGAGTGGCTTAAACAACAGAAGTCTATTTCTCACAGTTCTGAGAGGCTAGAAGTTCAAGAGTAAAGTGTTGGCAGGTTTGGCTTCTCCTGAGGCCTCTCTCTTTGGCTTCTAGATGGCTACCTTCTTGCTAGGTTCTCAGATAACCTTTTCTTTGTGCATAGACATCCCTATTGTCTCTTCCTTTTATAAGGACACGATTTTTAATTGGATTAGGGCCCCATCCCTATGACCTCATTAACCTTAATTACTTCTTTAATCTCCACATACAGTTACATTGGAGGTTAGAGATTCAAACTATGAAGGGGCAGCTACAGGGAAACAACAATTAAGCTCATAATACTTCCTTTATATTCCCTTCCTTTCCTGAAGAATTCAACCAAAGTCTTGTGTGGGGGCCAAGCCAGAAAGGCAGTAGACTAAGGCCTGGGTGAAGACAGATTGCAGTGGCAATATGCAGCATGTTCGAGCACATGTGGGGTGAGGAGAGTGATGGGAAGGCACCTGCAGCGTAGGGTGTGAGGTACAAGTGTCAAAGGCCAAGTACGGGTGAAAGGACCTCCGTGTTGACAAGGTTGTGGATGATGGCCCATCATGGGTTTTTGGTGCCAGGCAAAGTTAAACACTCTTCCACCCAGTACAGAGGCCTGGAGTAGGCGTCAGAGCATAGGCAAAGTAAAGAGAGCATCCATGTGTAAGGGGTGGGAGCTGCCAGTACAGAACACTGGATCAACAGTGGCATGAGAAGGAGGACCATGCAGTTCGGGGTGGGGAGGCCTTGAATGGGGTCTCACTACGGCATGGTAGTGGCACAGGTTGTCGGAGTGAGTGTGGCATTAAAGAAAACTTCCAGGTGAAGGGAAATGGCATGCCATGAATGATGTTGCTTACATAGAGGAGAGTTCATCAGATAAGTAAAAAATTTCAAGGATAATGAGGATCTATTTCTTACTATCAGAGAAAGGGGTAACAAATAGGAAATAGAGTAAACTAACATGAACCATATGGTGTTGGATTGGAATTGGAAGTTTCAGTGTGAACTCTGAATTTTTCATATATAAACAAAATGCAAACAGATACAAATGAATGTGTGTGTGCCTGTGTGTGTCTGTGTGTATACACTTGTATATATTCCCCAGTCTGTCCACTGAGGGAAACTGGAAGCAGTGATACACTATTAGCTATAAGAATAAGCAGATTTTGCTTACTGCTATATTTTCCTCTAAAAGTAATCAAGGCTCCTTGGAGAAATATTTGATTCCAGGCCTAGGGCAGTAAAAGGGGAGTCTGGATCTTCTGTTATGCCAGGAAGTAAGCATCAAAAAATTATGAAGACATGTCAAAAAATAAAGAAGCCAGCTTTAAGGAACTGTCGCTGGCCAAATCTTTGCCAATACGAACATTAAAATAAATAATTATGAGAAAAGATTTTAATCCATTGAATAAAATTAAAATACAGAGTCTGTACAAATGTAAATAAAGAAATGCATAATTTGAAACTTTGATGAGGCATGAGATATTTACATAGGCTCAAATTACCTCCTCACAAGATATTAACTAATTACAAAGGGAACAAGAGTAATTTACAGCAGAGAAGCCTGGAAGTTAGCACCTTAATCAAGTGATCAATGTGAACATCATCAATAATGGGACAAATTAAAGTCATGAGCCACTGACAGGATACAATGAGAACACGAAATCCCTCCTGTGATAGTCCTAACATACCTGGCCTGAACTGACTCATGAGGAAATGCCAGACAAACCAAATTGGGAGATATTTTATAAAACTACTGGCCTGCATTTTATAAAGATGTCAAAGTAATGAAAGCCAAGGAAAGACTGAGGAGTTGTTCTAGATTAAAGGAGACTACAGAGACATACAACTAAATGTGTGTGATCTTGAACTGGATCCTTTTGCTATAATGGCATTTATGGGTGAAACTTGAATGGATCCTGGGAGTTAGATGTTAGTGATGTTTTAATACTAATTTCCTAGCTCTGATGGCTGCATTGTGGTCCTGCATGAAAATGTTTTCCCTGGAGGAAAAAAACCATACTAAAATATTCAGACTTGATGAGGCAATATGTTGACAATTTAATTTTAAATAATTTAAAAAAAAAGTTTCTGTACTATGCTAATTTCTATATTTGAAGTTGTTTGAAAAGTTGAAGGGAAAAATACAAGAAATATATAATCTACAGTTAAAAGAATCATGGAAGTGATTGTAGGGAAGTGAAGGGCAGGGATTTACTGAAAAAGGGGAAGAGGAAACTTTTAGAGGTGATGTAAATGTTCTACATCTTGGAGTAGTGGTTACTTGGGCATGCAGATTGGTCAAATCTATTAGGCTATATTTAAGATCTGTGCACATTGCTGCATTATACACTAATGAAGTAATAAGCACAGAAAAAAAGAGGACAGTGAGTTCAGACCATTCATTCAAACTTTTTGGTTTGGAAAAAGAGAAGAGAAAGAAGACATAACTAGAGAGGGACCTAGAGTTAAAGAGCTTCACTTTGGTTTATTTGCCTTTTGTTTTATTTCTAGGTGTGGTTTTGGAACCTGTGACTATATGAATTATCTGAGCATGTCAAAGGAAAAAGTAGAGTGATAACAAGACCAGAAAAAGAATGTCCAAGACAGAAAAGGGGTAGCTGCCAGAGCAGAGTCCTAGGGGGAGATGGAAAATAGATCTGATCAGAAGTACATTGCATTCTGGGGACCAAGTGAAACTGACTTTAGGATGTGGGGAGCCATATAGATGAGGATCCTCTCATTGGATATCTCTATTTTTCTTGTGAAATAAGATTTGGAGTTATATTTTGAATACAAAGGATTTAAAATGACTAAGAGGGGGGTAGTTTAAAAGGTGGTTCAAGCTTGAAATTGGAATACCAGCACTAAGATAAGAATTGGCCAAGCATCCTAATTACATAATGAGAATGTCATGGCTTTGAGCAATAATCCAGATTTCAGCTAGGAGAAAATATAATTTTCTAAATCTGTCCTTAGTCAAATTATGCAGCCTTGATCATCTTAATTCCGTAAATCCACTTCACAGAATAGCAATTTGCTCAAATATAAAGGATCTGAAGGAAACAAAGCAATAGGTCTGAAAGAAATGCATCATACCCTGACCCACTCAGCAATCTGTTCAATTTTATGTGATTAATCTCTAAGTGAACATGATGACGTGCATTTTATTCTCTTAGGCCAACAATGTGAAGAAGTGCAGGAGGCATGGAAAATTACTCTCGAAAGGACTAACAGAGAAAACACTGATAACTGTTCATAAGGCTACTTGTATGTTTTTCTAGCTGGTGACACATACTGTTTTCAAAGCATTTTTTTTTGGTAGCAAATTTACCAGGAAGCTGTATATTACATATATATTTTATATATATACATATATATATTTTGTATATATATACATATATACATATATGCATATATATAATACATATATATTTTTTTATTGACAGCATTACTAGTTTAATTAGGAGTCAGAATTCAGAACTATTTCTTAAATAGAAAGTCAGAAGGTCAACAGAGGAAATGAGTTTTTTTCCAAGACTCTATCAAAAATGTAGCTGAGGAAAAAAAAATGTATCTGGGCAGCCTCAGCTTTCAGCACTTCTCTGAATGTCTCTTGCTTCCTGAAAAGGGAATAGTGCTCACATTGCTAGATTGATACTCTGCTCTAATCCCTGGGTCTTCCATGCAAGTAGTTCCCTTCTTGTAGAAGCCTATCAGATGAGTGATTTATTCCATTTGACCAAAATTCTGAATATCATATATAACTAGCATAGATTTACAACAATTCCAAACACAATGATTGCTTTCTTTCTGAAACTAAGTTACAATAGTATTTCCCTTATGCAAGCCATGTGCTTTCCCAATAGAAGAAAAAAGAAAAGAAAAGAAAAGAAAAGAAAAGAAAAGAAAAGAAAAGAAAAGAAAAGAAAGGAAAAGAAAAGAAAAGAAAAGAAAAAAGAAAAGAGAAAAGAAAAGAAAAGAAAAGAAAAGAAAAGAAAAGAAAAGAAAAGAAAAGAAAAAAAGAAAAGCTGAGGACTGCATTCAATTTCATTATTGTTATGGGCATTATATAATGGGAATAATAAGAAAGGGGTGCTTTGTTTCTGATGTGTATTGAAGCATACTACTCAATGATATCACCAGAAAATATGTGTATTAAAGCTACATTAAGAGCTAATTTAAGTAATGGGAATTCAATCTTTTCCTTTAGGTATGAATTTCTCCATAGGTGCAATTTTTGAAATTGTTTTATTTGTGGGCTTTTCAATTTTGTTGCATGATTTGGTTGAATTGGAGAACATCAGGCAATCACTTTTATATAGTCAGGTTGGAAACCAAACATTCTTGTTCCAATCTTTGAAAACACACGGAATTGAGAAAAACAGATTTTTTTCAATATCATTGGATCCAGAATCTCATAGTGATATTCATCCTACAACCCTCAAACCATATGTGGCTCACAGAATATTACATATTGCTTTCTGCTAAGCTACATTATGGAGCCAGACAATTTCCTTTGGATTGTGATATAACGGTTGACCTGGAAAATGGGAGATTTAAAACAGTTCTCTCAACAGACACAGATGGACTCACACAGAGGCAAGTGGGTGGAATTCATGATGCCAGCTGTCTAGAAATGAATGACAAACTCTCTTGGACTAATCTCTCCTTCAACCTAAAATGATCTCCTCACATCGTAACCTTTATTTAGCTGTTTTGATAAGCTTGTTTTTAAATTGTATCATGAAAAGCTGTAATTGTACATTACAGTAATTAGGCTGAATTCTTCTGTGGTTTCTCAGGACACTTGATGATAAAGTGGGGGGTGCGGGGAGGGTGGGGGAGTAATCTTCAGATATTAAGGAGAGGTAATATGTTATAATAAGCAGAGCACATGATTTAGAGACAGACGTGGGTTCTATTCTCAATTTTGCTACTTAAAAATTCTATAATCTCAGTTTACCTATGTGTTTGCTAAAGCCCATATGTGTTGTGCAGAGATGCTGTTAAGAATCAGTGATGCAATGCATGCAAAATAACTTCCATGTCAATGGTGCCCGATAATTAGCAATTATTATTCATTTATAAATGCCTGATTCATCTTATCACTTTGCACCTATTGTTGTGCCTTATTTACCGAATAAATGAATGATTAAATCAGTGTTTTCTAGTGGGTTCCTGTTAATCAACTAGAGTAATGCTTTCATATTGAAAGCATTTAATAGATGAATCCATAAATTAAAAATAAAGATGTTAACCTGGTTCACTCACAAAAAAAGCTTACTGAACTGAAACATTCCAAATAAAATATTACTGGTTTTTCTGGCACTTTCAAAGCAATTATAATCTTATTTAAATCAGTGGAAAGTTATGGAAGATAAGTATTTTTTGACTGTTCACTGGCTTCCCTTTTGCTTAGGAAGAGGAATCATGTTTTAGAGCTGGAAATGGGCTGTAGAGATCTCTAATCAACCCCTTCATTTTACAGATGACTAAACTAAGGCCCAGGGAAGGCCAAGTGACTTGCACGTGATCATAACAGAAGAGCCAAGGTTAGAAATCAGGTCACAGAAATCTCAATGCTGTTTTCTTTATTCTACATACTGCATACATCAAGTCTAAGATGTAATGATATGCTTTGGTGCTCTAGAAGAGAATTTTGTGGTGGGTTCTCATGGAGCAAAAGACATTTAGGATCAACACAACTCAAGGTGAAAGAAAAATGGCACCTCATTAAGTCAAAATCTTAAGGGAAATAATAAACTTAGTATCACCTTTCTTCAGTCCCTTAGTATGGAAGCTATGTGAAGCTATGTATTATTCTAATATAAATACTTGGGTCTTACAAAATTATTGGTATTAAAAGCATGTTGGTCTTTCCACAGTAATGGTAAATAGTTCTTTTGCTCTCTGAGGATTTGTCAGTTGTGTGAAAACACTGTAGTACACTCTTCTCCTTCAAAGGTGAGTGGATTTAGCCTCAGCAGCCTTACAAGGTGATATTTGGAGAGTACTTCATTGATTTGTGCCTATGTTTGCACCTCCATTCATATTATGACACTGATGGTAGTTATATAGTTAGTATAAGAATTAGTTGAGGTAATATATGTAAAGCACTTAGAATTATGGTATAAAATAAAAACCTAACAAATACTACCTGCTACTACTATTGTTATTTTCATCATTCTCATACGTTGTCAAAATAGGTAATATTTACAGGTAGCATTAATATAGCCATATTAAATTCTATCCTCTGTCTTCCTTATGCTTCATAAATGTATTTATCCCATCTCAGTCTGCTCTATCATCTGATCAAATGGTGCCATGAATTTTTTAAAAATGTTTATTTTTGAGGGGGCAGGCAGAGAAAGAGGGGAATAGAGGATCTGAGGCAGACTCAGCACTGGCAGCTAAGAGCCTGATGCAAGACTCTAACCCACAAATTGTGAGATCATGAGCTGAGCCAAAGTCAGACACTTAACCAACTGAGCCACCCAGGCACCCCTGAAATGTTTTAATCTTAATTCATTTCTATGCTTTCTACTATTAGACTTCATAGCTTCAAAAGAAAGCGACATTTCACAAATTCGCACACTTACTTTGATGCACTTACTGTTCTTTCAAAGGCCTCTGACTCTCTTCTTAGTAGCTTTCTAAATCTACTAAGGTCTCCATTTGAACTCAAGATGACCATAGGAAAGGAAAACTTGGTAGAAATATGAATAAAATCAGCAATAAATTTAATATAGGATGTTCCTACACATCTGTAGGGATATGATTTCACTTGCTTTAAGTGACTGCATATAACTTCTTAGTTTGTTGTAAGAAAAGTAGAAAGAATCTGGAAGAACTTTTTATATTTTCCATCACCTTAGTTTAGGGCCTGAAGCTGAACTAAATATATACATCAGTAAATATTACTGAATCCATGAATAAAATAAACCAAAGTGTATCACTGAAATTTTGTCAAATATTTGCAACTGTAAAGTTTCTTCAGTATAGGGTTTTTTCTTCTTTTTTTTTCTTATATGTCTTCATTGGAAAATCTAAATGGATGAGTCTCATTTTTTTTTTTTTGCCAAGACCTACAATGTGTATTCAACTCTCTGTCACTTCTAAGTGGACAGTTATTGGATATTCATCATCCACATGCCTGTAGTTGATTAAAGAAAGGCTGAAGGCTGTGCTAAAGAAAGTTCACTTCTCAATGTTTTAAAAACAGATTCAATAAACTGGGGAAATAATTCATTTCTAAACACAGTGCCCTTCTTCTGATAGAGCATATTTTCAAAAGTTAGACAATATAGGGTTCCTGGGTGGCTCAGTCAGTTGAGCATCAGCCTCTTGATTTCCTCTCCAGTCATGATCTCACAGTGGTGGTATGCAGCCCCACATCAGGCTCTGAGCTGGACGTGGAGACTGCTTGAGATTCTCTCTCTCCTCTCTCTCTGTCCCTCTCCCCTGCTCACACTTTCTCTCAAAAAAGAAATTGTACAGAAAAGCCCAAAGTCATGACTAACATGATATCAAAAAAACATGTAGTGACAGAATATTCATCTCTACTATTTTTAATTTTGTGTGCTCATTTCATAGCCAACTTTGTACTTTTACACCAAAAAACTGGGATGAGAGTGACTGCCGAACAGGCATTGCCTAAGTTAGATTTTTAGACAAACACATTAAAAAGTAAAAGACTAGAGGAGGCAAAATGGTGGAACAGCATGGAAGTTTTTTGTGTGTCTTGCATCCATGAAATACACCCAGAAAAACACTAAACCATCCTGCACACCTAGAAAACTGATTTGAGGATTATCACAACAATCTGCACAACCTGAACCACAGAATTCAGCAGGTACCGGGTGCGGAGAGGTGAACTTAGGGAGAGAGAAGCCGTGGTGGGCTGGGAGTCACTTTTGCAGGCGGCGAGAGGACGGAGACTGGGGGCGGGGGGAGAATATGGGAAAAACACCCCTCCCCAAAAGCAGCTGGGGAGAAAGTGGAAAATTGGAAACAGTCACAGGGACTAAACTAAAAAGGGAGAAAGGAGAAAGGAGATGGTTTAAATTCCATTAAGACTGTAAATAAGGGGAGTGCAGAATCTGCAACTCCCCAGCTCAATACCTGGCAGTGCTCTGGTGGGAAGGGTGAATCCCCAGGAGCAGAGTGGGGTCCGGGAGGTCCTTGGGCCACACAGGAAAAAGCAGTTCCACTGCTGGAAAGACATTTGGTAGAGACTGTTGAGGCCACCTGGTCCAAACAGACCCCAGAGAAAGGCCACATTCACTGGTGCTGGAACAAGGTCGTTAAGGGTGAAGCCTGGTGCCAGATGTGTGTGATTTTCTATAATAACTGAAATGCTGCTGCTACGCTATCTTGCGAACTTTTTCTAGGGCGGGCTAGCACCTGGCCTCAGTGTTGGGGCACTAGAAGCAGCAGGGTCCAGCAAGTGTTCCTGGGTGCAGCTGGCATTTGGCCATTACTTGCTGAGACCCTCCTGCAGAGGGGCAGAATAGGTCCAAGCCACAGTCCTTCAGAAGTAAGGGGCCGGGGAAAACAGCCTCATCTGAGACAAAACTCGGGAGAGAGGTACTGCCTGGGGCCTGGTCACAGACAGTGAAGAAGCAGGGAGTTGATGAAAGCTGAAGACAGAGGACAGGTGCGCAATTGCTGATCAGGGAGAACAGAGTTCTGATACTAGGGACTGGGTAGCTGGGTGACACCATTTTCACCGCTCCCGCGCATGCGCATACACACACGCTTATGAGCACCATAACACTGCACCCCAGTAGGCTAGCAGCGCCATCTAGTGGAGAACGGAGCCTTTACACTAAGCCCTGCCCAACTGGGCCAACCTCACTCTTCAAGAACCCAAGACTCACCGCCTGCTTACTTTATGGACTATAAAGCGCTTCATTGTCTGACTTCTAAGAGAAAACGAAGTAATTTCAGTCCTATTCCAATCTGTTAGCAGGTCCATCTATTCAATTTTCTTTCTTTTCTGTTTTTTTTTCTCTTTTTCACTTCTTTTTCTTGAATACAGAAAGAGAAAAAATTCATTTTTATTGTTAATTTTTATTAAAAAAATTTTCTTTAATTTTTTCTACTGTATTCTTTACTTTTTTGTATTATTTTTCAAATTCTATTTTACTCCCATCATTTCATTTTAGCCTACTTCAGTGTACTCATTTTTTCAAATTCTCAAATGATTTCCTTTTTTTTTTCCCTTTTCCCCCTTTTTTCGCTAATCTATCACACCACTTTCAACACCCAGACCAAAACACACCTAGGATCTAGCATCATTTATTCAGTTTCTTGTGTGTGTGTGCTTTTAATTTTTAATTTTAATATTTTTTTAATTTTAATTTTTTAATTTTAATTTTTCTACCTTGTTAATTCATTTTCTCCATTCAAAATGATGAAACAAAGGAATTAACCCCAAAAGAAAGAGCATGAAGAAATGACAGCCAGGGATTTAACCAACACAGATACAAGCAAGATATCTGAACCAGAATTTAGAATCACGATAATAAGAATACTAGCTAGAGTCGAAAATAGATTAGAATCCCTTCCTGTGAAGATAAAAGAAGTAAAAACTAGCCAGGATGAAATAAAAAATGCTATAACTGAGCTGCAATCATGGATGGATGCTGCGGCGACAAAGATGAATGAGGCAGAACAGAGAATCAGCAATACAGAGGACAAACTTATGGAGAATAATGAAGCAGAAAAAAAAGAGGGAGATTAAGGCAAAAGAGCACAATTTAAGAATTAGAGAAATCAGTGACTCATTAAAAAGGAACAACATCAGAATCATAGGGGTCTCAGAAGAGGAAGAGAGACAAATAGGGGAAGAGGGATTATGTGAGCAAATCATAGCAGAAAACTTTCCTAACCTGGGGAAAGACACAGACATCAAAATCCAGGAAGCACAGAGGACCCCCATTAGATTCAACAAAAACTGACCATCAACAAGGCATATCATAGTCAAATTCATAAAATACTCAGGCAAGGAGGGAATCATGAAAGCAGCAAGGAAAAAAAACTCCTTAACCTACAAGGGTAGACAGATCAGGGTTGCAGCACACCTATCCACAGAAACTTGGTAGGCCAGAAAGTAGTGGCAGGATATATTCAATGTGCTGAATCAGAAAAATATGCAGCCAAGAATTCTTTATTCAGCAAGGCTGTCATTCAAAATAGAAGGAGAGATAAAAAGTTTGCCAGACAAAAATTAAAGGAGTTTGTGACCACTAAACCAGCCCTGCAAGAAATTTTAAGGGGGACTTTCTGAGGGGAGAAAAGATGAATATATATATCTATATTCTATATCTATATATCTATATCTAGATATCTATAGATATCTATATCTATATTCTATAGATATATCTATATATCTATATCTATATCTAGATATATAGATATAGATATATAGATATATATAGATATAGATATATAGATATATATAGATATAGATATATAGATATATCTATATCTATACCAAAAGCAACAAAAGATTAAAAAGAACCAGAGAACACCACCAGAAACTCCAACTGTACAAGCATCATAATGGCAATAAATTCATATCTTTCAGTACTCACTCTAAACTTCAAAGGACTCAATGTTCCAATCAAAAGACATAGGGGAACAGAATGGATAAGAAAACAAGATCCATCTATATGCTGTTTACAAGAGACCCACCTTAGACCTAAAGACACCTTCAGATTGAAAATAAGGGGATGGAGAACCATCTATCATGCTAATGGTCAACAAAAGAAAGCCGGAGTAGCCATACTTATAAAGCCAGACTTTAAAATAAAGACTGTATCAAGACATGCAGAAGGACATTATATCATAATCAAGGGGTCTATCCACCAAGAAGACCTAACAATTGTAAATATTTATGCGCCAAATATGGGAGAACCCAAATATATAAATCAATTAATCACAAACATAAACTCATTGAGAGTAATACCATATTAGGAGACTTCAACACCCCACTCAGCAATGAACAGATCATCTAATCAAAAAATCAACAAGGAAACAATGGCTTTGAAGGACACACTGGACCAGATGGACTTAACAGATTTATTCAGAACATTTCATCCTAAAGCAGAGGAATATACATTCTTCTCCAGTGCACCTGGAACATTCTCCAGATCAGACCATATACTGGGACACAAATCAGCCCTAAGTAAGTACAAAAAGATCGAGACCATACCATGCATATATTCGAGGTATGAAACTCGAAATCAATCACAAGAAAAAATTTGGAGAGGTAACAAATACTGGGAGACTGAAGAACATCCTACTAAAGAATGAATGGGCTAACCAAGCAGTTAAAGAGGAAATTAAAAAGTATATGGAAGTCAATGAAAATGATAATACCACAACCCCAAACCTCTGGAACGCAGCAAAGGCAGTCATAAGAGGAAAGTATACAGCAATCCAGGCCTACCTAAAGAAGGAAGAAAGATCTCAGATACACAACCTAACCTTATGCCTTAAGGAGCTGGAAAAAGAACAGCACATAAAACCCCAAATCAGCAGAATACAGGAAATAATAAAGATTAGAGCAGAAATTAATGCTATAGAAACCAAAAAAAACAAAACAAAAACAAAAACAAAAACAAAAAAACACTAGAAGAGATCAATGAAACCAGAAGCTGGTTCTTTGAAAGAATTAACAAACTTGATAAACCACTAGCCAATTTGATCAAGAAGAAAAGGAAAGGACCCAAATAAAAAAAAATGAAGAATGAAAGAGGAGAGATCACAACCAACACAACAGAAATGAACACAATAATAAGAGAATATTATGAGCAATTATATGCCAATAAAATGGGTAATCTGGAAGAAATTGACAAATTCCTAGAAACATAGACACTACCAAAACTGAAACAGAAAGAAATAGAAAATTTGAACAGACCCATAGCCAGTAAGGAAATCGAATTAGTAATCAAAAATCTGCCAAAGAACAAGAGTCCAGGGCCAGATGGCTTTCCAGGGGAATTATACCAAACATTTAAGGAAGAGTTAACACCTATTCTCTTGAAGCTGTTCCAAAAAATAGAAATGGAAGCAAAACTTCCAAACCCTTTCTATGAAGCCAGCATTACCTTGATTCCAAAACCAGACAGAGACCACACTAAAAAGGAGAACTATAGATCAATTTTCCTGATGAACATGGATGCAAAAATCCTCAACAAGATATTAGCCAACCAAATCCAACAATACATTAAAAAAAGTATTCACTACGACCAAGTGGGATTTATACCTGGGATGCAGGGCTGGTTCAATATCTGCAAATCAATTAACATGATTCATCTCATCAATAAAAGAAAGGACAAGAACCACATGATCCTCTCAATAGATGCAAAGCATTTGACAAAATACAGCATCCTTTCTTGATAAAAACCCTCAAGAAAGTAGGGATATAAGGATCATACCTCAAGATCATAAAAGCCATATATGAACAACCCAATGTTAATATCATCCTCAATGCGGAAAAACTGAGAGCTTTCCCCCTAAGGTCAGGAACAAGACAGGGATGTCCACTCTCACCACTATTATTCAACATAGTATTGGAAGTCTTAGCCTCTGCAATCAGACAACACAAAGAAATAAAAGGCATCCAAATTGGCCAGGAGGAGGTCAAACTTTCACTCTTCACAGATGACATGATACTCTATATTTTCCATAGAAAATCCAAAAGATTCTGCCAAAAAACTGCTAGAATTGATTCATGAGTTCAGCAAAGTTGCAGGATATAAAATCAACACACAGAAATCTGTTGCATTCCTATAAACCAACAATGAAGTAACAGAAAGAGAAATCAAGGAATCGATCCCATTTACAGTTGCACCAAAAACCAAAAAATACTTTAGGAATAAATCTAACCAAAGAGGTGAAAAATCTATACACTGGAAACTATAGAAAACTTATGAAAGAAATTGAAGAAGACACAAAAAAATGGAAAAAGATTCCATGCTCCTGGATAGGAAGAGCAAATATTGTTAAAATGTCGATACTACCCAAAGCAATCTACATATTCAATGCAATCCCTATCAAAGTAACACCAGCATTCTTCACAGAGCTAGAACAAATAATCCTAAAATTTGTATGGAATCAGAAAAGACCCCAAATAGCCAAAGAAATCTTGAAAAAGAAAACTAAAGCAGGAGGCATCGCAGTCCCAGACTTCAAGCTATACTACAAAGCTGTAATCATCAAGACAGTATGGTACTGGCATAAGAACACTCAGATCAATGGAACAGAATAGAGAAGCCAGAAATGGACCCACAAACGTATGGCCCACTAATCTTTGACAAAGCAGGAAAGAATATCCAATGGAATAAAGACAGTCTCTTCAGCAAGTGGTGCTGGGAAAACTGGACAGTGACATGCAGAAAAATGAACCTGGACCATACACAAAAAATAAACTCAAAATGGATGAAAGACCTAAATGTAAGAAAGGAAGCCATCAACATCCTCAAGGAGAAAGCAGGCAAAAACCTCTTTGATCTCGGCCTCAGCAACTTCTTACTCAACACATCTCCGGAGGCAAGGGAAACAAAAGCAAAAATGAACTACTGGGACCTCATCAAAATAAAAAGCTTCTGCATAGTGAAGGAAACAATCAGCAAAACTAAAAGGCAACCAACAGAATGGGAGAAGATATTTGTAAATGACATATCAGATAAAAGGTTAGTATCCAAATCTATAAAGAACTTATCAAACTCAACACCCAAAAAACAAATAATCCAGTGAAGAAATGGGCAAAAGACATGAATAGACACTTCTCCAAGGAAGACATCCAGATGGCCAACTGACACATGAAAAAATGCTCAACTTCATTCATCATCAGGGAAATACAAATCAAAACCACAATGAGATACCACCTTACACCTATCAGAATGGCTAACCTTAACAACTGAGGTAACAACAGATGCTGGCGAGGATGTGGAGAAAGAGGATCTCTTTTGCATTGTTGGTGGGAATGCAAGCTGGTGCAGCCACTCTGGGAAACAGTATGGAGGTTCCTCAAAAAACTAAAAATAGAACTACCCTACAACCCAGCAATAGCACTACTAGGTATTTATCCACAGGATACAAGTGTGCTGTTTCAAAGGGACACATGCACCCCCATGTTTATAGCAGCACTATCAACAATAGCCAAAGTATAGAAAGAGCCCAAATGTCCATCGATGGATGAATGGATAAAGGTATCTATCTATCTATCTATCTATCTATCTATCTATCTATCTATCCACACACAATGCAGTATTACTTGGCAATCAAAAAGAATGAAATCTTGCCATTTGCAACTACATGGATGGAACTGGAGGGTATTATGCTAAATGAAATTAGTCAGTCAGACAAAGCCAAATATCATATGACTTCACTTATATGAGGACTTTAAGAGACAAAACAGATAAACATAAGGGAAGGGAAACAAAAATAATATAAAAACATGGAGGGGGACAAAACAGAAGAGACTCATAAATATAGAGAACAAACTGAGGGTTACTGGAGGGGTTGTGGTAGGGTGGATGGGCTAAATGGGCAAGGGACACTAAGGAATCTACCCCTGAAATCATTGTTTCACTATATGCTAACTAATTTGGATGTAAATTTTTAAAAAATAGAAAATAAAATTTAAAAAATTAAATAAAAGATGAAAACAAAAAAAAAAGGAAAAAGAAAAGGAAAAAGCCTAGTGAATACTGGAAAGTTTCAGGACAAATACAATGAATTTGAATATGGATTAAATTTGATCTAGGATGAATATAAATGAGGTTTCATTCCAGATAAAAAAAATTAAACATTTTTTGGAGTTGCAAATGGAAGAAAGATATATTTAATTAGAACTATAAAGTAGATTAAATAAAACCTGCTTTAAAAAATAAAGTCTATGAAGTAACAGGGAATTTTTCCCCCAGCCCCCTGCCCAGGATATAGGAAAATAAATTTCAAACACTCCATGAAAGAAAAATTATAGACTTTTGTAGTTGACTCAAACTGACAAAATAAGTCTCCTGAATCATTGTTTAAAAAGTTTAAAATCTACTTCCTCAAAAGTGGAAGGAAGTCCATCCAGAAGGTTGGACTTGAATGTTACTTCCTTTAATAAACCTTCTTGGATATTCTCAGTCTGAATCTCTGTGGTCTCACCGCAAAATAGTATGCTCTTCTTAACTAGGTAGTGTAGGGAGTTCAAAAGAGAATGATGTTATAGACTGACACATCTGAGTTGGAATCCCCCTCTGACACTTGTTTAAAACTCTTGAAGCTTTGGCAAGTAACTTGAGTCTAAGTAATGAGAATATCTATTTTCCCAGGATACCATAGGCATTAAGGGTGGTGTGTATGTCGAAGTGTTTAGAAGACAGTTGCATGAAAGTGTCAAAGTATTAGTTCTCATATTGCTGCACCCTGAAAACCTGAGGGTCTTTCTTCATTTTGAATCCACAGATTTGATCTTATCACATGTTCAAAATAGAAATGATATTAGAATAACATTGAAATAACATTGAATAACATTGAAATAATAAAGGAATATGGGTACAACAAATTGCTGTTACTTTCAGACCTTGGGAAACTGCAAGGTATTTCTAGGCTAATCAAGAATTGCCTGATAACCTTCAGATAAGGCTAAAATGCCAAGATGAGAACAAGACAAGCCAAATGAACGAGAGGCCTGTGAGATGTCATTCACTCTGAGTATCAGGTCCCACTAAATTCATGGCCTCTTTGAGGTTTAATGACAACAGTTTAATGATTTATAGTACTAATCCAGAAATTTTGGGCAAACTTGGTGATCATATCTCTATAACCCCCTAGGAATCAAATCAAAGAGACTCAGTTCAGTATCAGAGAAAGAGGAATCCCAAGGTCAAATATTGTTTGAGAAGAGGGGGTCAGTGATGGGCAAAATGGGTGAAGGGGAGTGGGGATACAGACTTCCTGTTATGGAATGAACAAATCACAGGAATAAAAGGTACAGTCTAGAGAATATAGTCAATGATACTATATATGATGATGGATCTACGCTTGTGGTGAGCATAGCATAATGTATCATAATTGTGACTCAGTTGTTGAATCACTATATTAGTCACCTGAAATGAATAGTATTGTATGTCCATTATACATTAAATAAATAAATAAATAAATAAATAAATAAATAAGAGAAGAAATGATCACCTTACTGTCCCTATCATACATCTCCCACAATAGAAATCTATGGTTTTTAGACAATCAGAAATAAAAGGAAACAGGGGCGCCTGGGTGGCTGTTGATTAAGTGTCCAACTTCAGCTCAGGTCGTGGTCTCAAGCCACGTGAGTTCAAGCCCTACATCGGGCTCCATGCTGACAGCTCATAGCCTGGTTCCTGCTTCAGATTCTATGTCTCCCTTGCTCTCTGCCCCTCCCCCACTCGAACTCTGTCTCTCTCTCAAAAATAAATAAACATTAAAAAAATTTTTCTCTTAAATAAAAGGAAACAATGAGACTGGATATGTAACTTCTAAATAAAATTGATCCTGGAACCCATAATTGTGTCTTGATACACAGAACAATAACATGGATCTCCATTTATTGTGGAACACAGAGAGATATATTTGGTCTAAGTAAGAGAGAACATAGCACATGTTGTCTTCTGAAAGAGGTCAATGTACGGCACAGATTAAGTAAACACATAAAAAGTCTCAACAATGAATTGTAAATAAGTGTATTTTGGGGTCTTATAAATTAAGATAGGAGGGAATTTCTCTTTTGATAACTCATAAGGAAACATAAGGTTATTTTGACAGAATGCTGGTGACACACAAGCCTTTACGCTGACTCTGGGTACTGCTCTCTTTTCCCAAACACTCAACCCAGAAAAACTGCTGGCTGGTGTTCACCTGTGAAATTGAGTGTGCACACAATTCAACCTCCGTAGACAGAATGAAACACTGCAAACGATAAGAGAGTGATGTGAATTTGTAAGAAATACACGTATGCTGTTGGAGTCTAATAGAAATATTTTAACCACTGGCCTGAATCCAATCTGCACAGTAATTTAATAGACTATCAACCACAAATGCAATCCATAAGGCAAGTAAATGGTACCAAACGCAATAGGTGATTTTCTTGGAATGGGATTGGTAGAATCAAACTAATCTATGTGAAAAAGGAAGCTGCCTGGCAACATCATACAGTTAAAATCTTCAATAAGAAAGTGTAACCAATCATATCCTTATGACATCATGATTTGGAAGAAATTTGATCAATACCACAGGACCTAAAAACTCTGAAAGATTTTTTTTAATCACCAAGAATTTCTTCTTTTTCCTAGCATATTTTTATCTCATTAAATGTAGAGGAATTCCATGGGAACAAAACTTGAAGCCAGTGTTTTCTAAGAAACATTTAAGTATGCATGTTTAAATAATGATTTTTTTCTCTCAAAGCAACTTATTGCAACTTGTACCATTTATACACCCTTTTTAGAATTCCACTTTAGGGAATTATTTTAAGAGTCATCTAAGGAGACCTAAAATGAAATTAATCCAATGACTCTATAATCATAACTCAGAGATGAATTCAGAGGGTTGTCATTAGCTCCAACATAGCTCTACTAAATAGAAATACTTAGATTCATTTCTTTTAAAATTTTTTATGTTTATTTATTTCTGAGAGAGAGATAGGGAGGGAGGGAGGGAGGGAGAGAGAGAGAGAGAGAGAGAGAGAGAGAGACAGACAGACAGACAGACAGAGAGAGAAACATGAGCAGGGGAGGGGCAGAAAGAGAGGGAGACACAGAATCCAAAGCAGGCTCCAGGCTCTAAGCTGTCAGCACAGAGCCTGATGCTGGGCCCGAACCCACCAACAGTGAAATCATTACCTGAGACAAAGTCAGATGCCCAAATGACTGAGCCACCCAGGCGCCCCGAAATAGTTAGAGTCATAATAAAAATATTATAAGGAAAAAATGCAGACAAACAATTGTAGGAGTAAACCATTTTTCTTTTCTTCATGGAAAGAGTTCAAGAGCACAATGAATACCTTATCTAGATGGCCTGGAATTCTCTAGAGATAGAAGGAACCAGATGATATGAACATCCCTTCTAGCTGAGGATTAGATTCTTTTTTTTTAAATCATATATATAGTATATGACAAAAATATTGCCCACATGATATACTGGTTAAATTCAGTTTTCTCAGCCAACCATATGATATCATCCATATAATTCCCCACATACACTCTTTCCTTCCATAGATGATCAGTTAAAAATAAAACATAAAATAACCAAGAGATTTTGTTTCTAAGGGAAAGTTAATCTTACCATTAGAGACTAGATTGTTGATGACTGAAAAAAAATGGAGGATAACTTGAAAAATCTAATACAACATTTTATCCATTTATTCAAACATCAAACAGGTATTTATGACTTATTATGTGACAGTGTTTCTAAGTATTAAAATGCAGATTAAAAGATTAAAAATAAGAGAGATGATGGCCTCTGACCTCATGGAGTTTGCATTCTTATAGGGAAAACAAACTTTAGACTAAGTTACACAAATAAATATACGACTAAATATTTTTATAAGGTCTATGATGAAAAAGTAAAGGTCTATGATAGACAAGAGACGATCTAATTTAGATTGAAGAAAGAAACAATTAGAGTTATGCAAGAATATAGGGATTTATTAGGTGGATGCTCCCTTCAAGCAGAGAAAGCAGTGTGTGGAGAAAGTCTGCAATGTAGGAAAAATCTTGACATTTTCAAGGGATTGAAATGTAGGTGGTGAGGCAGGAGCTTCATCAGTGATAGAGAATAAGAGAGAAGAAGCTGGAAAAACTGGTTTGAGCCAGGTCATGCAGGGCTTGGTAAAATATATCTAAGGGTTTGGCTCTTTTTTGCTAAATGCAATAGGAAACCATTGAAGAGTTTTGAGCAAGGGAAGGACCTGGCCAAACTTATTTCATTAAAAAAGTTCAGTCTGGCACTGGAAGTAGTAGGTACGGATTATAGGGATTGGTCACGAGGCTACTGCACCTCTGACATAATGCGAGTAGGACTTAGGTAGTGACAGTGGAGATGGAAAGAAGCAGATAGCTCTGAAATATATCTGTGTGATATTACAGCATAAACTGAAGGTCAGAAAATAAATAAACATCAATTACTTCTTGACTCAAGATAAAACTTTGGCAATAACTTTGCAAAAAACTACTTTCAATGAAACCCTTTATATAGTAATAGTGTACAGAAAACAGAATAGGGCAATTGAGTTTATAAAGCTAATCCCATGTTTACCTACCAGGAGAGTTCTCTAATCCCTAGAATACCATCTGATGGATACAGACTCATGTCAAAGGTTTCTATTGCAATTAGAATCCCACTAGGTGGGATTACGTTCAGAATTTACCAATTCATAGTGAATTTACTTTTATGTGGCTACTATAACCTGAAGGCTTAAGAGAATAGCAGCAAAGAGAATATGCTTAGTTGGATAAAAGGTAAGACAAAACAAATTATTTACTCATAAATAAATATACATAAATATGACAAAGGAAATCATTAAACAGGATTTCTGAAGAACTTGTTCTTCAATGTGACTAGGGATTTGGATACATTAAACTGAAAACAGTTATGTGCCAATGCCCATATCAATAAAAGTTAAAAAGGTTTGAGCTATGTTAAACATGGTCCTTGGAGGTAAGCTAATTAGTAAACTAGAGAGTCTTAAAACTCTCAAGTGCCATCTTTGAACTGAAGAAGACATCTACTAATGAAGTCCCCAGTGGGCTGATAGTCTAGATTTGGCAGCGTGTATATTTCTGTAGCTGATTTTCAACTATGTTGATGCATTAAAAGCAATGTGAGACATTACTCTATAAAGAAAAAGGACGGTAAAAATGTTGACAGAACCATAAGCTGAAGGCATTTCATTTTTAATTTCTTGGTTATACCTAACACATGTGAAACAATCAGATGCAACCAAAGGCTAAAGAGAGAGGAAAAAAGTAAAAAAGAATTAGGTATAATAAGCAAAAGGGTAGATATTTGAGAGGGAATATGATCAATTAAATCCAACTTTCTGGGTCATTTACATATTACAAAAATAAAAGAGGCAAATTTGGCTCTTCCAAGAAGTTTTGTAGACTAAAACACTAGGCTCAATGATCAAGCATACTATTATTTCAAATAGAATGTTTTAGAGCAGCATAATGAGTAGATATTTAATTTGGAAATCTGTATAGATCACTTAATTGTCTTAATCTTGACAAGAGGAAAAAAACATTGTTCTAGGAGCTGGCTAACACTTACTACTTATTACCAAACCATGATTTATTATACTTCATAGAAAAGTCTCTTGCTCTCAGAGTTGTGTTTTCTAATAAGCATCCTACTATGATGCATTAATGAGTGTTTGCTCTGTTTTAGCAGTAGAATCTAGAGAAACTGAGCAAGTTCAGGAACCAGAAAACCTTGCAAACAATATTGGCCTGGTCTTTATAAAAGGGTCACAATATATAGGAAAACATCCAGGAGAGAAAGCTGAACGTACAGACAGTGTGCCTTCTTTCTTCTCTGGGGACACAAGGAAAACCTAATACCTACACCTCTATCATTTGAAAAATGAAAAATAGAAGAACAAGGCAGAGGCACAATTAAAGAAACAAAACAAAACAACAAGTTTTCACCAATATTAAACAAGCTCAATTAAACTAGCACAGCACACCCTATCCCTGTCAGGAGAATTTTGATCATCTTCTTTCAAAGTAGTTCAGACTTTTTAATCAAACCCTGACATTACTCTCCCTTCTTTTTTTTTTTTTTTAACATTTACCTTCATAAAGTCAGAGAAAGGAAGGGAGGAAGAGAAAAAGGAAGGATGAGAGGAAGCAACAACAAAACTCTCACAGCCATCTTGCCATCATCATAACACTTCACTACAGAACTCAGAAGAAAAATAGTTCAGAGCTGTTGAAGGAGGAGAAAGCTGGAGTAGAGCAATGAGTGATGGTCAATCAGACCATCAGTATCTAAGAACTAGGGATGGCAGTAATTAAAAACGTGTGCCTGGGGCCCAGTATAAATGTATCTTACATAACTACCTTGCTTCTGTTCTTATTCTTACTTTTTTTGTCTCCCCCCAAATGGCAGTATCTTTAATAGATTTATTTTCACTTCTGTTGTAAACTTTCTGTAGCACTACACTGACTATGGGCATTCAATATTTTGTTCTTGTTGTCTTACTTATCAATGGACAGATAGTAAGTAGGGTTCAGGAGGAACAGAAAGTCTTTTCTATCTTCTATTAACTAATATTTTTCTCAATAGTTACAACTTAAGCCTGAAATTCTATCTAAATAAGCCAACTAGATAATGATAAAGGTTATGATATTCTGTCTTTTCAAGTGAAAATATCCCTAGGTTTTTAAGCTGGGCTATCCATCACTGACACTTCAAAGTAAAATTGTTAAACTACATTGTTATCTCCCAACACTTTGCCTATGCCAGGGCAACTCAAGGGACTAGAGTTTCAAGGACGGAGCCAGAGAGGTGATATATAAGCAAGTGACACAAACTAAGAATGTATGATAACTTCAATAAATGATAATTATATGGCATCAGAACACATGATACTGGGGCAGGAAATGGCGAAGGTACAGAGAAATGGTAAACTTCATATGCTTGGTAATCTTGCCTCCAACTGGCCCTGGGACCCACTGTATTTATTAGTAAAACCTTCCTTTAAATAGTTTTGTTCTTTTTCATCATCACAGGTATTCTTCAGGTCATAAGTTGGCTGTAAATTCAATTCTCCAATATTTTATCAGTGTTTAGAGAGTTGTTTAATTTTGAGATGAAGCGCAAACACTGATTTAAAAAAAATGTAGAATCTTTGGAGACAGAGAAGTTTTCAAATAACACTTTTTCTGAGAATTGGTAGAATGAGGAAAAATGTTAGCTAATAGTTCAAATACTGAAGGAGGATGAGAGGAAGAAAAAATAAATAAATACATGAGGAACAAGGGAAATAGCTGATGGGGTTGTATTAATCAAAAGTGAGATAGTAAAAACAGTAGTGTTTTGCCGTTGGGTGAAATGAGAAATGATATTTATTACAGCAAGGGTGGGAGTTAATGTAGTCGGGGGAAGCTAGTACAGAGACAGAGAGCAGGAACAAAGGGGGAAAGATATTTGAGACAGAAAAGAAACTTCATGTTATCTGTTTTCTAAGGAAGAGAAAGTCTTGTGATGTTCTTAAGGAAAAATGATGGGTAAAAAAAGATGATATGAATAGAGGAACCTCTAAATGTGTCTAATTCCCTCCTTCAACAAAAGAAAATTAAAATTGTAATTGAGCTTGTTCTGCACAATTTCAGGTTTTATATTTGTTTGGTTGGTTGCCCTTGTTTTTTTCACATTTCTCCATGTAAGCTGCAACAATTAGGGTCATGCTGTTAATTTTAAAGGGCCAGCCCTGTCTTACTTAAGGAAAACTTAAGAAAAATCACTCATACCTGAGAGGATCAATAAGACGATCTTTAGTGGGAAAGTGTTCTGGAGGCAGAGGGTCAAAGTATTTACATTCTATCTGGCATGGGATCTTTTCCAATCTCTGACATTATAAAGATGAGCAGCAGATCATAAGTCATCAGCAATCTGTGAAGCAATTAGGAACAATACAGAGAGGGCTTTGTTCATCTTGGAGATTTACTGATATCTGACCCTGTTCTTCCATAGGAATAATTACCAATCACCTTCTGGTTCAATCTCAAGCCAGGTATCTAATACCAGAATAGGACAAGCTCACTGCCTGGCCTCTATCATCTAAAACCCAGTGAATCCACTAATCTACTCTGATCTTTTCTTGAGAAGCAGTCTATCCATAAGACTTCACTTCAGAAGTTGAAAGGATGGCAGGCTGCATCTGTGGGGATTTTTATTTTCTTCTTTTTTGCTTATTCTGAGTGAAGTGTAAATTGGCTTCTTGTTTTGTTTTAAAAGTCTAAATGTCAAGAGTGCTTAATTTGATCCATTTTACATATGTTAAGAAGGAAATCAGAAATCCTGTTAAGGGCTGAATGCTAAGAGCTCTCATCAGTAACTTGAATCTATCTTGGTATTATTTTTTTACATGTTTATAAGTTGTTTTGGAGTTATGAAATTTGTAATAATTTGATATGTAATTTGACATGTAATACTATGATAAAGACAAAACGATCAAATCGTAAGGATATACATCCACTTACCTTCATACTAAGATACTACTTTTCTTTTTTTTTTTTTTTTTTTTTTCAACATTTTTAATTTATTTTGGGACAGAGAGAGACAGAGCATGAACGGGGGAGGGGCAGAGAGAGAGGGAGACACAGAATCGGAAACAGGCTCCAGGCTCCGAGCCATCAGCCCAGAGCCTGACGCGGGGCTCGAACTCACGGACCGCGAGATCGTGACCTGGCTGAAGTCGGACGCTTAACCGACTGCGCCACCCAGGCGCCCCGATACTACTTTTCTTTGATCCTTTGTGTACACTTCAGCCAGAAGGCCATTATTTTGCTGAATGAGGTCTCATAGTCTTGCAAACTAGATAACAAAAATCAGAAAATGGTTAAATGGATTGGAATAGGAAAATGCATGAAAATATGGAGAAGAGATTGTCAGTGGTAGCTAAAAGAGATATGAAGGCAGAAAGAAACAGTATTGGAGGAGCTGAGTTAAAGGAAGGAAGGGATTTGTTGTGAGGGAAAGGACCAGTGAGCTTGGGATTTTTTTTTGTAAAGGAAAAGAGAACACAATCAAGGAAGGAAGTTGGGATTTGGTCAGCTGCAATGAGAATTAGGACTTTGACAAAAAAGAGGTGCTTAGTTACACTGCATACCATGCAACATAATGCCCTCATCTGAAATCCTCTGCATCTTCTCAAAATAAAGCATTCTCTTCAACTTTGTTTAATATTACAACATGTGCGATTGTTCTTAAAGTCAAAAGAAACAAAAACAATTTTATTCAAGACACAGTTCTGGGACTCATGGAGTTTTAGATATAACATGATTGCCCAGATGCACCTCCAGTGAGCCAAGACTGACCTTTCATCATGAGAGTCAGGTGGCTGAATTTGGGGGACAAGCCAAAGCAGACACAAGCCATGACTGAATTGCCCTTATAGCTCCATATTAAGGTGAGAAGCAAATTGTAGGAATTACTCCGAGTTTGGAGAATGCCTGATCTGTAACTAGATAGATCAAATGGAATAGAGAGCCTTAGAACTCTGGGAGATTGCCAAACTGTAAAAATCTAAGAAACTCTCTCATGAGGCTACAGGATGGAAATTAGTGTTTAAGCCACATCTACAGACACATAATTTATTAAAACACCAGAGTCTTTCTTAGAAGAAAAGAAGAGGTCTGTAGCAGGTACAATTGAATAGTTTTAGGGCCTTTTCCCAGACTCACACCTGATTCATTGGCACTTGGGAGACCTCAGGGGACTGAAAAATCCCTCCTTTACAGAACTAGAGAAGTTTTCAGAAATTACATTCCAGGGCTGGAAAACAGAATGTGCCTCTGAAATACTACAGTAATGTCAGGTCTCAGAAAATGAGAATCAACAGAGATTAAGAGGAATACTATAGGTTTTGCATCAAAAATAGTTTGAGGATTTTAATATATAGACTTCCATTTCCATGGCTAAATGCTCAGTAGCCCTTAAAAGAATGCAGAGCAATACAGGGAGTTGATGGTCTCAATTTATAAAAATGTGTCAGAGAAAGGGGAGAAGTCTTCTGAATAGTGATGAGAGGCAAGCGTCTTTGATAGTAGATCACACAGTTGTGCTAGCTTACTGTTTAGAGAAATAAAACGGCTAGGTCAAATCAGTGCAAAGTAATGTAAACCGCGTTTGCTGAATAGACTTTTTTCAGAATCCCAAGAGGCCATGTGCATTATCAATGTTAGTGAATTTATTCAAAGATGAGGAAAAAGACATTGCCATGGCAGTCCTTAATGATAGGGCCAAATACTGGATTTCAGGGTAAAAGTTCCAGGAAAGTCATGGGGGGCTGAAAAGTTAAAATAGGAAATAAAGCATATACAAGAAATAAATTCTTAAATATATAAGTCCGCATGGGCATAGATAGAAACATTTCTTCACTTTCTGTCAAGAAACCCTCGGAAGTAGCCTAGGACAATTTTTATGGATTATGTCTCTAAATTTATCTTTTGTTCATAAGAATTGGTGAAAGACACGGGCACCTGGGTGGCTCAGTCAGTTGAGCGTCCGACTTCGGCTCAGGTCATGATTTCATGGTTCATGGGTTTGAGCCCCACATTGGGCTCTATGCTGACAGCTTAGAGCCTGGGACCTGCTTTGGATTCTGTGTCTCCCTCTCTTTCTCTGTCCCTCCCGTGCTCATTCTCTGTCTCTCTCTCAAAAATAAATAAACATTAAAAAAATAATTGGTGAAAGACAGCATCTCTCTAGCAAATTAGCACTAATCTCCTGAACTGTATCAGAATCCAGATGTGGGGACAGATCCTCTAATACACGAATGTCAGCTAAGGTCTTTGGGACATAGCAACACTGTGTTTTTATTTCAGTTATGTTGGCAGATCATACCTAAGAAAAAAAATAATCAATGAAAACATCAACCTTTTCTGATTGAATAAAAAAAATTCTTTGCTGAGCATAGTCCAAAAGCAAGAGTAACAGAAAAGACATGACATTCACCCAGTGGGGGGTGTAGAAGACCAAATGATTGAGATTTGGATGGAGAGTGACACTGGGTGTCACTGTATATATTATAGTCTTTTTGATAAAAGTTAAATTACCACACAAACAAATACTTTATTAAAATTTATCTTATATCCCTTCCTCCCCCCTAACATCTGAAGGGATCTTTTTCTTGCTGAACTTACTGAGTTGTTCAGCTACAAAACACTTGCCACACTGAATTAAACTGTGGTAAACATAAAGACAGAAACGTAGCAGATGACAATAAGTTGAGCAATATAATCATAAAAAGGACATGACAGTAACTGAAGAATACATCTGGAAATAATCAGAAAAGTTTAATTGGAGGAGGTTTCTAGAAGAAGTAGAGTTATATGTTAAGGAGATTCATCATGGGTTTATTGAAAAACGGATGATTTTGCATTTTCATTTATTTATTGTTCAAAAGACAGACAAAAAATCATAAGAATTTTTTTTCTAAAGTTGGGGTCAGAGATATGATTCCTTCTCATATTTCAAGTCTCAAATGTCACTTATCTTCAGAGACCTTCCCTGTCCATTTTGGATAAAGTAACCACACATACCACACCTTCTTTCAGGTACTCTCAATCATATAATTTGTTTATAAATTTCACAGCATTTGTTCTCACACTCTGCAATTAGTCTTATGTATGTATGCATGTAAGTATGTATGTATGTATGTATGTATGTATGTATGTATGTATGTATTTGTCTGTATCTCCATTTAGGATCCATAAAGTCAGGATCCTTTTCTGTCTTGATCACACTATTCACAGACCTACCACATTCTTGGTCCAAATTAGATATATCCAGGAACTATTTCTGGAAAGAATGATTGATTGAAATACTGACTAAATAAATGATGAATGAATAGGGTTTTCTAGAAAATGTTTCTCTGCTATGTACAGTGTAACTTCCCAAGCCTTGCTTTGTTCTAATTACATTAGTATAAAGATTTTTTTTTAAGTAGATTTAAAAGTACTCATGCTCCCTCCATTTTGTCAGAAAAAAAAAAAACTATCCATGTTTTGACAGAGGAGTATAACAAACTCAAAGAATATCTCTGTATTGACAAAACTGAGGGTAACATAGCACTGTCATTTTACAGAACAAATATGTACTCTTTACTCACATTTGATTTGTTTTCACGAAAACCTTTATTTCCTTGATCATTCTAGCAGTTTGCGATTCAGCAAAATTTCATTCCTTCAGATACAGTATATAAGAGCATTCCTCAAAATTAACTTTAACCTATTGACTCTGTATCAATAAAGCATTCAACTTTGTTCTCCATAAAGTCATGTAGTTAGTTAATTGATACTTTAATTATTTTAATTGAGTTATCATCACTCAATTCATGTAAAGAGGTAGAAAGTTCTACTCTAATCAACTCTTCCTCACAGGACCACTTCTGAACTGAAAACTCAATACACATTATTATCCTTCTTTACTTCTTACTTGTCAACTGAATTCCATAATCCAATTAGGCAACCGGGTATCAAAGAACTTAAGTTTGTCTCTAACATAAATCCCCATTCAAAGGATTGCCTAGGATGGGTGTAAGATATGTTTTCAGCCACCTCTCAGCTGATCCCTTATTAATCTTCAAATCCTTGGTAAACAAAGGTATCTATGGTGATATTACAGCTTTCAAGCTCCTGATGATGAACTTATTTTCAGCCTTCAAACCTAGCTCCTTTCTCCATTCCAATCTTATTACCCTAAATCAAATCTTTATTAAAACTAATCAGGCTTTTATCTTCAAAAAATCTTGTGTTGAGTTGCCTCCATCTTTTTTTCTTGGGTAAAGGCAACCCAGGAAGGGCCTTCAGTGTCTATGATGTTGCTGTTCACAGCTGTTTTTGATAGGCCTAGTACCACCTTGGGAACAGAATTTTTGTGTGCTGAAGGTCGGACAGTAGCTCTTATTCTTGACTACCTTAGGTAGTTATGCTGTGCATTTTTTAATTGGTGTACCATGTCTGATTTGTCCCTGATATCTCTGGAGTTTTTCTGAGAAATGGACCAGTTATGCTGCATCAACTTATTAAAATACATTTTAAGACTTAAAAAAAAAAAAAAAACTCATCGGGACCACTGAACTGCTACACTAACTAGCTTTTCTACTAGTTACTAGCTACTTTTAGTTCAGAAGTCCTTAAACTTTGAAACAGACCCTCTGGAAAGGAGGTTTCAAAACATTTCAGATCATTCACATCTCAGTAAAAAAAAAAGTCTGTATGCACTCACAACATACACACACTTATGTATTCATAAATTATGTGTCTGTTTCATTTTGCTAACGCATAATATATATTTTTTAAACATACAAAAATAAATTTAAAAGGTGAGGTAGAAATAAATAAAAGTTCGAATGTTTTTTTTCCTGAAGCCCACTGAATCATATCCTTCTGCCCCAGGGTGGTGATTAGATGCTTCTCAAAAGTCTATCAGTTCCTACATTTTATATGTGCACATAAGCATTCAAGTCATCTTGACCTCTTAGGTTAGGATCCAGAGAATACATCACTTACACTGCCCCCAGACTGATTTTCCTGAAACACAGATCTTATCCTGATACTACCTTCCCTTTCCCAAACTCTGTGACTGTTCAAAAGATTATATCCTTTCTTCTTTGGTTAGTGAACATTTTCTACAAAATCTGGGGCCAAACTCTGCAGCCTTACTTCCTTGTAGGCCTGCTGAATCCACAGAAAACACCCTTTCTTCTAGTGTACTATATATGGCACATATTTGTGTCATTTTCTACTTATGAAGGAGACTACCAATCATATTTAAATAATCCTGGAAAGAGCTACCATTTATTAAACACTTATTCTGGGTGACACACGTTCATTATCTTACTCAATTCTCACAGCACTACAGGATAGGTATTATTATCCCCAATTTACAGAAGAGTAAACTGTGTGTCAGAAAGTTATTATATTTTACCAAAGATCACACAGTTGAATTCAAAGCCAAACCTTGAATTCAAAACTCAAAACTTGGGCATGTTACCACTGCACTCACCTGTTTTCACTCCTCAAGTGCCCTCTCAAAGGTAAAGCTTATCCTGATGCCCCAGCACCCACCCTATTCCTCCCCAGCAGCATGAGAAGTTGTCTGCCCTATGTTACTTGGCACTTTGTTCACACATCTAAGCACTTACAATACTGTATTTGAGTATTTTATGTGCGTCTTCTCTCCCACATTATTGTAAACTACTACTAGAAGGTTAGGAGTGTTTTAATTGCTATTTCTGGTTCATCTATCTGGCATTTAATAAATGTCTACTGACACTCTTACAGTAATATAGTACATTAATATTTGATTGTGAATTGAGGAAAATTTTCTTTTTAAACAAAAATTGGCCAGTGTTCTGATTTTCATATTTCTGTTTCCAAGTTCTTATGACCTAGGGAACCAGATGTTACCAATACTTGGGACCATCTCTCATCCAAAAGTAGTGATAGAGTGAATAAAATATTTTTGGAAGAAATTTAAAATCTGAAAATTTCCTCAAACTCAAAGATAAAAATAAAGAGTTGGCACATCATCTAATACTTATAATTCTAAAAAATCTCCTATTTTCAAGGAAAAATACCTTAAGTGCCTTAGAAAAGACTATAAATGATACCACAGATTCTAGCAGAGATTATGTAATTTTACAATATTTTAAGTGTGGATGTGGAAATAATCACACAAATCCAAATCAAGGAATATTCTGAAAAAAAAAAACAAAAAAAAAACAAAACTGGCCTGGACATTTAAAAAATGCCAGGGCGCCTGGGTGGCACAGTTGGTTAAGCATCCGACTTCAGCCAGGTCACGATCTCGCGGTCCGTGAGTTCGAGCCCCGCGTTGGGCTCTGGGCTGATGGCTCAGAGCCTGGAGGCTGCTTCCGATTCTGTGTCTCCCTCTCTCTCTGCCCCTCCCCCGTTCATGCTCTGTCTCTCTCTGTCCCAAAAATAAATTAAAAAAAAAAAAAACACGTTGAAAAAAAAATGCCAATGACATGAAAAACACAGAAAGCAAGCTGGTGAACTGTTCTAGATGCAAAGAGACCAGAAAGACATGAATAAATGTAATATATAGGAGAGCTACATAGGACGTTATTAGAACAGTTAGGAAAAATTCTTCAATTTCTTTAGGTTGAAAAATATAGTTATTTAGGGGAATGTCTGATCTTAGGTGAAATACATGTTAAAGAATGTTAGTTAAGGAAGTGGCTCATTTGTGGGGAGCCTGGGTGGCTCAGTCAGTTGGGCATCTGGCTCTTAACTTCAGCTCAGGTCATTATCTCACAGATTATGAGTTTGAGCCCCACATGGGGCTCTGCATTGACAACAAAGAGCCTGCTTGGGATTCTCTCTCTCTCTCCCTCTCTCTCTGCCCCTCCCCTATTCATGTGTTCTGTTTTTCTCTCAAAATAAGTAAATAAACTTAAATAAAAGAATTAGCTCACTTCTGAGAGTAATTCAAAATTGTTCTAAAATAAGATAAAAGCAATAAAAGAAAAGAGAGAAAGAAATGGAAAGAAGGGAGGGAGACAGGAGGAAAGAATGGACGGAATGGAGGGAGAGAGAAGAATTAATAAGGATTAAAAAAGAAATGTTTAGAGAGATATATAAAGCAAAAAAGGCTAAATGTTAGCAACTGCTAGATAGAGGTGAAATGTATATGAGTTGTTATTGTACTATCATTACAACTTTTATACAGGTAAAAATAAAAAATAAAAACCCAAGGAACAATAGAGAAGATATTACTAGTTATCTATATCAACCATGGAAGAAACTCAGTATTATATGTGTGCATTACTCAGTTTCGAGCAGCATGAACATCCAATGGTCTGCAGCAAAATACACAGGATACAGAATAAATCCATCTGATGGACAGTTTTTAATATTAAGATTCAAACCTTTTTTAAAAGGTCTGCCAAAAACCAAACTTTTCTGACTTGACACTGTTAATATTGAACTCAACTTTCCAATGGTAGGTATAAGTTACAATGATTTTTGTACCCATTCCTGGTGTCCAATTCTAAAGCAATATCATCAGTAAAGAATATAATGTTCATGCCATTTTTATGGCCCATGGACATGATCTCATGTTTTAAAGATGTTAAAATGGTTATTCTAAATATGTTAAATGGGAATTAAATAACATATTCTAAATATGTTAAATGGGAAACATGAAATTTTACATATGATTCAAATGTAAGCTAGCCTACCAGGGAAATTGTTATTACCCATTTAGACTAGTATTACCATGTACTAGTAATACCATATACTTATTTTTTAGGCTTTGCAGAAAGAATCTATTCTTAATTTTTATAAGTTGGTTCATGCTAATTTTTCTATCATGGTATTAAAAGCCAATAATACTCCCATGAACTAGGTTATTCTTGACTATGGTTGCTCTAAACATCCAGATACTCACCTAAGAAATCAAGAAATTCCATTTAAATGAAGTATACTGGTATATGATTTATATGACCTTATGAGAAGACTAACAGCATCAAGCTTCACCCAGGTTGGGTTTCTCCTTGGAGTCAAACTGATGAACAATTGAGCAGTCTGGAATGACCAGAATGGACTGATGTTAAGATCAGTGTATCACACCTGGGGCAGATACCATAGACACAGTATTTGATTGCTATATCTTTGAGAGTGAAACCTCCTTAAGAATTAATAACTTATTGGTATATTATTAACATCAGTCTGTTTATAGAACTAGAAATCTCATTCTATTTCAGCTTCTTAAAATTCTTATTCAGCAAAAATAGACACTGAATAGTCATAGCAAAAAAAAAATAAAATTGAAAAGTGATAGCTTTCAACATAAGAACATAAGCTAAAGCATACATTTCAAATAAGCAAAAAGTGTACTAACAGGTAAGTAGCCAATTACACTGCCACCACTGCTTGATATAAAATTAAAATTCAGTCTGGACTTGTCCCACAGGTTGTCAGCTAACAATATCAAGTGTGTTTATGGATAAATTTAGCTACATCTTTTCTTTTATGACCTTGGCATCTATTTCCAGATAAATATCCCATGAAGAATCTGTCTTTGAGTGATTTTCTAATGATTAAATATTAGTAGAACATTATAAATCATATCACTTGAAACCCCTTTAAAGTAAATGATATATGTATGAATTAAAATCTGTTGTATATATAAATGTATATAGGATCTACATACATGTTGGCAAGATAAATAGAAAAGTTAAGTCCAATTTGGCTGTATAAAGCGTCAGAATCATAACCATAACAAATATTATACATGCCTTCCATTCATGAAAACATTCTTCTAGGATTACCAGTTAAACCTTTTTTATTTCCAACAAAATTACTTTGTGATATTGCCAGTAAAGAAAAAGCTTAACCTTTGGAAAAATAGGAAATGCATTTTGCCAAATGAAGTTTTCTCAAAAACAAACATTCAAACAAAAGAAGGGGTTAAAAAATACAAGGCTTTTGGTCTTTTGTTTTGTTTTGTTTTGTTTTGTTGCTATTCCCACCTACAACAATTAAGAAAATATTTACACAAAGGTATATTTCAATAGTCCTCATGCAAAGAGAATATACAACTATTTATTTGCCTTTCAGAATTTTGGAAACTCAACCTTCTTTAAAAAATTGAGTTATACCCTGAGTACATACCAATGAAGTTTCATTTGAAGAATTAACCTCAGTAATAACGTGGCAAGATGGGGTAATCAGGATGAACTAATATTTAATTTCAATTTATATGGATGAAAGGCCATGGACTTTAGATCTTGCCTGACCTGGGTTGAAATCATATTCCTGCTCTGACTAGCTCTGTGACTTGAAGGGTTCTGGTCACCTTCTGTCTAAGCAGCCTAACTGGATCTAAGAACCATGGAGTTTTGGTCACAGCTCCTTGGTGATATAAAAATATATATACACCTCAGCTACAGCATACTTCTGATTAATGTGAGGACAGAAAGAGATTTGAGAAGTCCTCAAAATCAGAAATTATTTCTGAAACGACACTGCAAAAAGATTATTCCACTTGATTATGTTCATCCTGGGTTAGGAGACTTGGCTTCTAAACTTTTAGGTATAAAAATAGTGTTTTTCAGAAATATAAAAGAACAAAGGAAGTTGTATTCAAGATGTATCATGAGGAGCCAGCAGAGAAGTTTTCCATTGCTTCTTCATTTTTAAATAAAGCATGTGCAAGGCTGACTTCTCCATAATGAGATTAGTTTGGGAAATTGTTAAATGTTCTCATTTCCTTGCCAAAGAGCCCTCAGAAATTCACAGCTCATTAGAACCTTCACAGTAGTTAATAAACAAAGCTTGGTATTATTACCTAATTAAAATATATCTCATTTCAACATTTTATTACCCACCATTAAGATTCTTCTGCTACAGAGGTTACATAAAAATTATTATTCTGCTTTCTTTTAATTGCAAGTTTCACAGAGTAGTTCTTTCATACTAAAACACATAGAAATTGCAGATGGAAAGTCATGTCACCCAATCTAAATTCATTCAAATAAGGCCTGAAACACTGTTCTGAATGTAAGATGATCTAGGAAATCTACTTCAGAATTTGTATCTTAATATTTGCTTCTTTCGTATACTACTAAATCATAAATACAAATAAGAATTTGAATTTAAAATCCATCTATGAGGGCATTTTCTATACCCTTATTCTTTCACTAATACTTCTTGGCACAGTGGAAGGAGCATCAGAAAGGGATCTAAATGCTAGTTTTGGCTTCTGCCATCTCGCGAAACTTTGACAAACTACTTATTCTCTTTGTGCCTCAGATTCTCACCTTTAATATGTTTACAATATCTTCCTTGAACACTTCACATGATGTTTACAAGGATAAAATGGAATTAACTCATAAAAATCAATAATTAGCTTTTATTTTATAAATTTTTTCTTATGTCTGAGAGGTGGCATAATGGGTCCTAAGAATCAATCCCACCCACCACCACTCACTGAGAATGGCCCAGGAGAAGGGGTTCCTAGTTTTGGGTGAGAGGACATGATTAAGGGAGGTCAAGTAAGTGAAGACTAAAAGTACACACTGCAGGGGCACCTGGGTGGCTCAGTTGGTTAGGCGTCTGACTTCGGCTCAAGTCATGATCTCATGGCTTATGAGTTTGAGTCCCGCGTCAGGTTCTGTGCTGACAGCTCAGAGCCTGGAGCCTGTTTCAGATTCTGTGTCTCCCTCTCTCTGCGCCCCCCCCCCCCAACACTCTGTCTCTATCTCTCAAGTATAAATTTTTTTAAAAAATTATAAAAAAATATTAAAAGTATACTCTGTATTTGGTAAGTCTTGACCTCTGTAAAAGGAGTTCAGTAGGGGGAAGTAAGGTAGAAAGACAGAGACTATAAGCTGGATGGCAGCATTTCCTCCAAAGGTGTGAAAGTGGTCAGGAGGAGCCAAGGCATAGGATGGATGCTCTGATGGCCTGAGTGTCAAAACAGAAGGAACTCTAGCGGCACTTGGGTGGCTTGGTCGGTTAAGCATCCTATTCTTGATTTCGACTCAGGTCATGATCTCGAGGTTTGTAGGATGAAGCCCTGCATTGGGCTCTGTGCTGACAGTGTGGAGCCTGCTTGAGATTCTCTCTCCCTCTTTCTCTGCCCCTCCCTGACTCACGGTTACTCTCTCTCAAAACAAATAAACATTAAAAATAACCAGAAGGGACTCTTAACAGTAGAACACAGGAGGGAAAAGCACTGGAGAGCAAGGAGGACTCTGCATTTACCTCCACCACCCATGCATGTAGGCGAGGGGAGACTACATGATCACCCTCCACTTGGCATTACTCAAGGGAATTTGTTATCAGGTTCCTTTTGAAGCAAAGGGGAGGAAGAAGGATTCCCTCAACAGCCTGAGAATATTGTAGAGACTGTTTATAATGGAAGGAAAGTTTGAAAAGGCAAAATGTGGGAAAGGAAACAGTGTGTAAGAGAAAAATAAACGTGCATTTTGAGTGGTGGTAATGAACAGTATGATGAAATGGACTCAAATTTCTGAAGTGGATGAGGCAGCTTCAAGGCTGTGACTGTTTGAAGCCTGAAGTGTTCTCAGGCTTGCTCTGATGAGAAGCCAGCAGTCTGGGGGATACACTGTGGCCTTCATGGGCTGAGGGCCCTGAACTTCTGGGAGTAGGGTGATACTTGCCTATAGTCTTGACAGAATTCTTTGTTAAATGTTAGCAAGAAGTTATAGGGGTACCCTCAGAAACGCAGGGATTAGGTGTTCTTAAGCCCCTCACATGGTGGTAGACCTAGCTATTGTACCTGGTAGTTAAGAGAACTCTAGCCTCTCTATTGGGCATACATGCAAACTTTGGACTCCAGCCACAGAAGAATGGGCTTTGGGCCTGTAACACTTTTCACTGAGAGAGAAAGAATCATCACAGCCTGTGGTGGATTGACTTCCTTATTTAAGAAAATCTCTTCCTATATCAGACTCTCTTACTCTTTTGTTCTGCTTAAGTACTTGAGTCAATGGCCCTCGGGCACACACCCAGTTTTCTCTAGGGGAGGTGGGGAGTGATGGGATATTTCCACTGCAGCATGAAGCAGGGGATGTGCAGCTACATCACCCTGGACTGCTGGCTGCAGAGTGGATGCCCTGGCCACAGGGGACCAACGCAGTGCAAGGCTCTGGATACTGCACACTCTTTCTCTCCTCCTATTGTCTATTCTCTGGGAACAACAACCATACACTGGTCTCTTTTCTGGGTGGCACTTATGTGCCTTTAACCTTGGCTACTCTACAGCTAGGTCACCCAGTATATGTGAAAGACTCTCAGTGGATTAGTCATGACCTAGACATTGACATTTCTGTTTAGCAGAGCATGTTAAATTGAGAGGATCATGGGTGATTTGTTTTTAAATATTGACATTTAATGATTATTTAGATATTTTCCAGCTTCACAATTCTAATAACACTCCTACTTACATAAATAGATAAAAGTGACAAATTGACAACATGTATGAATATAAAATAAACACTATACTAAGAGTGTAGTAAGATCTACCCATGTCACAGTCGCAGTTTCATTAACTATTAGCCACAAAATCTCAGAAAAGACATTTATGAAGTTTTTAGTTTCACTTTCATAAGCTTTAAGTCATTTTTTTTGAATTAAAGGATCTATCTCTAAGATCCTAAAATGACACGAGATGTCTCCCTTGACCATATTTTTTTTCACCAGTTACAATTTCAATTAAGTTCCATGAGGTAATTTCTATAGAACTTGGTGAATTCTTCAGAACAAAAAAACAGAAAGTTGTATGAAGGCAGGGATATGTGGTCTTGTTCTCTGCTGTATTCTAAGCATCAAGCTAGGATGTTGAGTGAACATGGTGACTGCCTTAGGGAGCTCACAGTATAGGGTGGGTGCTTGTCAACATCACATGCTGTCAGAACCAACTCAGAAAATCTAAAACATACGGTCACTGCAACTCTAGGAATCCTGTGATGTAGAGTTGGTAATTCTTACTCCCACAGGAGCAAAACAAGATGTGTTCCTGAAATCCCAGCCAAAATGCTTAAAGTACATTCCCAGTAGAGTGATGTCATAATATTTAGCACTATACTTCCTACAGAAGTAACTTCCATTTCCTGATCTAGGAATCCAACTACAGAAAGGGACTTCAGGGGCACCTGGGTGACTCAGTCGCTTAAGCCTCTGACTTTTCGCTCAGGTCATGATCTCACAGTTGGTGAATTTGCGCCCCGCGTCAGGCTTTGTGCTGACAGCTCGGACCCTGGAGCCTGCTTCGGATTCTGTGTCTCCCTCTCTCTCTGCCCTTCCCCTGGTCATCTGGTCTGTCTCTCTCAAAAATAAATAAACATTAAAATTTTTTTTTAAAAAAAAGATACTTCAATCAGCATATTCTCAAGGAACTACATAAAGGAACTTTAGGAAAATAACCCATCTGTCAGTTGAAAATTGTATATTGCCTTCTGAATTCACCATGCTTTCTCTTTAATTTAATATAATATCAACATAAATTACTCCAATGTAAAGTAGAAGTAATTCCAAATATTTATTTTTTATGATTTTTAAGATTCGCATCAAATATCCCTTTTTTAACAAGTGTAAGAAGCCAAATTGACTTCCCGTAAAGCCCTATTTATAAGCTTTAAGTGTTTACAATTTCATGGTTTCAAACGTTTATGATGCTCTTTCAAAATTTTTTTTTTGCCTTAAACCATTTTTTCAATTAACTGATGATGTGCTTTATTAAAAACTCAATAACTGAATCTCGGAAGCAGAGACCGTGGCACACTATATGACATTTATGATAAGGGCATAAAGTTGTTTAAGTCCTTTTTGCCATGTAGAAAATTATTTTTTTATTATTGGATAGTTTGTAAGTTTTTTCAAATAATGCGGTCATTAGGTCAAGTATAACCATTGGAAATTCTGCCTCTAATAAAGGCTTTAAAACCACATCTTCTTAATAGAGATAAGGACTTTTATCTACTGAATAATATAGTCCCTGGTGCTTGTTGACAATTTTTCAAGTAAACTACTCACTATGAGAAAATTTTGTAGGAAGAAAAACAATAGTGTATTATCTAAGCAACTTTCAATCAAATATGAAATTAAAGCCTCTTTTCATAGACATGCAGCTCAGATTTCAGCCATTTTTTTTCTTCACTACCACTACATTATGTAATGTGGATATCATTTAATATGTAAATATGTATTAGGCAATCCCATTTATTATAAGGGATCAGAAAGGGAGAGAATGTATGACTCTGAGACGCTAACAGAATGAAATAGGAAAATTGAAATATCCACATATCAGATATTTGAGATTTGTTCTAAAGAGGTTCTCGAGTATAAATAAGTAACCCAGCTATTTTCTACAGCCTCGAGAAGGGGCAGTTTCAGACCATTAAATACTTTCTACATCTCAGCCCACATACAAATCTATTCCGGCAACATTAGAGAATTCCAAACCCTTCTTTCCACACACTTCCTAAGATCTTAGAAATACCCTGCCCCTTCTAACAGTGCATAGTGAAATCCAGAGTAGGAGAGAAAATCTTTGACCCTTTCTCTGGGTATTACTGTGCCTCTCCTCCCATTCATACCTTGGTTTTTCATTTCTTTCCTCTTCAGGCTTTTTATTCAACAAACACTAAGTATCTACCATTTCCTAGATAGCTTGTACATTAAAGATACATGATAATACCTGCTCTTGGCCCCAGGAGAGCTTTCAATTTAAAAGGGTCACAAATAGAAAAGGGATAAGTATAGCCCCACATGAGAAGTGCCAGGATGGGCCTGTTTAGAAGAAACTAACAGGCAGAGAGAGAGATTCTCTCAATCAAACTCCTGACAACTAGAAGGTTTCATGGGGGGATGCGACGTTTTTGATCGGTTTTGAAGAATGAGGAGAAATTAAAGACAGGTAAAAAAAATAAGAAATTAAAAAGAGGAAAATGAGGACAAATATATTCCATGAATAGGAATATGCACAACATCAAGGAGACATAAAAGTGTATTCTGCTTTCAGAGAACTCTAAGTATGCGATCATCCTGAAAGCAATGAAACCTTGGAAATACTGGCAGGAAACAAGATGAGGGAGACAGCAAGGGATTTCAAAGGGCCTGTATGCCAGACTCAGAAGTCTAAACATCAGGATAAAAGCTATGAAAATCAATTAAAGGTCTTAAGCGGACTAGTGACATAATCACAGTTAAGTTTCAGAAAGATTACTCTTACAGCAGTGAGGAGAATAGATGGAAGAGCTCCAAATAAAGATTAGGAGACCAGTTAAGACAATTCTGTGGTAATCCAGGCAAAAGTAATAACAATAATAGCAGCTAACCTTTATGGAGCATGCATTATGTGCTCACTTCTGTTCTCAGTGCTTCATATGCATTAGCTCATGCAGTCCCACTATCACCCTACGAGGCATGAACTGCTCTTATTTTTATTTTAAAGATGAGTCAGCTTAGGATATGAAAAGGTGATAAGTAACATGCCAAGGTCCACATAATTTGTAAGCAGCAGAGCTGGGATGTGAACCTAGGTTTGCCTAGCCTGTGATTTCATTATCATGTGTCTGACCTTGAGGAAAAACACTGGAAATGTAATGAAAGAAATATATGCAAGAAATACTGGTGTTTTAGGAATCTGGAATAACATATCAAGAAAGAATTAAGTGAAATAGGCTCCTCAGAGGTCTTTTTACATAAAAAAAAAATGAGGACCTTCCTAAAAAAAGGAGTTCACCCTAGGAGAATAGAAAGTCAAGGTGTAACTCTGACTCAAGGCTAACAGGCTTAATCAACATTCTCAACTAATTGGTTGAGAAAACCACTAGGTATTTATCACTTAAATTTTCCTCTGGTTGACTCCCTAAAGAATAGAGGGAAAAAACACATCTTCCTCTTCTTCTTCATAGAATATGCAGGTTCCAGATATTGACCCCATTGACTCGCTCCCATGCAGTAGTATAAGCAGCAGAGTAGGTGAGAGAAGCAGGGACGCAAGTCCCCAGAAACTGGCTACAGTGGTCTTGTGAAAGACTGTAGAAGGATGGTCAGAGACTGATGCACAGCTCTTCCCTAGCTAGAGGAAGATGATTTGGGACTCTTCCTGAGCACTAAGTGTAGCATAGTACAGAGTGAGTCCACCAAAACAGTCACAAAGGATTGTAATTACCTCCCCCCTGGACCAAGTCAGAAGAGCCTGTTCATTTAGGTTTTGGGGAACATGTCTGTTCTCTCAGGTAACTCGAGCATCAATGGTGCATAAAGGACTGGAAAGAATAAATGATACCCTAGCCTGGGCAGTTAGGTCATCCCATATGCATAGGATGGAAAACATGGGTCGTGTCTTCTACATGTGCTGTTCCTCCAAGAAAAAGCCCAGAGATGAGTGAAGGATCACAGAGGTAAACAGAAGTCTCACTTCCAGATGCTGAGAAAGGATAGGTGATGTAAGTGAAGACTGTCATCTCGAGAAATAATCTATTGTTGGCAAAACACAGCAAGTATTTGAGGTACTACCAGGGCATTCTTTTTCTTCTACAGCCTGGCATGCCAGGAGAAGGTGTCATATCCACAGTCTGTCCCTGCATCTGAGAGTCTGTCCCCAGAAAAAAATGTTGGAGTAGCCCAGGCAAAGAATTTTTCATATTCTTATCATTCCAAGTTGGGTTCTCAGGTGAGGCACTTAGAGAAATTTCAAATATCTTACTGGAAACAGAATGAAGCAGAAGTCTACCCTATTAAGCCTACATTCTATTTATCCTAGGATTCAGCTATCTGTGGGTTTATCTGGAGGAAGTTGTCATAGTTGGCCAAGGGTCTAATTAAATGAATGATCAGGGAATATAGTGAGGAAGAAAAATACTTTAGGAGAATGCTAGTACAACAATCACCAGACATGCAGAGGCAGCGATGGACAGCAACAGTGGCTAGCTGTCATGATCTACCCAGTGTCCTGGACAGTCAGGGATGAGCATTTATAGCACACTTAGTTTTGAGTTTCCACAGCCTTAATGCAAATCACATGAACATCAGTAATAGTAGCAACATTTTTGTAAGGCAGCTGCAGGGACCCTAGGGACTTCTGTAATATGATACTGGTGGCATAATTTACTGTTGATCTCAGAAGCAACTGAAGATATAAGGTAAAGATGCTAAATAACAGAATCTCAATGGGGTGACAAGTTCTTGAAATAAACATGAGATAACTACTGGAAATACCTGGAAAAGTTTAGGAAGATCTTGAGAGAGGTCAGAATTTCCAAAGATTAGACAGGTTCAGCGTCAAAGAAATATTGCTTTATGATTTATTGTGTAGTCTCAGAAATATATCTTATTTAGGAAGCAAAAACTGTAAGACTCATTGCCTATAAAAAATAAGTGATAGAGAATTGTCCAAAATGATTCCAACTCTTTTGCCTATAGGTAGATGATGATACTGGTCACCAAGAGAAAACACACAAGAGAAGAAGCAAATTTGGGGCAGGATGTGGCTGCCCCAAGGGGTGTGGCTGGTTTAAGAGATGATGAATTTAGCTTTTGACCTTGAGTTCTGTGGATTGTACAAGTGGGGACGTTCATTGTGGTGTATGTAACAGTCTTGATCTCAGCAGAGCAATCAGTAAGTTCAAATAGAATAAAAACAAAGTGATGCTTGGCTTTGCTGATATATATTTGGTGGATATGATAAGAACGTTCTTAATGGAGTGGTGGAGGTAGACCAATATTTTTATGTGTGGAGGTGTGACATTTTGGTGAGGAAGTGTAAACTACTTTCATTTTTCTTTTCTTTTTTTCCCCTTCAAAATTCTTAACTAAGAAAGAAAAAAGAAAGATAAGACATAGGAAAGGTCAACAATGTTTCTTGGTTGATTTATTACAAGCGGAATGAGGGAGAGCTGGAAAATGAAAGAAATTCTATATAAAGAAATAGGTACTAACATCAGACAACTTGAATTTGGGGTGGAAACAAAAGAGAATTTTCAAAGGTATGGGCCAAAACACTAAGTCAATTAGGCCACTGTCAGAGGAAGGCTGCCAATGGTACTATATTTATTTTCCATATTTCAAGCCTGTTTCTGACTCACTATTTCTTCTTTGATAGGAGACATTAACATCACAGCTGGCCCTCAATGTAGAATGGCCCCTGTGCTTTGGTTGTTTAAAAGAACTGTGGCACAGGAGGCACGTGGGTGGTTCAGTTGGTTGAGTGTCCGGATCTTTATTTTGGCTCAGTCGTGATCCTACAGTCATGGGATGGAACAGTACATCATGCTCTGAGCTAAGCATGGGACCTGCTTAGGATTCTCATTCTCTCTCTCTCTCTCTCTCTCTCTCTCTCTCTGCTCCTCCCCAACCTGCATGCATGTGCTTGCTCTAAGATTAAAAAAAAAATTGTGGCACAGAGATTGAGAAAGCTTTGGAGGCATAGTTTATCTCTGATACCAGTGATTCTTAGATGGCAGAAAGCAAAGGAATGACCATCCTAAACATGTGGCACATAGTTACAAGAATAGTACATTGAAATGGAGAGATGTGGTAAACCAGTGTGGCTGATGCTGCCAATGCCCCATCCCTTACACCTTGGCTTGCTTGAGTGGTTTGGCAGTGGTAATACACAACTTTAATCCTGCTGACAATTTCACACCTCAAGTGCCCACATCTCTTTTCTTATCATCCTGTTCAGTTGCAAGGAGGCATTTCCTGGAGGCATGGGGGAGTTAATGAGCCTACAAAACCTTCATAAAAGGAGATTCTAGTCAATGCCCTGATGCCTCAGCCTGTTCACTGGTCTCTATGGACTGATTTTTCAGAGAGTCCTTGGTGAGATGAAGCCCACCTGCCCACATAGGTAAGTCACTTATGACAGAATGGGGGTCATTACGGCATGTGTTATTGGCTTCTCTTCTTTCCTCACCTCATTGTATCCAGCTCCTCATGTGAGCATCCTGGGAGCTTCCAAGTAAACTTCTAGTACACAAATACTTGTCTGAAAGTTAGTTTTGGGGCAACTCAGACTGAAAAACCTGGTAAGTTGTCTTTGGAAATCTATCTTTAAGAAAAAAATTGGCAAAATTATGAACAAAGATTGATTACTGTGATTTTAGTCATATGACTCAAATCTCCCTATCAGAAAGGTTACAGTAACACTGATATCTGAATCCCAATACTTAACTTATTGGCTCTTAGCTCTTACAAAATATTTTTTGAAAGTCCACACATCGTACTTTATGTTTGCTTCTAAATAGCTCAGGGCTGTCACCATCTGAAGCCTCTACCTTTAGCATTTCACTGGCCTCTGCAGTCCTGAGCTGAAGGCCATGCACTTGGTCCATCACCAGTGCTCACAATGATGCTGCTGTTTCTTCTCAGTAGCCTCTTATAACCAGGAAGTTAATGCTCCCCTCCTGGGTTATGCTCCATGTGGGGATATCCAGCAGATTTTCATGGGTATTACCTCGCTATCAAAAAATTACCAGTGGAGTCCCTCAGTTTAACCACATGGCTCTTCTTCTCCTCTCCAAGGCACACAGACTAATATATTAGAGCATCTGGAGTGTAAAAGATGTCCACACCATAATCATTTCATAATATAATGCATATCAAATCATCACATGTATACATTATACAATATTAAACATCAATTATATTTCAGTAAAACTGGGGTAAAAAGATGTCTACACCAGCTGTCACATTAAATCCAAAACCATGAGACCATGTTGTCAAGTCTGCTGAATTGCAAATACATTTTACAAATTCTGTTTTATGGAGCTACTCATCTCTATCTGAAGCCTAATTTGTTGACTGGTTGACATCCCATTCTTCCAATATATCACACACATGCACAACATACACATACATGTACACACACACACACACACTTGCATACACATGCACATGCAGACATACATACAAACTCACATGTGCAAGTATACACACTCATAGGTAAATATGATTCAAGGTTTTCTTTTGGAGTAATGTTATTGCCATCATATTTATTTATTTTTTTTCCTGTCATGAGGTTTCCTAAAATCTAAAATTACTGAATATAAATATTTTCTTGAAGCAAGGACTGTCAGTCTTTTTAATACTCCAGTCATATCTCAACATTTTGGCACACAGTCCCTATTAAAAAGAGAATGAAAAATAGAGAAGGAAGAGAGAAGGAGAGGGGAAGGAAAGAAGGAAAAAATGAAAAAAAATGAAAAAGAGCTAGAAAGAGTGAGAGAAACCAAAAGCCTCAAATATGGAAAATGATTAAGTAAACTATGGAATTACTATCCATTCGGTGGACTCTTAAAATATATTTTAAATGATATCTATAAAGAGTTTATAGAAGCACATGAAATGCTCATTATCATTTTAAATTTAAAAAAGATACAAAATATAATATAATCACAACTCCATTAAGTAAAGGCCTGGGGAAAAACCAAAAAAGATATGAGCAGTAATTTTCCAATTACCTTTGGGTTATAGAAATATTGTTCATTTTTCCAACGTTCTGATTTTTCTATAGTCGTCAATTTTCTAAATAAACTATATATGCATGCATGTGTGTGCATGTATACTTATGTACACACACTTATGTGTGTGCATGTGTATATTTGCATGATGAACAATATATATTAAACTTTGTTTTACCAAAGAGGATTGGAAACTGATGGCCTTTGGCATCTAAGTCCTAGGTCAGCACCTTGATAACAGTATGCTCCAGGGCACCAGTCCTCGTTTCCTTCTTTACTAGTGCTGTTTTGAGATCCGGGCTTCCATTTCATTTAGAGACTCACTAAGAAAGATGTGCAACCATGGTAGGTATGGAATGTAAGTGGGCCCCTTTTAATTCCACACTTCTCCCATTATCACAGCCCTAGCAAAGTAAGACAGGTAGGTCAAGAGTTTCAAAATGTTTCTCCTATTTCCAAACTAAAAACAGTAAGTGAGGACTGGGCAATAGTACTGATCTCTTTTACCAAACAGTACTGAGCAAAGGTTTCAAGACACATATTCGACCTACTTATTTCTTTGAATTGGACTGGAATCCAGAGATAAGAAATATCTGCTCAGATTAGAGAGGATATTTTTTCTCTCAAGTCAGGAACAATTGGTTATCTCTCAGGTACTATCTACAACCAGGCTCTGGGAGCACTTAGAGGTACACAGTATCCTCTCCAGAGGATTATACCAGGCCTAAGGGCAGATCCCAGGGGTACTTACCACAAGAATCAGGAGGAAGATCTGGCTACCACTGTGAACACACAATCCTCACCTCCAATTGCAGAAGAGGCCACAGGCACCATCTGTGTCAGGCACATCTTCGGAACAAAAGAAAGGCCAACTCCTAACTTTTCTTATGACTCACATAAGCCATAATATTTCAATTGGTCAAAACAATTTAATATATCATTTATAATAACATTCATTGAAGCAGAAAAGAGAAAGGCAGGGAGAGAAAGGGGGAAGAAAGAAATTTTCTAGATGTCAACTAAATATTTTTCCAAAGCATAAGAGCAATTAAAATATGTTTCTTTGTTGTTTGTCGTGGTGAGATGAATTCTCCCACATCACCCTTCAGACATCTTGAAAATAGCATTGGATTTAACATGGGATATTTTAATTCTTGATTAAGAGAACATTCTTCCTAAGGGAACTGAAGAGCTATGCACAGAGGCATTCATAAAGGTACTTCAGCCTTCCTTGAGTACTGATGACTGAATTGCTCTCATTTCCATCTTCTTCTGAGATCTATTTCTGTTTACCACTGAGGATGATGATATTTGTTTTTCTAAAGCATCTCTTCATTTTTGCTTCTTCCAGTTGCTTCTCTATAAAGCTTAAATGATAGGACTTTAAAAGTAATAATACTTTTTTTAATGTTTATTTTTTATTTATTTTGAGAGAGGGGAAAGAGGGAGGGAGCATGTATGTGCATGAACAAGTGGGGATGGGAAGAGAGAGGGAGAGAGAGAATCCCAAACAGGTTCCACACTATCAGCATGGAGTCCAATGCAGGACTCAATCCCACGAGCCATGAGATCATGACCTGAGCCAAAATCAAGAGTTGGCTGCATTACCAACTTAGCCACCCAGGAACGCTGTGATGTTTCTCTTAAAAAAATTTTTTTTTATTAGTTTTCTTTATTTTTGAGAGGCAGAAAAAGACAGAGTGCGTGTGGGGAGGGGCAGAGAGAGAGGGAGACACAGAATCGGAAGCAGGCTCCAGGCTCTGGGCTGTCAGCACAGAGCCCAATGCAGGGCTCAAACTCATGAACCATGAGATCATGACCTGAGCCGAAGTCAGACGCTCAACCGAGCCACCCCGGCACCCCAAACGTTACTCTCTTAAAAAGAAGGCGGCTTGGGGCGCCTGGATGGCGCAGTTGGTTAAGCGTCCGACTTCAGCCAAGTCACGATCTCGCGGTCTGTGAGTTCGAGCCCCGCGTCAGGCTCTGGGCTGATGGCTCGGAGCCTGGAGCCTGTTTCCGATTCTGTGTCTCCCTCTCTCTCTGCCCCTCCCCCGTTCATGCTCTGTCTCTCTCTGTCCCAAAAATAAATTAAAAAAAAAAAAGTTGAAAAAAAAAAAAAAAGAAGGCGGCTCTTCCACAATAAAAGAATATTGTCTCCTAATTTGCATTTCTGTGGAATTCCTTATATATTTTGTCACATTTCACTATATTCAAAACTCAAAACCAAGTCTATTTAAAGTTCACATTAAGACAAACTTCGTGGCCAGGAAACACTGAATGCTATAACATAATATTTAAAATGAGTTACCAATAGTCATGCCTTTTTTACACCTTTATTTGAACACTGAAAAGTTCTGGTTACAGAAATGCATTATATAGCACCCAAAAAATAGGATATCCCTATAGATGAAAGGAAGGTAAATTTGTGAGGAAAAGGTTGCTTCCAGCGCTTGCAAAATGATTGCTGGCTCAAGGCTGAAGCATAAATTTTAAAAGGTAGTGTATTTAAGAGGGCAGGAATCCACGATGATCCATAAAATGTATTGACACAAAGGAACACAGAACTTATGGTTCAAGTGAGAGGGATAAAAAACTGAAGAAAAGGACTAAAGAGGGGAAAAGAGTACATGAGCTCCTCAGAAATGTTCAGAATCATAGAAGCTCAAACTGCCAACTGTCAACCCAGGCTGTGTTTCTAAGCACACTCCTCAGTCAGTGTTCGAATGGCTCTGCTGACTGTTGCCTCAATCCTCCTTTTCCTGATCTCATTAAGTTGCTTCTGACCACGGCCCTTATAACTATGCTAAATAATTGACACGTCTCTTTCTTAGGGTCAACATGCTGTGTGTGACTGCGAACGATGCAGCCCTCTTAGTCACCCCTCACAGAGCTGTTCAATTTTTTTTAACCATCTCTTCCAGAAGTAAGCCTGACAGTTCCCTAACCACTATTATTACTCTTCTCTTTACTTCTTCCATTTTGACTGTAATTTTCTGGTAATGAGATCCCCCAAACAGAAGTATTATTTATTATTCCAAATGTGATTGCGTCTCTGCCCTGTAAAGAGGCATGGCTCCCTCCTGCTACCTAATGGGAGGCTTCCATAGGCAGCTCCAAAGTCATAATAACATTCTTGTGTACCATCACATTTCAGCCTCATTTCTAATTTCTTTTTCTCTATTACCATAGGTCTTTCTGACAGTAATGCTTCCAGGTTATTCTTTCCTTCTGAACATCTTGTTTTTAATTATTTTTCCAAGATAAGGGAGCCTCCTCTTTTCCACACAGAATTCATCTCCTTGTTTTTTATCCATTTGTCTTCTGTCATAAGAATTTTATGTTCAGAATTTTTGTACTCATCAGTGTTTGTATTGCTTTTATTTACAGGAACACTTGTGAAATAGTTTCATTTATTTTTAATTTCCTTCTTTCATTATATCATTAAAGCAAACGTACCAAACCTGAGGCTGTATCTAATGATTTAGCACCATTCCACCATTTCTGCTTAATACTGTACATAACCATAAAGACTTCAGGTGGTCTTAAACCTCTCATAATTTCCATTTGGAGTTTCCTTCCTTAACCAGGAAAACTATTCAGATGAATAAATATAGTTTAACAACAAATCAAGATGTTGTAAATACAAAGCTCAAGAATGAACATTCATGCTTCACCCCTGGAAGGTATGTGTATACTATTTAGTAAAGAAAAACAATCTTTTATCTCTCTTTTATTCAGGAAAAGCTTCACAAAGGAAGTGGAATTGTAAAGTCTGAAATAAATTATAAGGGATGTATTTATATGATATTGAAGAATGATTTTTAAAACAATCACAAAAAATATAGAGAAATGCTAACGTTTCTTTAAATTCTTGGTGAAATAAAGCAACACAAAAGTCACAGAATCCCAAGTTCCATTACAACTCTGCAGATAACTGAGTATGAACCTTTGATGAGTCCTAGTTTCTTCGTGGATAAAATGGGCATAATGTGTCCATATCCACAAGGTTGTTGTGAGGAATAGAAAATAATGTAAAGAAAGTGATTTATACAGTGCTTTGCACAATTCACTAAAAGATTATCTGTTCAGTTAATATAGAAAAGTATCTACTATGTTTGGCACTTGTATCTCAATCATTTGGTCTTGTTACTATTGTATACATGGTTCACTAAGATGAATCTTAGTTAATTCTGTATTCGTCATTTGCCCCATCACTTTGTTGTTTTTGTTTTTTTTTAATGTTTATTTATTTTTGAGACAGAGAGAGACAGAGCATGAACGGGGGAGGGACAGAGAGACAGGGAGACACAGAATCCAAAGCAGGCTCCAGGCTCTGAGCCATCAGCCCAGAGCCCGACGCGGGGCTCGAACTCACGGACCGCGAGATCGTGACCTGAGTCGAAGTCGGCCGCTTAACCGACTGAGCCACCCAGGCGCCCCCCCCCATCACTTTGTTTTGAAAAGTTTGTCTACTGCCAGCAGCCTCAGCTTTTACAAGTAAAATTTATGAGGCTCTTGAGCTTTTAGTTGTATTTGAAGTCTATTAGTTTATCTTATATCAATTTATATCATATTACATATAACTATATATCATATAATATCATATTACCTATCATACATTTTTACCAGCAAAATACTTTCTTAATGCTTAAGTGTCATGCTTAAATTACTTCAGGTAATTCCCCTTCTAGCAGGCTTTGATGTTACATATATATCTCACAGTAAACATTCCTTATTGATCATATTCTTTTAATTCATGTGTAAAGTCCAGAAAATCTTTTATTTTTAATGTTTATTTTTGAGAGAGAGAGAGAGAGAGAGGGAGGGAGGGAGAGCAAGTGGGTGAGGGGCAGAGAGAGAGAGAGGAGGACAGAGTATCTGAAGCAGCCTCTGTGCCAATTTGGGGCTCAAACTCCTGAATTGTGAGATTATGACCTGAGCCAAAGTTGGATGGTTACCCAACTGAGCCACTCAGGCGCCCCAAGAAAATCTTAATTATAACACCATTTGTTAATATTCCAACTTTAGACATGTGATGATGGATAAATTACTTCATCTGTCTTAGCCTTTGGAATATAAATATAGACAGATACATGATAGGTATATAATCTAGTCATATAACAAGTGTTCATTAAATGCCACTTATATTGAGATTTTTTTCATTTAAACTTGCCATCACATAATCTGGGTCACCTATGCTTTAAAACTAAGCATCATTATCTGATGTTTCTTTGTCCTTCACATGTTCTCTTGTATCTACACATTCATTTTGACCCCTACTGTTATCCATCACCTGGATGGACCCTCAGCCCCAAATGTCTAACTGTTGATATCAACGGGCTCCCCTCTGTTCTCTAGAACTCCAGCCTCTTTCTCATTAAATAACGGTCCTGCCAAAATAACCCTTATAAAGTTTTTGACCATGTAGCCCTCCTTAAAACATTCACTGTCTTCTGTTTTCCCAGAGCAAAATTTCCAAAATATATTCCACAGAATACTCATCTCGCAAGATGCTCCTTAGAAACAAGGGTCTGAGAGTACATTGGAAAACACAGTGCACTTATCTCCTACTTGATAATTCACAATGAAAGTCAATATAACAAAGCTTCCAAAAATGTAAACTCCTTACTTTCCAAAATTTTGTTCTCAGAATCTACCTTTACCATAAGATCTCTAACTTGCATATCTACTTTGGATTTGTGATGGGCTCACTAGAATTAATCTGTTCAAAACAGAACTCTTGACTCTTCTATTTCCCTTAACCCCACTCTTAATCATATATCCTCACTCTCTCAATTGCTCCATATTTGCCCCCAAGAAGCAAGAGAATTCATTCTTAGTTCCTCTTCTACTACTCCCTAACACATCTGAGCTATCAGCACCACCTCACAAATATGTCCTAAAACCAACCAATCACTTCTTACAAAATATGATGAAAACATGTTAACCCAAATAATAATTATCACACTCTTACACAATTTTAAGAGACTTCTAAAGATCTCTCTGCATCAACCCTGATCCTTAAAAGTCAATTCTCCACACAGAAGCTAGAATGACACTTTAAAAACACAAAGCATATCACGTTACTTCCCCATATAAAATCAGCCAGTAGACTTCTGCTTCTATTCATCATACAGTCACTGGAACTAGGCTAGACTTCCCACCATAAACAAATATAAAACTGGTCAAAAAAAGGTGAAACAACCATTTTTAGACATTGGATGATGTTTGTACTGGGAATACAGATTGAGATCAACACAAGAGAATAACATAAATGTTCTTTCTTCCCGAAGGTACTCTGAGTAAGCAGAGAAACTAGTCATACTGAGTTGAGGATACAAAGATTAGAAGTTCAGGAGACAGAGAACTGTATTGTAGGGCACGTTTCTAGAACAGAGGGATATATTCAGAAAAAGGGCTCCAAAAATTTGCTTAGGGTTGCCTTTGAGTCTAGTGTTAAATATTAATTTGTGCATGCACAGGATAAAGTTTAACAAGACAGAAAATAATAACTGGAAGTCATAGACTGAACAATTCCCAGAGCACACATAGGGCTGGGAGACATTCAAGTTCTCATCAGCCAGAACAAAGGTTGTGGTTAACTTCTGAGTTATGAAGTTATGAGATACAGAAGATCCATACCTTAGCAATAGGAATAAACTATCCTTAGACCAAAGGTCATTCTAAATATAACCTAAAATTATCTTTTAAGCCTAAGTATATTAAAGTCATATACATACAACATAAGTGTCTGTCAGAACAAAATACACCACTCTAAAAAAATTCAGCACTCAGCAATGTAAAAATCACAAAGCACAACATTTAATAAAAGTGCTAGATATGAAAATAAAAGGCAGGAAAATATGGAAAATGAGATCCATAACTAGCAGTCAGTAGAACCAGACGCAGAAATAAGATGGATGATGGAAGTAGATTATGGAATTTAAAGGAAATCATGAATAAAATCAAGAGAGAAGAGGAAGATATGTAAACAATCGTGTAGAATTTCTACATGTGAAAAATGTAATATCTGAAATGAAAAGCTCATTGAATGGGATTAATAGTCAATTAGACATTGCAGAAAAAATATCAGTGAACTTAAAGACTTAATGAAGAAAAATTTCCAAAATAAAACTGTTACTAAAATTTTAAAAAGAAACCGAGTCTCAGTGACCTCTGGGAAAAATCACTGACTGATATTTGAAGTCCCAGAAAGAGAAATGAAAAGGAAGATGTCAGAAAAAAAATATTTGAAAAATAATGACTGAAATGTTTTAAATTCCATGAAAACTGTATTTTCTCAGATTTAAAAGACTAAACAAACCGCAAGAGATGAATAAAAAGAAACTACAAGACACATCAGAAATAAAATGCTGAGGGATGCCTCGTTGTCTCAGTCAGTTAAATGTCCAACTTCCATTCAGGTCATGATCTTGCAGTTTGTGAGTTCAAGCCCCGCATCAGGCTATCTGCTGTCAAGTGCAGAGCCCACATCGGATCCTCTGTCCCCCTCTCTCTGCCTCCTCCCTGGTCATGTCTCTCTCTCTCTCTCTCTCTCTCTCTCTCTCAAAATTAATAAGTAAACATTTAAAAGAAAAAAAAGAAAGAAATTGCTGAGAACTAGTGATAAAGAGAAACTCTTAAAGCAACCAGAGGAAAAAGACACTTTGCATAAGAAAAATAAGGAAATAGTGAACTTCATACCGAAAAACAAAAGACAAAAACAAAAACAAAAGCATGAAAGCCAGAAGACAACAGAATGACATCTTTAAAGGAATGAAAGAAAAACCTGTCAACCTAGAAATCAATATAAAATGAAAATATCCTTTAAAAGGGTACTAAACATAAAAAAAAACACTTTTCAGACAAATGAAAGCTGAGAGACTTCATCACTAACAGATCTGCACTATAAGAAATGATAAAGGAAGCCCTTCAAGTGGAAGGAAATAATATCAGGTAGAAATTTGTATCTATGAAAAGAAATAACACAAAAATGATCAGTATGTGGGTGAATAAAAGCCTTTTTTTCCTTGTTTTAAATTCTTCTAAAACCAGGAAAATTCTAATGAGATCTGTAGTTAATAGTATCATGCCAATGCAAAGTTCCTGGTCTTTAAAAAAATGTCTTATATCAAGTAAGATGTTAACATTCAGGGAAGCTAAAAGGTTATACAAGAAATCTCTGTGCTATTTTCTCAACATTCCTATAAGTTTAAAATTAGTTCAAATAAAAAGTTAAACAAAAAGATAAGTTTAGTCTTTAAAACAAAAATAATGACAATGTATTTTGGTGTTTATAACATGTAGAAATAAATAAAGGACAACATCAGGACATGGATCTGTGCTGTTGCAAGTTTCTCACATTAGATTTAAGAGGCAAAATATTTGAAGTAGACTGTGACAAGTCAAAATGCATACTGTAAGCCATAGAGCAATATCTAAAAAAATAAGTGAATAAAGCAAAAAGCAATAGCTAGATGCAAACAGTGGAGATAAATGAAATACCAAAAATATTTAGAATTAAAAAAAAAATCAGTCAATCCAAAAGAGAGTTCAGGACAAGAGGGAAAAAGAGAAAAGGTAGATATGGGGAAAATAGAAAACAAATACCAAAGTGTTAGATTTAAACCCAACCAGTTATGATAAATGTAAAATTTTTAACACTCCAAATAACATATAGAACCATCAAACAAATATGGAAAAATGTAAAAAGATCAAAACCATACAGAGCTGGGGTGCCTCAGTGGCTCAGTCAGTTAAGCATCTGACTTTGGCTCAGGTCAGGATCTCACAGTTCTTGAGCTCAAGCCCTGCATCCAGCTCTCTGCTGTCAGCACAGAGCCACTTTGGATCCTCTGCCCCGCTCTCTCTCTGTCCCTCCCCCGCTTGCACTGTCTCTCTCTCAAAAATAAATACACTTAAAAAAAAACAGAGTATATTCTCTGGCTCAAATTAAATTAGAAATCAATAATAGAAAATGCTTACTTGTCTTACTACATAGGCATATTGTGATTTGCCATTGGCTTCCTCTGGTTGTTAAAATTTCTAAAGGTAACTTTCTTAAAGTATGTATTAGATACTGGAGTTTCACTGGCTTAGCACCTGCACCAAACATTGTTCTTTGGGCTTTTTTTGTTTTTTGTTTGTTCATTTTGTTTGTTTTTAGTTCCTTCCTATGATAACCAGATTAGAATACTAACAGCTACATTACCATTAGCTTACAGGTAGGGTGCTAGATAGGTCCTAAATTCTATGCCACTGAAAGAACATGAGAAATAAAAGGTATGGCCATGAATGAGGAAATGGGCTCTTCTTGCAAGTAGAGGCCTTTGATTCTTCAGGATAACTCTAGCAGAGGTTCTAGAATTTGGTCTGACATTGTAAGCATCAACCTGTATGAGCAGCAACAGTAATTCTTTTGATACAAAAGACAGTTCTGTGATGAGGTTGGTTATTTCTCCTGGTTACTGATATTTCTAGCCTTATAGTATACAAAACTGGTTTACTGGAACTCCCAAGATTGTACAAGCTATAAAAATAACTTGTAATATATCTCTGTTTGCTTAATTTTGTACTGAAGAATCCTGACGAATACATGAAGCTCTGTGTATTCTTCAGAGATCCCTCCTTATCATCAGTGGTAATTCCACAGCTGCATTTCTGTTTGTAAGGTGAATGCAGTTCCTCAGAATAGCTACTTCAGTCTTCCCTTAGCTCTTGGGAATCTGTCCATGCATCATCCACCTGTTTCTGCTGAGGTCTCTTCTCCTACCCACCCAGGCTTCTTGGATAAGATCGAAGCGAATGCCAGCCCGGAAATCTCTCAGCTAGTTCCTTTCTGGTTATTAGTAAACATTTACACAAACTTCATACCCATCAAACTGTGCAACTGCAGGTTAAACAAATATAAAACCAATTCTTATTCTGCTTTCAGAGAAACAAATCCAGCTTTCTCCTCTTATCCTTATATTTCTCAAGTGTTTGTAACACCCGTCTTCTCTAGCACCCAAACAAGTGAGAAGGACAAAGAGTCATGTCTGAAAGCTACACAACCTGAATGATAGCATCCAAGAGGTATGTCTAACCTCATCCTGAGCTCTCTGGTTGACAGAAGGCCCCTCTAAGAAGAGTAAAGGCAGTATGCCTCCTTACCCCCATGAGGGCAGGGGAGAGATTGAGAGTACCTCAACAATTCTGACTCCTAACACTCATTAGCCTCCTTAAGCTCTTTTACGGCTGTTTGTGGGAGTTCTTCAATACCTTATTTGCAAGTTTTGCGTAAGTGGTTTAACACCTTAATTTGGAATATGAGAATATCTGCCATGTAATTGTTTGGTTCTCAGTCTTGAGACTTAAGCACAAACTTAGATGAAAGATTATTTAACTTTATATTTCAAATAGTTTACCTATTGTATTTCCTACGCTAGCCTAATACATCTGCTTAAAACCCCTAAAATGTCATACATATTCCCATCTTCTCATCTATGCTTACTTGTTCTCTAACTAAAATTAATTCTCAGTTAATTCAGGGGCTGCTTCTTTCTCCAAGGGACAGCTCAAATGTCACCTCTCCCATGGTAACTACTCATTCAAGTTTGTACTTCAATGACTGTACCACTTAGCAGTCTCTTAGACAATAACAAATACTCCAAACACAGTACCAGTGCCTCAGTACCTTTCTGGGGTGCCCGTGGAAGATGTTACTAGTCACTCTTGGTATTCCTTCTGGCTAAGCCAGAAGTGGAATCTTTTTAACATAGCTCTGCAGATAACTATTATCAACTAAGCATTATTGAAGCATGATGTGAAGCCTATTTCACTTACTTGAATTGTTAATAGACTTTCTACAGGTATATCCCACTAAAATGCATGAAAAGAGGCCAGAGGGCATATATCAACTCTTTTTATATCCCCAGTGTGTAAGACAAATTAGGCTTTAATAATGTTTGATGCTTTTTACTACAATAGCTTTTAGCAGCAGATTGACTTTATTTATTCCCATGTTGTTGTATCAGTCTTCCATAGCAAACATATAGGAAGATCCTAATGTATTCTTAATGCTTTACTTTTAAGTTGGCAGCTGATGATTGTATCATTATTAAACATTTTGTATGTTTGAAATATTTAATAATTATTTTAAAAGTTTTTTAATGTTTATTTATATTTGAGAGAGACAGACAGACAGAACATGAGCGGGGGTAGGGGGAGACAGAAAAGGAGATACAGAATCTGAAGCAGGCTCCAGTCTCTGAGCTGTCAGCACAAAGCCGGATGCAGGGCTTGAACTCAGGAACCGCAAGATCATGACCTGAGCTAAAGTCAGACACTTAACCGACTGAGCCACCCAGGCACCCGAGGAATTATTTTTAAATGGTGTGATGAAAAACAGAATCACTAGGAGTAAAAATTCCTATCATAGTGTATGCAGCCATGCAAAAGATCTACAGGCATGTGTAGACACACACATTCAAATTAAGCAAAAAGAAACCCAGGTGCACTTGGTTTAACAGTAGAATAGAACAAGCATATACCTAAATAATATAGAATAACATGCACAGGGACAGAATTAAGCTCCTGATCCTTTCTTGTGATATAAGTTAGAAGCCTTCATGGTTAGCCTCCAATTCAATGAAAACAAATATAAAGCCCCCCATCATTTTGTTTTGGAATCAGAAGATAACCTATTTGATGGTAGGTTTCCTGTACATCTTATTCATACTCTTGCCCCTGGCACAGTACCTTTTTATACATATGGAAAAAGTATTTAATGACTATTTGTTGATTTGTATTTTAAAAAGCAAGAATCTTTCCCTGGTTACATTAATTTATCATTGAAAGTCTTTTTCCATTAAGAATGTACTTAAGGTTGGGGCTTGTTATGTACATTTATGTATCCCTCATCACCAGCCCTAAAAGATTCTTTATTTGTAGAATAAAAGGTTGAATAAGGAAATGTGATTTTATTCCAGCTCTAATATTCATGATTTAATGAGAAATGCCCCCACCCTAAATGAGCCAGTCAGAAAGCTTAGAATCCCAAAGAGAATTGAATTGGACTTGCATTCAGATATCCTGAATGATAAGCATTCTTTTGTAAATATATGAGAAGAATCTCTTGATTTATTCATTCATTTATTCAAAAAAGATTTATTGAATACCTACTAAGTAAACTGCTGGTGGCAGGTGCTTTGTGGCAGAAAAAAATATGGCCTAAAATTCACTAAAAATTAGCTTTAGAAAGAAATATGAAAAGCTGAGATATTCCTAGACAATCTCCCCTTGGACTTTGACAGTGACACTGACAGCCTCCTTCAAATCCGGCTGATCTCCTGATGGTTTATATATACTTTGATCTTAGTGTCCTGCTTTTCAGTGCATATGTGCGTGCGTGTGTATGTTTGTGTATCTGTTTGATTTCTGCTTGTTTATCCAGTCTTACCTCCACATTTTATACTCAGTTTCTTGGCTCCCAACCTGCTTCCTTAGCCTGCTGCTTCTCAAGACCCAGATTAACAACTGATGAGTAATACAGACATTAAATTCTGTAAGATTTCTATGAGACCAGAGAAAAGAGAGGGGAGTCAGCATAGGAGTTGCAGTGAGGGTCACAAGGGAAGATACAGATAGTGGGTGCTTGCAAGATGAGAAGGATTTTAAAAGGTGTAATTAAAGCTAAAGACCTCAGACATACAAGAGTGTCGAGCTAAGGCAGGCAGACAGTCTGATCAACGAAGTGAGTTAAAGGATTTGGAGAGACTAATCTATGGGAGGGCTATATTTGAGTATTTCAGAGATAAGTGGTAAAGGCCTAAAGCAGCTTACTCCAGCCCTAATTAAAATAGCCAAAGGTAGAGACACACTGGAAACTATACAGTGTGGCAAAGTTGTCTCAGAATCCTTCCATTTTTGAATAGGCCTCTTTTCAAATAGTGAAAATAATAGATGGTGGGTTACTATTCCAACCAGTATTTTCCAGGGCTCCAAGAAGTGGCAGAAACACAGAAAAAACACCTCTTAGGAAAAATAGTCCACAAAACCAATACCAAATTTAAACGTAATAAAAGAACACCTAAGGAGGACTTCACTTTTCTTTGCTTACAGGCTTATTCAAACTATCTTCTCCCTTTGCATATTTCAAAAGGACTCTCAATTGCTTAGTAAATGTTTTTGGCACAAACTGCCACCCTTCTTTTCTTTTATTCTCTCCCACACAGACTGCACCTATTAATTTTGACATTCATTATAAGAATCATCCCACTACATTTCAGTTATGTGCATTAAAGCACAATGTATTTTCTCCACTATTCTCTCTTGCTTATGTTTCTAACTTTTTTTTTTTACTAAGGTACAAAAACCCTGTTCATGATAGATCATTTTCCTACCTTAACTCATTATTTTAATTTTCAGGTGAAATCACCAGCCAGCATTGGTGAATTCTGTTTTATAAATAAAGTATATGTATGTTACATACATGTAATTATACACATATTCATTTATTGTAGTGTATTATATATTATAGTATTATATATCTTAGTGTTAATGCTTCTTTTAAAATTTTCCTTTAATATTTAAAATATTCTCTCTTTAACTTTTATAATATTAACACTAGCAGCAAATGTTTGAACTAATACATAACTTTTCCAGATTTTGAAAACAAAGTATCTTCTTTACACCTTTGAAAAATCATCAGTTTACTTGCTTCTTAAATCAGACAATTTGTTATGTGGATGCTTGTTGAAACACTAGTGATATCTTTATCTATAAGAATTTCAAAAACTACCAAAGAAGTACAAACCAATGAATCGTACTTTCATAATAAGAGAGCTGGCTGCATTTATAAAAATGTAAATTCAATGGATACTGAAGCAGACATAATCTCTAAAGGAAAAGAAACATGGCAAGAAATCAGGTCTGACTACTCTGAAACATAAAATAAGAATTTTGAAAACAAATAGATGTGATTTATTTAGTTCCAAAATAACACTAGAATTTGATCTTGTTGTATCTATTTATCTCTCCGTACTCAGTGGTTACCTTAGTAATTATTATTTGTTGGGTTTTCGAAAGGAGGTCATAAAATTGAACAGACTAAACCAATAAAAATGTATTCAAAGCATACATGAAATTTAGAGAGGTTTATTTTAGTCAGAGATGAAGAACTGAGTTTTAAAGAGATAGTGATGTGGAGAAAAGCAGTGGCTCCTTCAGAGTGAAGTAGAAACCGCTGGGTCCACAAGGGATGAGAATTTCATAAGTAATCAGCATGAATCCACATACAGTAAATTCCTTAAATTTGAAGATGTGCTTTTTCAGATAGTAAAATGATAGCCCAATGGGGAAAGTTACAAAAATATTTTGCTTTGTGTGTGTGAGATAAAGAAAGTGGCAGGTAAAGTTTCAATATAAGCAAAAATCATGTAAACCACCTACAGTGAAAGTTTATGAGTTATCCATTATGATCCAGGGTTCATTAGAAACATGACTTGTTGCATTGTACATTCATCAGGACTCTTGGAAAGCTTTATGGTTCTTTGAAATACTTTAGTAAGGGCCACTGAGGATAATTAGTCTGTAAGAAAAGAACAAGCACAAATGCCTGGGCACAGCTTAGACAATGTCATCAATTATACCCCTAAACCGAAAATATACTATAAGACCATTCCTCAAAGAGGATGATCTAATGTAGCATTATCACCAAAGGCTCAGAAAATGTAAGGTCTCCTCAAGAAACTTATTAAAGCTAACAGAGAAAACATTTATCCTTATAGAAATCTGTGATGCATTCATACCTGAAATAAAAGTACAAGCTGACACACAGGTACCTAGTGAGATCCACACATGGGTAGTATGTATATCCATCCACACAGGCAGTGTATCAGAGTTCTCCAGAGAAACACCAATACAAGAGGACACACACACACACACACACACACACACACACACACACACACAGAGGTTTATTTTAAGGAGTCACCTCACACAGTTGTAGGAACTAGCAAGTCTGAAATCCACAGGGCAGGCTGGTGGACAGGAAACTCAAGCAGGATTTCTATGTTATAGACTTAAGGTGGAACTCTTCCTTCTCTGGGAAACCTCAGATTCTGCACTTAAGGTCTTCAACTGATTGTATGAAGCCCACCCACATTTTGGAGGGCAATGTTTACTTAAAGTCAGCTGACTGTAAATGTTAATGATACCTCCAAAATACCTTCACAACAGCATCAAGACTAGTGTTTGACTATACAACTGGACACCAGAGTCTCATCAAGTTGACACATAAAACTAACCACCATAGGCAGTAAAAAAATAGTTAAGGGTCTCCTTTATGCAGACAAACAAAAGGAGCAGAGAAGCTCTGGAAAAATAAAGTGGTTTTGTGCCAATTTCAATATGATTTTGCAGAACATTATATTTAATTTCAGGAAATTGCTGTTAGGTAAGAAATCTACCAGATAGCCAAGATATCCTAAAACATCGGTGATAAGACCGGGATCGATGATTTCCAAACAATTTTGTTTTTGCTACATAAAAGCAATTACTAATACAACAGAATAAATAAGAAACATTATTAAGGAAATTTGCTGTAAAGATGGTTTTCATTTTAAGTTAGAATGACTATATTGATATTGCCAAAACCTGTGTGCTGTTTTCTCCTAATAGCTAGGGCTGAAAGGAATAATTTTGTATCCCTGTTATAATCTATCAGGATCTCTTGACACCTGGGGTTCTATCTGCCTTCTCATGCAAACCAAGGTTTTCAAAATAGACAGAGTCTCTTTGCCAAAGGAAATGGGGTCACAGCTCTATTTTCTATTACTGTTACTTTTATATCCACTTAATTTGCATTGCCTCAGTTGGTATCTGAAATTATTTGATTCAATTAATTTCTAAATCAGCTATCAAGAGTATCAGGGCTTCTTTTCTCCACAGTGTCAAGGAAATCTTGACTCCAAACTCTGATTTTTCTGCTTGGATTTACAAGCTTCTGGAATGTTTCTGCTTATAATAACTAATTTGCTGCTCTTGAGTAACTGCCAAGTCCTCTTAAGTTCACTTGACTCTCAGTCCCAGCCCCAAATGGCTTTGTCTTTCCTATTTCTATCGACACAACCTCATGACATAGCCAATTGTTGCCTACCTTAATATAGTTATTTAGCTATCCCCCATCAATCCCTTTATTGGTTATTTCCTATGGAGCTTGCCACTGCTGAGAGATACTCAGCCTAAGATAAATGAGCTGTTTTGTCAGTACCATGTATAACTGGCCATGCTTCATCAAAAGCAGGTATTACATTTTTCTTCATGATGCCATTTGTCCAAAGGAACATTTTTTCTGATATTTCTTCCTATCGTCTTCCTGTGCAAAACAAATACTGGATAGTTTTACAAGGAAGTAGCATGATTTCCCTGAACTATTATGGAAATTGTATCATCCAACACAGCCCAACAGAAATAGGTTGTGATTTCTGGAAATCTGGGTCAATCATGGCCTGGTTATATATCCTTGGGCAAGTGATCTAATTTCACTAAGCCTAAATTTAAAAATAGATATAATAATACCTTTGCAACTATCTCACAGCATCATTTATCCATTCAACAAATATTTGATTCAATAAATACTTGGTGAGGAGGTGTCCTAGATGCTATCCTAGAAATTAAGAATAGGAGGTGACAAGATAATGTCCCTATCCTTATGGATCTTACGCAGTGACAGAAGATATAAAGCAAAAAAAAAAAATCATGATGTTTATATCAACAAGATATTTGATTGGAAATGTTATGAAGGGAATCATTATTGTTCTGTAGCAGAGAAGTCTATGGAGAGGGGGAGGTGCTGCTTTAGATTGATTGGGCAGGAAATACCTCTCAGAGGAAGTGATTTAGGGGCTTACAATTGAAGGAGAAGAGGTATCCAGGCATGTTGAGAGGGAAATAATATTTTAGGCAAAAAGAACAGAAAGCCAAAATAGGAAGGAACTTGGAAAGCGACCAGCAAGGAGACAATGGTCAAGATGAAGTCCAATAGACAGGAGCCAAATCATATGGAAGTTTACTAGGAGTTTTAAAATTAAATTGTTTAACTGAAGAAGAAAACATAATGTAATTTATATTTTAAAAAGATCATCCTTACAGCTGAATGTAAAATAAAATACAGGAAAACATAGTAGGATCAGCTGGGAAGCCACAGCAAGCAGTCCAGGTGAAAACTTATGTTGTTTTCATTAGTATGGTGGCAGTAAAGGTGAGAGAGAAACCTATTTTGAGATATATTTTAGTACACAGAACAATGATGATTGTGCAGTTTGTATACTGCACATAGGGGCTGCATCTAAGAGGACACCACTGGCATTATAGACATAAAAGTGCTGTGTTTCCATCAATAAGAATTACTGATGGATTGGATGAAGAGGATAAACTAGAAAGTATGATCAAGGAAGAATCACATGTTTCTGCTTGAAATACTGTGAAAAAAATACTGTACAATTATTACTGCAAATATCATACAGATATAATTTTGAGGGTGGGGGAGACGTGAAGTAACATTTTGGTAAGTTTAGTTTGGGATGCCTATTTGATCTCCAAGGGAGAATGTCAAGTTGGTGACTGAATTTGAATCTGCAGCTCAGAACAGAAATCGGGGTTTAAGACACAAATGTGAGAGTTATCAGTTTATAGGTTATAGTCAAATGGCTTAGGCCACTTAAGGAGAGCACAGGAAGAGAAAAGAGCCCGTGAGTGGAGCGCTCACACATCTAGAGGTGGAGACAAGTGGAAAAGGACACAATTACAGAAACTGAAAGAAGTTTGCCAGTTACTAACGTAGGAGGATAGGAGAGAGAGTCATTTCAGGAGAAAGTCATTTCAGAGGAGCCCCAAAAGGAAAGTTTTTCCAAAATGACTGAGTAGTTCACTGAGTTAAATACTTTTAAAAAGTCAAAAATTATGGTGAGATAAAGACAGAAGACTGCCCTTTATGTTTCATAACACAGCAATCGATGACTCCCATACTGTGGCAATGGAACACTATGGAAAGAAGCCAAATTGGAGTGCACTGAAGAGTAAATAGGAGTAGGAGTCAGGTATATAGTTTTGCCTTGAAAAACAGCAGAAAAACAGGATGACAGTTAAGCAGAGGATGTTAGGTCAAAGGAGGGGTTTTGAAATTAAAATGAGAAATACTAAAGCCTGTGAGTACAAATGAAGAAATTGGCCCTTGATAGGAGCAAGGACATCTTTTCAACTGTGAAAGGAGGGGGTAGGAAAGAGGATGGATGACGAGGCAGATAAGTTTGTTGACTTGGCGAGGGGAGAATGAGGCATTTGCCACCTGCTCTTATTTGATTAATGAGGTATGAGGAAGGCTATCAGCTTAGAATATGGGGAGTATATATGGCACAGGAAGGTTAAGAAGGAAATGTTTTAAAACAATTCTTTCAAAACATGGCAAAGTAAACTTACTGTGGAAACCTAAAAGTATTGCTAGGCATTATTAAGTGTTGCTCAGGTTTGTGGTAATAAAAGAAAAATGAGCTATTTCAGGTGGGTGATTTTTTTTCCCGCAGAAGTTTCTGTAGTTCTATTGTGGGCATGGAAAAGATAGATGACTAGAACAAATAAAGGTAGAGCTTTTACAAGTGCATATGATAGGAGGAGAGCAGGCAAAATTTCTGAGAGTATCCATAAGGAGGTAACCATAAAAATAAAATACAGAAGCTAAATCGGATATGGAAGGAAGTAAAAGCAGTGATGGTTCAGTGTAGCTAGAACTTGCATGGGGCATCATTCCAAGAGATAATATTTTGGATTGGAAAACGAATGTAGATTACACAGAGTCCAGACGGAAGAAGAAAAGAATAGAAGGAAACCGGAGACAGAATCTGTAGCGGCAGAGCAGAAGCTCCTAGTCCTCGAGAGAGTGAGAGCAGTGAGGTAAGCACGATTGCAGAGAAAGATGGCGCAGAGCTAACTGTGGACAGTAAGACAGCTGGGTAGCATGGAGGGCCAGCTGTGGTTGGAGGTCTCGGGAGAAGCTGGCAGAAAATACTCAAAAGTGTGGCACTTCTCAGGGCGTGTTCAATGTTCAAGATAATAGAATCAATATGTCGATCTGATGAAATGTTGGGGACTTGGAGTGCAAGTGCAGTGAAAGAACAAATGCTAAGTGAACATAAATTATCATCAGATTCTTACTCTCATAAATGTTCTCAACCATTTAGGAAGACCCTATCAGAGCACAGGAGTCTCTTGCTTTCACCTGTGTGTCCTATTCACCTCTTCTAGCTCTTCTCTCTGATTCTGCTTCTCTCAGGCACTGGGTTCAGTAAATGCATTTCACAGTTAAAGTGGCTCTACCCCTTCCATAACTTTTGGTTAGCAAAACTGGATGTTTTCTGGTAGAAAATAAAAATTTCAAAGTAATAAAACCCTTTCTCAAAATCTTAAATATAGGCTTAAATGCAAGTGAATAACACTTTTTGAATGGTTATATGGTAGTTTCCTCACATAGTCAGAGTCTAGAAAATCATGTTCATCCACTAAAATCTGCTTCACCAAATTCTATAATAGCAGAACTAAAAGGGCATCCTAGGTAGCCTAAAAGCTGTAGCTATAAAACAACGAAAGTAACGTACTAATTTATGCAGCAGGGAGTAAGCTCATGACACTTATGCCCCCAACTGTGAAACAAGCCAAAAATATAGCTTTCCATACATTTTTAGATGATAAATTCATAATACGTTATTGACAAAACTAGAATGTTTGGTATATAATCCTAACTTTTCTGAAGTTGAAATTATAAGAAATAAAATTGATTTCTACCCCAACAAAAATTTGTATACCTATCGAAGAAAAAGTATTGAGCCAAATAAACCAGGGGCTTAAAGAGTTAGTTCAGTTCTCTCTTTTCTGATGACACTTTACATCAAAAATACACACAAAGAAAACTAGACAACACAGATATTAGTTATACTATAGAAAATGCCACTCTGCTTATTTGACCTGCTTTTTCTTAGTTTAAATTACATGCATAGCATACCTATAAAGAAAAAAGATACATACTTAATTTAATTTTAATAAAATAAAAATGTTGACAACAGAATGTGGTTTAGTGAACTTGGCATGGATCAGCAACAATAGATTATGTAAATTTTTTCACTCCTGAGAAAATCATGTAATCTAGACTTTTAAGAAGAGAAAGAAAGAAAATAGGAGCATATGTTGAAAATATGATTGCTGAAGACTCCTGGCAACATGGTAGGTTGAGTGGATGCCATTTCATATCCTGAAACAAAAAGGATGCTGTATGCAATGTAACAAAAGTTAATACATCACCAAGACTAAATAAAAGGCAACACAAAAGTGCCATAAAATAAGAGGCAACTTAAACCCAGAGCCCTAAGAGTGTGAACACACCCCACAGTGGTCTGTTAGCCTCCTTGAACCTTAGACATATACAGCTCAGTAGAGCTGAGTTCTAATGTCCATGCAAGGACAGAATATAATTGTAGACTCTGCAATGCAAGAAACAAGAATAGATATAATTGAAAAATAAATAAAATTTAAAATATAAGAACAAAGTTCTGTAAAGGCTCTTTTCTTTATCATTGTTTTAATAATCAAATCAATATATACAATGACCAGCACTCCTTCAAAAATCATTAATTAGACCCAACAGATAACAAATATACATTCTTTATAACTACACAGGATGCATTTACATTTTCCACACACATTAGCAAACAGGAAAATTAAATTTTTAAAAACAAAAAAAGAGACACTATTTCATTGCATAAAAAAACATAAAATTCCAAGTAATACATCTTTAAAAAGATGCACAAAATCTCTGCCCACAAACTATAGGTTTATCAAGTAGAAATGAGAAATCTAAATAAAGTAGCAAAATACATGTTCTTTATTAGATAACTCAATGTCATAAACAGAACATATTTCCCTAAATGGATCTATAAATTTAACATAATCCCAATCAAAATATAAAGATTTTTGTTATAAGAAATTAACAATCTGATTCTGAAATGGTCATGGGAATCTGAAGGACAAAGAACAGGCACAGCATTGTTAAGGAAGAATAACAAAGTAAATTTACCCTACTTGTTATCAAGACAGCTTAAAATCTTCATCAATTCAGATCTTTGGTGTTGGAGTAAAGAAAGATAAGTAGACCAATTAAACAAAACAGAAGGCACAGACAGAACCCAGTCTGGAACCTTTCCAGTAGAGATGCAAAGACTTCATTTAAGACAAAGATGCCTCCCAAGTACAGGATGCTAAGGTTGATCTTTTCAGTAAATTGTGTTAGGTTGCTGGATTTATGTATGAAAGAGAAATTTGACCTTTCCTTATACCATACACAAAAATGAATTCTGAATGGGTTGTAGATATCAATGTGACATAGATGTGATTTGCGTAAATGAGACATAGATAAAAATAATATGATGTTTCTAAATTATAAAGTTGGAGAATATCTTTATGACTTTGTAATAGATAAATATTTCTTAAATAGGACATAAAATGTACTAATTATAAAGGGAAAGATTGATACATTTATCCATATTAAAATTAAACTTAAGAACTCATGTTATTAAACGATAACATTAAGAGCATCACGGTGGGATAAGATATTTGCAAGCATCAGGGTTGGATAAGATATTTGCAATGCAAATAATCAATAGAGTTTATATTCAGAATATTATAAAGAACTTACACAAATTAATAAAAAAAGCAAAGCTAATACAAATCTTATAAATAGACAAGATACTTGAATAAGAATATCATAAAAGGACATTTGAACTACAAATAGATACACTAAAAAGTTGTTACAACTCATAAGTGGTCAGGGAAATCTAAATTAAAATCACAATAAGATAACATTATACATACCAAATTGGCCAAAATTATAAACTGACAATGCCAAATGAAACTAATTATTTGCAGTAATAGAAATACTAATCCTTGACAGTGGAGGTTTAAATTAATAAAAACACTTTGAAAACCACTTTTTTTAGAGAAGTTTTACGTTTACAAGAAAAAAAAGCAGAAAGTATAGAAAGGTACTCCACTAACTAAACTTTTTAGTTCATTTGGTTGTCTTATACCATTGGCTAAGCCCAACATATATTGAATAGTAGTTATGATAAATGACATTTTTATTTTGTTCTTGACTTTAATGGAAGTGTTTCTAATCTCTCTCTTGTGAACACATTCATGGATCTCTGACAGGTATACTTTATTTTAAGGCCATCTTTTATCAGACTAAGGTCATTTCAGACTAGTTCTACTCTGCTAGAAATTCACATTAAGAATTGGTGTGTTATTTTCTTTCCTACTTTTTGCAGAGTGATCATATACTTTTCTTCTAATAAAACTTAATGTTTATTTATTTTTGAGAGAGAGAGAGAGAGACAGAGTGTGAGTTGGGGAGGGGAAGAGAGAGAGGGAAACACAGAATAGGAAGCAGGATCCAGGCTCTGAGCTGTCAGAGCCTGATGTGGGGCTTGAACTCATGGACAGCAAGATCATGACCTGAGCTGAAGTTGGCCGCTTAACTGACTGAGCCACCCAGGTGCCCCTCTTCTAATAAAATTTAACATGGTGAATTGCTTTAATAAATTTCCTAATTTGAATTATCTTTGCTCTTAAAAGACGTATATAAGTCATGATGAATTACTAGTCATTATTTTCCTATATTACTGGATGGTATTTGCTTTTTTTTTTTTTTAGAATTTTGTATCTGTTTGGTAACTGAATTATAGTTTTCTTTTTTGTTTTAAAAAATCTTCATTGTACTAAAACAAATGATGTTCATTTGAAGGAAGTGTTGGGGAGGAAGAATTTCCTATCTCCTTCAATGTCCTTCTAGCTGGACTAAGAATCAAACTGACATAAGAACAGATTAACAAGACAAAATCAAATCAAACTGACATGAGAACAGATTAACAGGACAAAATCAAATTTAATTTCATACATATGGAGAATCTACAGACATGAAAATTCCAAAGACAGGCAGGCAAAAGGAAATACATATGTTCATTCTAAACTAAGGAGAACAGGGTAGGAGTCTGGGACTTCAAAGGGAAGGAATGCAAATCACAGGAAAATGAAAAAGAGTAAATGTTTGGTAAACAAATGTTTGCTGGGCCATTCAGAAACAATGATACATAGAGAACTTTGATCAAACAGACCTTCCTAGGTTCCTCCTTGTCTAGCACACTTAGTTCATGGTATAATGTAATTATACCAGGTGGTAGCTCTCTTTCTGGAGCAGGTCCTCTATCTAAATTCTTTCAGGCAGTTGAGGGGGAGGTAAAGAGATTTTCCTGAAACCACTGGGTTTTGATTGGTTTTTAATTCAAAATAATCTTCATGCCAAACTGGCCTATCTTAGGGTGGCCTTCCTTTGGCACCTACAGAAGCCAATTTTACCTATTTAGACATCTTTAGGTTTTATTTTTATCCTTACTATTTTGACATTTCACCATGTGTTGTCAGGATCTGTTTTCTTTCATTCATTTTATTTCATGTTCAGCAAGTTCTTTCACCAAAAGTTTTTATATTTTCTCAGTGAATTGAACTAATCTTTCCCTATTCTTTCAATTATTTCTTCTCTTTATCTTTGTTCTGTACACGTTATTAGATATATGTTTGAACGTCTAATTTTTTTATTTATATCTCAATTTTGCTGTTTTTTTTACACCTTTTGCCCTTTTGTATTACATTCTGTGAAAACCTCTCTTTGTCATCTTCCAGTCTATCTTGAACCTTATTCGTTCCATCTTTAGGGTTTTAAATTTCAGCTAATTTTTAATTTCTAAGAGTTTCATGGGTGCAAAGTCCTCCTGGATTTATCTGAAATTATTCACTACATTTAGTTGAAAATATTCTCCTCTTTAAAAAAAATATTTATACAAGCTTTATATTTAATAGTCAAAATCTAAAATTAACCCAAATGCCCATAAAAAGATGAATAGATAAACCAGTTGTGGTATATCTAAAAATAATGTTACTTAGCAAAAAAAAAAAAAAAAAAAAAAGATGAGCTACTCATATAATATCACTGATGAATTCAAAGTAGTTATGACAAATAACAAAAAACAGGAAAAAATACAGCAAATGACTTATAATTCCAAACATATAAATTCAGAAAAATGCAAAGGTATCTATTCATAGTAAAGGAAAGTAAATGAATGGTTGCCTGGAGAGGTGGGAAAGGCAAGGAAAATTACAAAGGACAGAAGGTAAATGTACTGTAAGAGACAGGGACATGATGCAGACTATGATGATGGTTTCAGAGATTCATTCTTATGTCAACATTTATCAAATTGTACACTTTAAATTTATGCAGATTAGTATGTGTACATCATACATTTAAAAAGCTTTTAAAATGGCTTAAGATAAAAAAAAAATGTATGTGCCCCACTCTTTTTGGGAAATAGGTTTGGCAATGCTATATTACTATACCATCTCTCTCCTCATGCCCTATGAGAACGTTCACTCTGAGAAGTCTGTTCCCCCAAAAGCAACTCTTCCTTGTAAAGCAGTTCCCTCCTGCAAGTACTTTTAGCTATTTATTCTCTTTTACTCTAATTCAGGCTCATTTCTGCCTTTCAAGAATTCCTAAGAATATTTCATATAATGAAGGAATCTATTTTGATTTCTCATCATATTGAAGTTTTTATTAGTACTTGATCTTAGATCTTTCTTTACAACTCAGGGAATTTAGAGCAGGAGTAGAGGTAGATAAATGTACTCAGTCCACCATCTTGTTCTCAGTCTTATTAAATGTTTGGTTATTTCATTGATGTGGACTCAATACCTTTTCATTTCTCAGTGACACCCCAATGATACCCATACTATCTATAAACAGCATTTATCAGATATTTCTCTTATTCCAGATTTCATGCTCTGTCATTTAACCACTGTGAATTATTAAGTGTGATTTAATAATTATGTATAACCTATCATTCTTAAAACTATTGTGAATTCTAAAACTCAAATCGCAGGGCGCCTGGGTGGCTCAGTCAGTTAAGCGGCCGACTTCGGCTCAGGTCATGATCTCACAGTCCGTGAGTTCAAGCCCCATGTCGGGCTCTGTGCTGACAACTCAGAGCCTGAAGCCTGCTTTGGATTCTGTGTCTCCCTCTCTCTGACCCTCCCCTATTCATGCTCTGTCTCTCTCTGTCTCAAAAATAGACATTAAAAAAAATTAAAACTCAAATCGCTAAAAATAATAAAAAATAAAATTTAAAAATTTCAAATATTGAAGAAAATATGACCCTCTTTTCAAAGAAGGTCACCTTAAAATAACTATATAAGAGTGTTCAGATAAGTCTCAGACCACTCCTGCTGGCATCTGGAGACACTGGAGGTTCTCAAATAGCTATCTTGTAGAGGCATACATACATGGTATGCATCTCAAAGATGCATCTTTGCACAGAGTATATATACGTGGTACAGATGAGAAAAGAACTATTTCTCTATTTCAAAGAGTAAATTCAATATGCAAATTATATTTCCAGGAAATCTTCATTTTATCAAAATGTTATGTCAAATATTAAGCCTATTACTCTCATTCTTTTTATCACAAAAAACTGGTACCCTGCTGAGTTATGTAAAACTACTCTAAAATTTCAAAACTCCAGTTGAATTTCTGGCTCTCTATTCTATTAAGTATATTAAGCAATGTGTAATAAACATACACAATATGTTGTTCTAGATTAGAATTGTTTACCTAAAATAATAGTTTGTAATTAAAATTCTGTATACAGAACAGACAGCATTGAACTAGTAGTATTTTTAAATGAATAATTATTTTAAATTTACATTAAAAATGAAAATAATTTGGAGGTATCAAACCAAAGAGATTTTAATTACATGTGGATTTCACTCAGAAAATCAAGAATTTTCTTTTTTATTTGTAAAATATTAAATGTATATTTAAGCAGTGCATCATAGTTCGTCTTACTAGCTGTATGACCTCAAGAACATTACTTAACTAGTATATGCTTTATATATCACATCATGAAAATGAAATCAGATAAAATATGTTAGGCACTTAGAACCATTCCTGACACATGGAAAGCCTTCAATAAATGTTAGCTATAATTGTTTGTTTTCTTATTATTATTATCTCCTATTACACTATCAAAGAATCTCCAGATTATAAAAAAACAACTTCCTCTGAGATAAATATTATGAGTTCAGAATCATCATTTTTCTGGCAAGACTTAAGAAAATAAAAACATGTACTATTATTGCTGAAATATATTTTATAGTAATAGCACTGAAATGTACACACAGACAATATTAATTTCTTTAGTGTCGTGAATTATGTTGAAGTCATTTTCAAGGACTCACTTGAATATTTGTGAAGATTTACTATCAGTAACTTTCCAATAAAGATACTGTTTCCATCAGCCATATCGACATCAAATTCTACCAGTATTAACTAATCATATGACATTAAACTGGGGCCAATAGGAGATGAGGTCAAGCTCAAGAAAACCAGAATGTTTTCTTGAAGGGAAAGGTAAAGCACAATGCATAATCCAGAGTAGAATTTAATCATTAGAGATACTGGTGTTGTGAATCAGGGTGAGCAGGGAAGAAGTGTCAAAATGCTGAATGTCCAAGATCATTAACGGTCAAAATAAAATTCATATATTATCATAGCTTGTAGAAGGTACATCACATTCCCAGACTCACATAAAGATTTAGAGAAGGGGGTTCTTTACATATGTACCACCTGATACATAGGCTATGAAACCTCCTTGAGTTTGCACTTTGAAAGTTAAAAACTAATAGTGGTTGGAAAACAAAATACAGGTATATTGCATCTATTGGGAAAACAATAGGAAGGGAGGTTCCAATGCCTAGACAAGGATAAGCCGATGTCTGTATGTCTCTCCCACAGTAGGTACTCAAAATAAGTGAATGAATAAATGAAAGAAAGAAAGAATAAATGAATTAATGAATGATGACTGATCAAAAAAACCAGTGGTTGGATGTGCTGTAATCATTTTATACATATCTTAATATATTCTGTTACTGTAGGACTTGAAAGCATTTTTGCATCATATATGAAAAGCATCTGCCCTAGACTTTCACCTTAGTTTATACGTAGGTTTTCAGTCTTGGCTGGACTCTAGAACTACCAGGGAAGTATTTGACAAATACCAATGCCTAGGTACCACCAAGCTTATTATATCAAAATCTCTCAATGTGGGGCTCAAGTCTCTGTATTTTTTCAAAGGACCATAAGTGACTACAATGTACATCCAGGGTTAGGAGTCACTGCTTTAGACTCCCTTTTTCTGGCTATCATGCCCTCACATGATTTGTCCCCAAATCTGCCCTATTCTGTCCTTAGAATTCTTGACTTAACAGTTCTCTTAAATGGATCTATTATCCAATACATTGGGCAAATATAACTTCTTCTAGTACCCTGAGACCAAAACCAACTTGCCCCACTTTGACTTTCCCAAACAACAGAGAATCAGAGAAAAAAGTAGAACAAAAACAAAAACAAAACTAAGGAAACAAATGGCTCAAGTGGAGATGGATTGGAAATCCCACGGTACCTGATTTTACCACTCTCTCGCACCATTGCTCTCTTTTATTCTCTCCTTTTCCCCATCTTCCAGCCAGATAGCTGATGAGCCCCCTAAGTGTGTCCTCTAAAATCACTTAACTTTCTGGTTTTGACAGCAAATTATTTTTCTCCTTAGTTTCAGCAAAGAAATAATTCTATTTTTTTTACAGTAACCCTATTAGGGAAATGGTAGCAATGGGAAAATGAAAAAGAAAGCCAAAATATTAAAAAGCAAAAACATCAAAATCCAAAATATTAAAACACACATAATTTAATAAAAGATTGGCTTGCAATGACAAGCTCCAGAATACACAAGACCCAGTTTCTTTACTTGAGCTATAAAAGTTATAGTTACCATTTACTGAGCATCTTCTTGTACCTGTAATCCTATCAGAAGCCCTGATCCCTGAGACATTCTTGTACAGTTATCACCCTTTTTTCACAGTTGAGAAAAACACGTTGTGGTCACAGAGCTAAGTAGCTCGAGCCATGATACAAACTCAGGTCTTTGATGCCAAAGCACATTCTCTTTCTCTTGCAGCACTTTAATAATAAACTGAACAAGTTGGCCTTGAACATGAGATGAATTTGGTTTGGACCTATTACCAGGATTATGAGAGTCCCCTCCCCCAGGATGTACTATCTAGTCTTCTCTTTTAGAACCTCCACCCTCAGTCTTCCCTCTCTAGGTCCATCTGTGTCTCTTCTGCTGCTTTTCAGGTTTGGACCCACTCCTGTCTCTGGAGTCAGTTCTGGTCCCAAACTTTTTCTGACTCTTAATTTGTAGGTATCTCCCTTTCTCCTCCCACATGCCTACTGGAATTTATAGTTATTTTAGTTTTATAAGTTCAAAATAGCTTAACTAGAATCTCACTTATATGATTATAGAGACAGAGCTACTCTTACACACTACATTTGATACATGTGAGGTCTCTCTTATATCATAACTCTTTTAAAATAGAGTTACATTGGTACTATTAGGTTTTATTCAAAGTCCTTATATTTTTGCCCAATAATCACGCAAGATCTTGTTTAGGCCAAGATTTGGGCCATATGCTTCAGTTCTTTAATATTAGATGTATATAATAAGATATAATAAAATATGCTGAGTGAATTTAATCTACATTTCAGTAAAATAACATGTTCCAAGACATATTACAGCAAAGGGTAATCTAATTCAAAATTAATAGACCTGAATTTACTTGCAATAGCACGGTTTTTGAGGTCTTTTATTGGAGACAAAAGTAGATAGCTATACAATATGATGCAATTAGAAAGCAACAACTCATCTGCCATTCAGAACTCAGTTGCCAAGTATAACACAGCTGAAATGCATGCTGTGACCACTCCTGAAAGAGAATAAAGAAAAATAAGTGTGAAGCCACCTCCTCTTTATAAGGTTGAGAATTCAATCTCAGAAATAAAACAAAGCTTAACAAAAGAAGATGAAACACAAGAGCTAGCACAGACAAGGAAATGCAGAAAAAAACTGCACTGAGACTCCTTAATGTAGCACAACAGACACAAAATATTAGCACTTTGAACAGAGCAAGGAAAGAAATTTACAGGAATGTTTGGGATTCAAGACATTATAATTCTTGAATTCATGATTTTATTTTCAAAGACAATGTCAGAACTAAAAAAGAAGGTTGGGCGTAGCTATGAAAATTCAAGAAAGTCTGTCTCATTCTTTTTGCTTATTGATGGCCAATCAAAAAGACTTTGAAGAGAGACCAAGAAATGTGGAGTTTGGCAGTGTAATATACAGAGTGATATATTGTGATGTCAAGAAAATTGTGCACTTATATGCCCAGGGAATGAATGCCTTATATCTCCCCAGTTCCTTATTGCCATCAGGGGCTTTCAATTCCTTGAGAGTGAAAGGCAGTGCAGTATCTCATCATTTTCCCCAGGAATTTTTATAAAACTCAAGACAATGAAACCAAGTCAGCTAGAGGATCTCAATAGACTCCTCTGATTACAAGGTCTTAAATCCAACTCTAACTTTCCTTTGGCTCAGGAAGGAGCTGTTAACACCAGGTCCCTTTGACAGGCAAATTTCACTCTCTGTAAAAATACAAGCATACAAATGTAGACACAGACACACACACACACACACACGGGCTGTCTTACAAAGAGCAAAAGCCACCTTGTAGAACACAGGAGGAAGCCTTAAGAAACATCATAGCAAAAACAGTAGGCAAAAGTGGAAAACAAAAATATAATTAATAAAACATAAAAATATATCTCATGGGATGCCTGGGTGGCTCAGTTGGTTGGGCCTCCGACTTCAACTCAGGTCATGGTCTCGAGGTCTGTGAGTTCGAGTCCCGCATCAGGCTCTGTGCTGACAGCTTGGAGCCTGGAGCCTGCTTCAGATTCTGTGTCTCCCTCTCTCTGCCCCTCCCCTGCTCATGCCTGCCTCTCTCTCTCTCTCTATCAAAAGTAAATAAACATTAACAAAAAAAATTTTTTAGTATCTCAAACTCATCTTAATGTTAATTTTTAAAATGTGAGGTTACTAGAAATACCTCCCCAGTTGACCCGAGATGCTATACACAAGGTAACCACAAGGACATTATGTTATTTGGTTGTTATTTCTTGTTGTGTGTGAAACATCTCGCTTGAAAAAAGCTGCTAAGAGCCTCCAAACAGAATTGAGGGTAGAAAAAATAATAGCAAGGGGGGAAAAAGTGTATTTCTAGATATAGCAATTGCTATAAAAAGTAAGAAAATAATATTACTTTGGCCCCTATCAGGAACTTGTATTACAAACAAGATTCTCATTTTAATAATGATCATGTATATTTATTGATTACCAGTATAGAAGACCACATTAAAAGGAAAAATATTGTTCATGTTCCTCTATAAATGTACAAATTTGCAAGTATGAATATGTAGAAGTGATCTTCCTTCCATAACAATACCCATATATAGTACCTGTTCCTTATCTATACAGAATAAGCCCACCATAAGGAATCAGTTAATTTTTCAGGGGTAATAAATTAGTTTGATCCATGTCAGATGCCCTGGATAACCTATGAAACTGGACCTGACCAAGATTTGAGGCAAAAGCTCTGCACTTGCTAGACTCACAATATTTATTTATTCTTTGCATTTCCAACTTATCAAACTAAGTTACTCGCTACAGAAATAAAAGCAAATGTATTATGCCATAGACTACAGCTGTGTGGTTGTGAAATTGCTTAGTGTGAATTAAAAAGCATGTTACCATTTATCAAAATAATACGAGCATAAGTAAGAAATAATTCCCAATGCTCTGCACAAAATAATATTAGACACATATTATCTTTACCATAAATAGGGGCATTTGTATATTTCTTGCCACCTGGATGTTCAAATGGTAAGACAATATAAAAAAAATTAATAGGCTGCTGCTAAGAGGTTACTATGGTGAAATGAGTGAAAGTAAAAATGAACTAAACATTTTAATAATAAATCAATGATTCAAATTACTTTTTGTTCATAATACAAAAAAAAATCAGGAGCACCTCGTGGCTCAGTTGGTTAAGCATCTAATTCTTGATTTCAGCTCAGGTCATGATCTCACAGCTTGTGAGATAGAGTCCCATGTCTGAGCTGATAGCACAGAGCCTGTTTGGGATTCTCTCTCTCTCTCTCTCTCTCTCTCTCTGCCCCTCCCATGCTCATACTCCGTCCCTCTATCTCAAAAATAAATAAACAAAAAAATTTTAAAATAATAATAATATTCAGAGTAATAGGAGAGGTTAGAAATAATCAAATTGAGCTCATGTAATTATCATACCAAACTACAAATATATGAAATAGTTTTAAAAAAAGGAAATTAGGTAATATGCCAATTTTTATTTAAATTTAAATGCATAAACAAATAAGACCTCAAAATATTTAATAACTACTTCTGTTGCATTATTACTCATTAGACTACATTTTATATGTTATAGATATATTGATGAAGGAAAAAGTTTATGATGAATTCCCAATATCAATATACAACTTCTAAAATCTTTTCTTAGAAGTTATGAGAAGAAATCAAAGCTCCTGTTTACATTACCTTGACAGCTTTCTAAAGGTGATTAAAGAATTTATATTCAAATGAAATAATAAGTAATGAATGATGTATGGAGACATAAGGAAAATGTAATAATTTTCTATTAATTGCTATACAATCTATCTTCAGAAAATCAAAGATATTTTCAAAATTGAGGATACATAAAATAACCACATTTAAGTCATCTGGATTATGCTGCCAGCCAACACATATGCTCCCATTAATACCTATATTAACAATTCAACTGGCAGCAAGAAGCACTACCTGTGTTGAAGGCCATGAGAAAAGGCTGGACTTAATAAAAAAAATTAAAATTAAAATTAAAAAAGGAAGCATTTGCTCCAAGTGATATCACAGTACAAAATGGGAGAGCCTAGTTACACTGAATTTAACAAAATCTATACAAAACAGTCACTTCTGCAGCCATAGCAATTATTTCAACAATGCGGTATTTTCAGGCTTCAGTCACATTAAAATTATATTGTTTGTTTTTCTTGAAACTGGTATTAACACTGTTCGCATTTGATTTTCAAATTTGTCTTATGCTTATATTACAGTTTAAACATATGGAGCTTATTAGGTTTGTATGTCTATAAGAACAAGTAATATTATAATTTAAGAAAAAATATTGTTCAACACTGGTGATTCATGAGAAATCTTTTTTTTAAGTGGACTTGCTATATATCCATCTCATACGTATCAACCCAAATTAGAGTATTTTTAATCTCAATGGTCTCTTAATATAGTGCAATGTGTGTGTGTGTGTGTGTGTGTGTGTGTGTTTGTGTGTGTGTGTGGAGGGGGAGGAGGTATCTATAGGCGCATGCATGTGTTTGTATAGATTTTGCAGTACCAAAATAAACCATAGGAGAACTAATATATTTGTCAACCTGTTAGTTTATGCATTTCATGAAGATGAAAAGCATCTGGTGTCTAAATGTAAAGATAGCATTTTATGTTTTGGAGTTATTTTATTTATTTCTGCAAGATTTTTTTAATATAAAAATGGCCAGATACACTAGGAATGAATCTTATATCTGTTTCTGGGTAGAGGAAAAGATATTGAAAAAAAAGATGTATAGGGGTACCTGGGTGGCTCAGTCAGTTAAGCATCTGACTCTTGATTTAGGCTCAGGTCATGAGATCATGCCCCACATCAGGCTCTGTGCTCAGCTTAAGATTCTTTCTCTCCTTCTTTCTCTGCCCCACTCCTGTGCTTGCTCCCTCTCAAATGAAATAATTTTTTAAAAAGAAGATGTATCATCAATCTGGTTTTTTGTTGTTTTGTATACTGAGATTTTATTTTTTTAGAACAGTTTTAAGGTTCACAGCAAAACTGGGGCGCCTGGGTGGCGCAGTCGGTTAAGCGTCCGACTTCAGCCAGGTCACGATCTCGCGGTCCGTGAGTTCGAGCCCCGCGTCAGGCTCTGGGCTGATAGCTCGGAGCCTGGAGCCTGTTTCCGATTCTGTGTCTCCCTCTCTCTCTGCCCCTCCCCCGTTCATGCTCTGTCTCTCTCTGTCCCAAAATAAATAAAAAATGTTAAAAAAAAAAAAAAAAGGTTCACAGCAAAATTGAGGAGAAGGTACAAAGATTCCCATCTACCTCTACTCCTGACACATTCATAGTTTCCCTCATTACCAACATCACCCACCAGAGCAGTAATTGATAAACTACATTGACACATCATCAAAATCATCTAAATTCCATAATTTGTGTTAGGGTTTATTCTTGATGTTGTACATTCTATGGGTTTGAACATATAATGGCACTTATTCATTATTTCAGAATCATGCAGACTATTTTCACTACTCTAAAAATCTTCTGTGTTCTACCTATTCATCACTCCTTCCAACCCAAACCCCTGGTCACTATTGATCTTTTTACTCTCCCCATAGATTTGCTTTTTCCAGAGCTTCATACAGTTGGAATCATACAGTATGTATTTTTTTCAGATGGACACCTTCTACTTAGTAATATGCATGTAAGATGACTCCATGTCTTTTCATGGCTTGATAGCTCATTTCTTTTTAGTGTTGAATAAACTGTCCATTGTATAAATATATCACAGATTACCTATCCATTCACCTACTAAAGGACACATTGGTTGCATCTAAGTTTTGGCATTTATGAATAAAGCTGCTATTAAACATCCATGTTCAGAGTTTTGTGTGGATATAAGTTTTCAACTCTTTTGGGTAAATACCATGGAACACAGTTTCTGACTTGTATGGTAAGAGTATATTTAGTTTTGTAAGAAACGTCCAAACTATCTTCCAAAGTGTCTGCCATTTTGCATTCCTACCAGCAATGAATGAGGGTCCCTGTTATTTCACATCTCTGTCAGCATTTGATGTATTCAGTGTTCAAGATTTTGGCCATTATAATAGGTATATAGTTGTATCTCCTTGTTTTAATTTGCATTTCCCTGATGATATATGATGTGGAACATCTTTTCATATGCTTATTTTCCATCTGTATACCTTTTTTAGTGAGGTGTTAGGGCCTTTGGCCCATTTTATAATTGGGTTGTTTTCTTACTGTTGAATTTTCAGAATTCTTTGTATATTTTGGATAATAGTCCTTTAGCAGATGTGTCTTCCAAATATTTTTCCCAGTCCGTGGTTTGTCTTCTCTTGCTCTTGACACTGTCCTTCACAGAACAGGGGTTTTTAATTTCAATGAAGTTCACTTACCAATTAGTTCTTTCGTGGATTGTGCCTTTGGTGTTGTATCTGAAAAGCCATCACCTGCTTTCTCCTCTAGGGTTTTGATGGTTTCCTGTCTCACATTCAGGTCCTTCATCCATTTTGAGTTCATTTTTGTGAATGGTGTAAGAAAGTGGTCTAGTTTCATTCTTCTGCATGTTGCTGTCCAGTACTCCCAGCACCATTTGTAAAAGAGACTGTCTTTTTTCCATTGGATATTCTTTCCTGCTTTGTCAAAGATTAGTTGGCCATACTTTTGTGGGTCTAGTTCTGGGGTTTCTATTCTATTCCATTGGTTTTTGTGCCAATACCTTGCTGTTTTGATGATTACCGCTTTGTAGTAGAGGCTATAGTCTGTGATTGTGATGCCTCCTGCTTTGGTTTTCTTCTTCAATATTACTTTGGCTATTCGGGGTCTTTTGCGGTTCCATACAAATTTTAGGATGGCTTGTTCTAGCTTCGAGAAGAATGCTGATGCTGGGGCGCCTGGGTGGCGCAGTCGGTTAAGCGTCCGACTTCAGCCAGGTCACGATCTCACGGTCCATGAGTTCGAGCCCCGCGTCAGGCTCTGGGCCGATGGCTCGGAGCCTGGAGCCTGTTTCCGATTCTGTGTCTCCCTCTCTCTCTGCCCCTCCCCCGTTCATGCTTTGTCTCTCTCTGTCCCAAAAATAAATAAAAAACGTTGAAAAAAAAATTTAAAAAAAAAAAAAAAAAAAAGAGAAGAATGCTGATGCAATTTTGATTGGGATTGCATTGAACGTGTAGATTGCTTTGGGTAGTGTTGACATTTTAACAATATTTATTCAGCTGCAGCAATTTCTTGACACATCCTCAAAGGCAAGGGAATTAAAAGCAAAAATGAACTACTGGGACCTCATCAAGATAAAAAACTTCTGCACCGCAAAGGAAACAATCAAAAAAACTAAAAGACAACAGATGGAATGGGAAAAGATATTTGCAAATAACATATCGGATAAAGGGCTAGTATCCAAAATATATAAAGAACTCACCAAACTCCACACCCAAAAAACAAATAATCCAGTGAAGAAATGGGCAGAAGACATGAATAGACACTTCTCTAAAGAAGACATCCAGATGGCCAACAGGCACATGAAAAGATGCTCAATGTCACTCCTTATCAGGGAAATACAAATCAAAACCACACTGAGATATCACCTCATTCCGGTCAGAGTGGCTAAAATGAACAAATCAGGAGACTTTAGATGCTGGAGAGAGATGCTGGAGAAACGGGAACCCTCTTGCACTGTTGGTGAGAATGCAAACCGGTACAGCCACTCTGGAAAACAGCATGGAGGTTCCTCAAAAATTTAAAAATAGATCTACCCTATGACCCAGCAATAGCACTGCTAGGAATTTACCCAAGGGATACAGCAGTGCTGATGCATAGGGGCGCTTGTACCCCAATGTTTATAGCAGCACTTTCAACAAGAGCCAAATTATGGAAACAGCCTAAATGTCCATCAACTGATAAATGGATAAAGAAGTTGTGGTTTATATACACAATGGAGTACTATGTGGCAATGAGAAAGAATGAAATATGGCCTTTTGTAGCAACGTGGATGGAACTGGAGAGTGTGATGCTAAGTGCAATAAGCCATACAGAGAAAGACAGATACCATATGTTTTCACTCTTATGTGGATCCTGAGAAACTTAACAGAAACCCATGGGGGAGGGGGAGAAAAAAAAGTTAGAGAGGGAGGGAGCCAAACCATAAGAGACTCTTAAAAAGTGAGAATAAACTGAGGGTTTCTGGAGGGTGGGAGGGAGGTGAGGGTGGGTGATGGGCACTGAGGAGGGCACCTGTTGGGATGAGCACTGGGTGTTGTATGGCAACCAATTTGACAATAAATTTCATACTAAAAAAAATAAAAAAAATTAAAAAATAAAATAAAATAAAAAAATAAAAAGCCATCACCATACCCAAGTTAATCTAGGGTTTCTCCTACGTTATCTTCCAGGATTTTTATAGTTTTGAATTTTACATTAAGCTCTGTGATCAGTTTTGAATTAATTTTTGTTAAAGATATAATATCTATGTCTAGATTCTTTCTTTTTTCTTTTTTTTTTTTTTGGCATGAGGATGTCCAGTTGTTTCAGCACCATGTCCTGAAAAGACAATCTTTGCTCCATTGTATTTCTTTGCTCCTTTGTCAAAGTTCAATTGATATTTATATGGATCTACTTTGGGGCTCTCCATTCTGTCCCATTTATTTATATGTCCTTTCTTTTCCAATACCACACTATTGAATACTATAGCTGTATAGTCAATCTTGAAGTTGGGTAGTGTCAGTCTTCCAACTCTGTTCTTCTCCAATACGACTTTGACTACTCTAAGTCTTGTGCCTCTCCATGTAAACTGTAGAATCAGCTTGTTGAGATCCACAATAAAATTTGCTGGGATTTTTACTGAGATTGCATTGAATCTAAAGATCAAGCTGGGGAGAACTGACATTTTGAGAATATTGAGTCTTCCTGTATATGAATATGGAATATCTCTCCATTTATTTAGTTCTTTGATTTCATTCATTAAAGTTTTGAAATTTTTTTCATATAGACCTTTTACATATATTTTGCATCAGTGTGTTTTTAAACACTTGCCCAAATATAGCACTCTTATGCCCATACAAATTAAGCAAAATTGGAAAACAAAGATAGATGCTAGGTATGATGGCTATGATGATGTTGGTCTACAGAAGCATAAGATGATAAGTCCACCTCCCAGATTCTACTGATTAACCTGAATCAAATATTGTCTTCTGGTGCAGTTACTCAGGTCATAAATAGCTCAATGCCAACCTTCATTTTCATATGTAAATGTATCTTTCATATCACATACCCACTGTCACTTCAGCTTCAAAATTTCCTACATGAGCATACAACTCCCTCTGTGACCACTCCTTTCTTCCAATCTCTCCATACTCCTCAGACCTTCATCATTTGCCCAACTATAGGAATATCTTCTGGATTTGTGTTTCTTCTTTATTTACAAAAATAGATCTACTGAAACATATGACTGGACATGATATCTTCTTGTAGGCATTAGAGAAAATTCAAAACTGAAGATCAAAGAAGGAAAGGATACAGCATAAGAGAGCATATCCCATGAAATGGAAGTTTCACTTAGCCAGAAAAGAGCACTGGACTGAGCTCTTTATCCTTACTCAGCTATTAACCTAAATAACTTAGGCTAGTCATTCAACCTCGATTTCAGTGGTTGGAAAAATTAGGAATTGAACTAGATAGTTTCCAAAAGCCAGTATCTGTGGGATCTATTAATACTAAAATCATAAGTTATATAAGAGAGATCAATCAATGAGGCAAACAATGTTTTTATTGTGGCTTTTATTTTTTTTTTCAATTTTTTTTTCAATTTTTTTTTTTTTTTTTTTGGGACAGAGAGAGACAGAGCATGAACGGGGGAGGGGCAGAGAGAGAGGGAGACACAGAATCGGAAACAGGCTCCAGGCTCCAGGCTCCGAGCCCTCAGCCCAGAGCCTGACGCGGGGCTCGAACTCGCGGGGCTCGAACTCACGGACCACGAGATCGTGACCTGGCTGAAGTCGGACGCTTAACCGACTGCGCCACCCAGGCGCCCCAATTGTGGCTTTTATTTTTTTATGAGCTTCATGTTATCAATTTATTCCCTTTTTAAAATTTTATTTTTAATTGAAAAATAACACCTACACATGGTAAAAAAATTAAAATTTATTTTTACCTTCAGCACAAATCAGGAAAAATTAATGAAAGCTTTGGTAGTGAACCTTATGATAATGTAATGTAGTGATCATTAACAAATGATATTAAATATTTAATATTTGTCCAATATTTTATGTATCAAATTGCAACCAAAAATCACCTGAAATTTGACTTTACTTCTTATGTCAAAGATCATTAAACATGCAATATTTGTGTAATTCCTTAAAGGAGCAAAAGTACTTCAATAATTTTGAAAAATTAATATTAGGTAACTTATATAACTCTCTAAAGTTAACCATGGAAAAATATTCTCAAGAGTTACAGGAGTACTTAAAAGAGAATTATATAATTAAAGTTTCACTAAATAAGATTCAAAAACAAAAAGTTATAGAAATAAAATCTAAGCTTCTAAAGGAATTTGGTTCTTAATATTCTTCAGTCAGATTTGCATGTGCATTTTTCTACAGATGCTCATCTATTATTGGTCATGATTTGGTGCAGTTCTTGCAAACAATATAACACTGAGTCACTGCACTGGATTAAAACCCACAGGTAAACTGTATTTCAAGAAGCGTGTGTGTGTGTGTGTGTGTGTGTGTGTGTGTGTGTGTGTGTGATTATCATGCACATCTCAAACAATTAAAACCTACAGTGTATCCACTGTGCTCTGGGTTTTGGGAGTAGATGCCCATGATTCATCGCTTACATACAACACCCAGTGTTCATCCTAACAAGTGCCCTCCTCAATGCCCATCACCCATTTCCCCCTCCTCCCACCCCTCATCAACCTTTAGTTTGTTCTATGTATTTAAGAGTTTCTTACGGTTTAACTCTATCTCTGTTTGAAACTAATTACACTGTATGTTAGCTAACTTGACAATAAATTATATTTAGAAAATAAGTGAAACAATTAAACTCTAAGAATTCACTGAAATTTGAAATGGTTATGAGTGAAATCCCTTTTCAGAAAACTTAGGGGACCTGGGTGGCTTATCTGGTTAAGTGTCTAACTCTTGACTTCAGTTCAGGTCATAATCTCACAATTGTGAGATCGAGCCCTGCATCAGGCCCTGTGCTGACAGCACCAAGCCAGCTTGGGATTCTCTCTGTCCTTCTTTCTCTGCCCCTCCTCTGCTTCTCTATCTCTTTTACAAAATAAATAAACTCTTAAGAAGTAAAATAAAATTTTAAATGTATTCATAAAATATGCAACTGATGAGTCATGCACCACCAAACACCTCATATAATTTAATTTCATCAGTAACTGCATATGGTTGTTTTTGCTGTTAATGTTTTGTTATTATTACCCAATGATTGCCTTCATAAAATGCACTCTATAAATATCTATTGAAAAAAAAATGAATAAATGAATACAATCCTAATTTACAAGTGAAGAAGTAGGTTCAGAGTATTTGGAGCCAAGGAAAATTTGCGCAATTATACCTTAATAAAATTAATGACATTATCTCCTCCTTATATGAATCTCAGAGAATATAAGATTGCCCATAATATTCACTCTTTTAGAACAAAATTCACCATCATTTCTGGTGCTTCTAACATGTCAACAATCTCAAAGACATTCAGCAAACACATTAAGTCAATGAATATTTTGAAAATTTGAACCCAGAATTTGACAAAGATTCAAAGATGACACTCTAGATAAGCTTGGTGAAATTCTATAGATAAACATTAAAGTCTAGAATAAAGTTCAAGGGAAGTTTTCAATGATTTGTTAACTGGATATCCAAGTATAAAAACAATAGAAGCAAAGAATCTGAGAATTACATCAACAAAATGAATTCTGGAAGGTATAATAGTTATTACAAATGTTAATTTCAGAACATAATAGAGATGGAACATGAATAGGGTATTAGAAATATAGTAAGTATAATTTTAATATTTTATATTTATATTCCCAATGTAAGCAATGATCAAGTGGCATCATTAATGGTGAAGCTTGATATTAGGAGAAGAAAAAATAGATGACATGATCAAGAAAAATCAAGATTTATCAAAGTAAAAGTATTACAGAATTCTAAACCTAAGCTTGAGAGAGAAATTGTTTTGAGAGATGGTATCAATGTTAGTCATTATGCAATGCAAAGGTATGTATTATACATACATATGTCTGGGAGAAATCACAACCTCTCTGAGCTTTAGTTTCTTCACCTGAAATATAAAGATGATACTTGCCCTGCTGATCTTCCATAGTTGCTTTTTGATGGCAATCAGGTAACATATAAAGCCTCCATGTTATAGAGAGCACTTCACAAATATACGTGTTTTTATTACAATTATAAAAGATATGCGGATAGAACCAACATGAGCAACAGCAGAGTGGTTAAGAGCCTTGCCCCTGGTACCATAGAAGTATGCATCTTGGGTATGTTATTTTCTACCTGTGTAACCTTAAGAGAGTTTATCTCTTTACACTTCAGTTTCCATATTGGCATAATGGTAGCAATGATAATACCTATCTTACACATTCATTGTGAGTATTAAATGCTACAACATTAAAAGTTCTTAGAACATGCTGGTCATTTTAACTTCATGGAGAACCAGACTCTGGACATCTTTGCCAATTTTTACTAATGACTAAACAATTTGTAAACATAATTCTGTTTAATGTTTATTTATTTTTGAGACAGAGAGAGATAGAGCATGAACGGGGGAGGGTCAGAGAGAGAGGGAGACACAGAATCCAAAGCAGGCTCCAGGCTCTGACCTGTCAGCACAGAGCCCAACACAGGGCTCGAGCTCACAGACCGTGAGATCATGATCTGAGCCGAAGTCGGAGGTTCAACAGACTGAGCCACCCAGGTGCCCCTCATAATTCCGTTTATATCAACAAATATTTATTAAAAATCAACACTGAAAAATACTATGCTAGATACTTTGGGGCTTGCAAAGATGAACAGATACAATCTCTTCACTCACCTCAACCTGCTGAGAGAAATAAACATGTAAATAATCATAATACAAGACAGAGTGTGATATATAGGAGTATCAGAGAGAAACTCCTGCTATACTTAGGTATGAAACAAACATTTAATTGCCTCCATTCAATTCTGCTCAGCCCCTCGATCCGTGGTAACTGAAGGACAACACTAGGGAAGGATTTTCTAAATTGATAAGCACAGTAAAAAATCATACTCATAATCTGGGTCTTGTATTTCAACAGGAAAGGAAGACTTAACTTTTATACTAAGAGTACCTTTCACGGGGCTGTCCTCTAGAAAGTAATATAACATAACTGGTCCATGTATTTGGAATTCTTCTTCCCAGAGTGCAGATGGATATGTGCTGATTCTTTCATGGTCTCTTATTACTACTGCAACTCACGTTAAAGACAGTTGCCTGTATGCGGGAATCAGTGTTTAGGAATGGAACCAATCAAAGATAAAAGACATGTAAAGAGATTGAAGCTGAAACCTCATTTCTCTAGGTTGCTGCTATGTAATCAATCTGTTGAATTCAGATGCCCAGACACCATAGTGAAAAGGTTGCTCTTTTTCCTTTTTCCTGTGCAAGTTCAGCAAGTATTTACTTGAGATCCATGAAGCTCAGATTGTACACTTCAGCCCTTCTTCAAAAATTTAATTAAGCCATCAATAATAACATTTCAATACCATCCCATTTACACTGTAACAATAACCTTTTCCTGGTCCTTTGTTGGAATTGTTCATTGATAGCTACTTTTTGAAACAAAATTTAAGCATCTCACCTGATTTATGCAATAACCAACCTTTTAATTTTTCTAGTTCTATTGTTTCTGTTATTTTCAATACATTCTGGACAAATTCTTACAGTGCTTGTCATTTCTCAAAGTACTTCCATTTATGTTGTTGTTCAGTTATGAAGGAGCTGAGCGGGCTCAAATGAATGAAAGCAAGAAAATGTTTGATTCATATCTGAAATATAGTAGGAATTTCTCACTGATATTCCCACATATCACTCTCTGCATTTAATTATCATTATTTATGTGTTTATTTCCCTTATGAGACTATGAGTCTTTAGAGTGAAGTGATTCTTATCTTGATCATATTTGTAGCCCCTAATGTGCAAGTATATTACAGTATACAAGTATATTGCAATCCAGATCAAGAACTATCAGTGGTTACTTAATAACAGCTTACTGGGAAAAGAAAACACTCCACAATATGTCTTCACCTAAATTCCAATCTTATGTCCTGATATTCTCCTATACATAACCTATGCTCAGATGGATTCTAAACCTGAGGAGTTAAAGGAAAGAGAGAAAGAGACTATCTGGTTTCATCTCCATACAGTCTACATTGGTTGTAGATAGAGTTCAGATCTCTCTCTCTCTCTCTCTCTCTCTCTCTCTCTATATATATATATATATATATATATATATATATATACACACACACACATACTAAATTGATATTCCCAATTCTAAAACAAATAAACTATCCCCCATTCTCCAAGGTCACTCTGAAATTTTCTACACCCAGGTTTTTTTTTTTCATTATTACCAGCCTAGACGGTAAGTTTCATTCTCAGATCACTGCTTCTCAGTGCCCATCTTAAATAAAACCTCCTGCATGAAACTTTTCCTGATTTATTGCTTTTCTAAGAACTTCTATGACATTTTGCTTATATCTCTTTTTTGATACTTACCATAGTCTGCCTTATAGCCATCTGCAAAGTTGTTATCCTCATTAACTAATATGACAAATATAATCTTTTAAAGACAAGAATTATGTTAAACTTTTTATAAAGTGTTTGACAAACTGAATATAATGCTTTACATACAGAAAGCTCTTTTTAAAAAAAAAAATCAGGTGCTACACTGCTTTATACTATTTAGTTTCTAGAGTTGTCCCTGTATTTTCCAAGTTGGAGTGGCTAGCCTCTACACAATTAACACAATACACAGACCCTACGCATCAAAAGATGTAAGCACAAGCCCCCAAACTCACCTTATATGTGCCTTTCTTCTAAAGCAAAGGTGTTACTCCCCTAAATGCCAGCAGGCCCACTTTGTTCCAGTGGGCCACATAAAGTTGGAAGCTTCTAATTATCAGCACAGCAGCATGCAGCTTTTACATAATGACTTAGTTTTATGCAACATCAGTGCTCTGAACAAGGGAGAAATGTTAATAGGCAGAGTGAAATGAACTATGTGGACAGACATGACAAGAAGCAGCACCTTTTTGGCACTGCTATTATTTGAGTTATTTGGTCATACTTATGATCCTGTGCACAAGGTCTAGAAATAAGGTACCTGGGCCACCCTGTTAAGTGGCACTTTAGTGCTGGAGGAAGGAGGCAGCTTGCTTCACGAAGGTTGGTTATGATATCCATTTCTCATTCAATGCAGCAGGAGAAGAGAGCCTTGAGGCCAAAGGGAGGCAGTCCATGAACCTCTACTTCAGTGCTTACGCTGTAATCCAATCTCCCTGATGGCCTGAACTCCTTAGCACAACACCTTCAACATTCCTCCTTACACCATCCTGCTCCTCTACACCATCATAGCTTCACACCATTTCTGAAATGTGAACCACTTATGTTCCTTTCTCTTCATTCCTTAAACACCCCATCCCTTCATCTTCCCAAATGTCTGTTTCCTGTGGCAGAGATGATTTTTGTACAGTTAGTAAGACCTTCACACACTGCCTTACAAACTATCAGAAAATATCACTGATGCCTTGAGGTATTCTGGTACCATGGGAACATGCACTAAAATCTTCTAAACCTCATTCAAAGGCATATATTTTCCCAAGGTTGATAAAAGATCACCTTACCCGCCCCCCCGCCTGAAAAATATGAGTTGCAATCTGTCTTAAATTTATTGCAATCTGCAATAAAACAATCTGTCTTAAATTATTGTAATAATTGTCCTAGTTATTTTCCTGCCCCTCTTTAAAAAACAAGTTTATATACTTATTTGAGAAACAGAGAGTGAGCAGGGGTGAGGCAGAGAGAGAGGGAGAGAGAGAGAATCCCAGGCAGACTCTGTGCCACCAGCACAGAGCCAAGAACCATGAGATCATGACCTGAGTCAAGATATAGAGATGGCCTCTTAACTGACTGAGTCACCCAGGTGCCCCCTTCCTGCTTTCTCTTTACTATTAATGTTACAACCACTTCTGCCAGTGGCAGGAGTCTGAGCTGGTGACCAAAAAGAGCAAGTCTCAGAATGTTCATCCCCCATATGGTGACCTTAGTCTGCTTAGGAATTTTTAGTATTGAATGACCTAAAGCAATTTTAAATTACATTTAAAAGATTGGTATATTTTATGTTTTTAAAGAGGCATAGGTTTCTAATATTTGAAAGTGGACAGCGTGACACAGGGAGGACCAAAACAACAAGGTAAACTGTAACCCAAGTCTAACGCAAAACTCATTGTGACTGAAAGAGTCTGAACTAATGTGCTGACCATATGAGATGAATTCAAGTATTTTGGAAATTCATGGGGAAAAATTCATAATATTACTCTAAACTACATTTTTTACTACATATATCCTATATTCTCCTAATTCCCTCTATCCTACATTAATTTAATTTTGTTTTCCTGGGTACAAGTGAAAAATTTAACTTCTATCAACTTCTCATTAGATGTTTGTTAAAAACTGTGGCTAAGCAAAATAAGCCAATCACAGAAAGACAGATATCATATGATTTCACTCATATTTGGAACTTGAGAAACTCAACAGATGAACATGGAGGAAGGGAAGGAAAAATAAGATAAAAGCAGAGGGGAGCCAAACCATAAGAGACTCTTAAATACAGAGAACAAACTGAGAGTTCCTGGAGGGGAGGTGGGTGGGGAGAGATGGGTTAAATGGGTGATAGGCACTAAGGAGGGCACTTTTGGGATGAGCAGTGGGTGTCAGGGTGTCATATATAAGAGAAGAATCACTGGATTCTACTCCTGAAGCCAAGACTACACTGTATGTTGATTAAGTTTAATTTAAATTAAAAAAATACTGTGGCATATAATAGTTGATCATCTTCAGACTAAAATTTCACATGTATCCAACTGTTTGTGGAAATAGATGTCTTCCTAACTCCTAAAATCCTGCTACATAGATAGGGAAAGGCCACTTAAACCGCAAAGAAAGCAGAAGAAATCTGAACTTGGAAAATTTCATAGGTCAAGGACTAAGGATGTGATTTAGGATTTACATGATTTAATGAATAATATGACCTTTTCCTCTGAATCAATCTTTCCCATTAACTCTGACCTTGGTCAAATCACTAAATTTATCTAGTGTTCAACTGCTACTTGTAAAATGGAGATTACAAATTATACTACACAGATTACAATTAGAAATATGTATAATAAAATATAAAAAAAGTCTTTGTAAATTGTAGGGAGTTATGCAAATGAAAAAAGATAGCATGTCCTAGACTTGGAGCTCTTGCCTGTCTTTCTCCTGTGATAATTGTGTTCCCACTAAGTAATATTTATAATTGATGAATGGGCAAATTTACCCCTATGTTTGTTTCTGAATGCATTCTTTTGGATGCTTCATTTCTGAAAGTAAACATATTGAATACGAGTTGCAAATAAGCATTTCTCTCTCTCTCTCTCTCTCTCTCTCTCTCTCTCTCTCTCTCTCTCTCTCTTTCTCTTTTCTCTTTAGTTTAACCATTTGCTCTATATACTGAATTATAAAATTATTTATGTCGGCATTTTAATTTATACAACAAAATCCATGTAAATCTCCTAACTCCAATATGTGACTTGGATGAATCTCATTACTACTTTTCCTTTCTAAATTTAACATAGCACACACATATCACACACACATACACACACACTCTCTCTCTCTCTCTCTCTCTCTCTCACACACACACACACACACACACACACACACACACACACAGAAAGCAAGTCTTGGGGGAAGTAATATTATTAAGTCTTGGGAGAAGTTATGTGCATAACTACTTAGATAGTTATAAATTAGAAACACTATCTTTAAAACCAGATTGGATTCCTAAATTCACCATTTATTAACTTATGTGATCTTGAGCAGGTTACCTATCTCTCAAATTTTGTTTTTATATTTAACTCTCAAATTCTGAAAGATAAGGAAAATATGTGTTTTTAAAAAATAATCAGTGTTTTTATAAGAAAGTTTGTGAAAGTGCTTTGTATATTATAAAACAGCCTAGACAGAAAAAAGTGTTGCTATTACAATAATAATTATTATTAATATTATTTACCAAATGAACAAACAAAGCCTTAATGATTCTATAGCTCAATGAACCTCACATCCTTGATTCTAGTGTGGTCCAAGATACCCTACTGGGTCAACACTAGAACCAGTACCTCCAGCTTACATCACAGTCACAGTGTGAGGAGTAATTATGAGAATCAGCAGCAAGTATAGAGCCAAAAGTTAGATGGTTTAGTCCAAATAGGACAAACTGAAGAGGCAGAACCAAGATTCAAATCAATTTCTTTTGAAACTAAAGATGAAACTATTGAACATGATGGTGGTTGAAGGGAACAGAAAAAGACAAAAATGAGAACATTGCTTAAGGTAGAATTCTGGAGCTTTTGCCAGCAATTTATGGGACTGTGTTACTGGCATTGCATTCTGGGGGGAAATATATATGGAATTGCACATTGGGAAAGGTAGGGCATAGAATCAGACTGTTCAAGTTAGTGATCTAGCCGAACCTGAATTGCACAAACTGTAACCTGGGAATACAGATGGAGAAATGGCTGGTCCAGAGACACACAACCGTGGTAGATCATACATTTAATCCTGAATAACTTTAAGTTTGGAGCTCATGGAAATTGTACAAGTAGATTGGGCTTTAGGTGACCTTGTCATATTACTTATTTTCATTCTAGTTTGTTTGACGACAATATCTCATGATCCAGTTTCCTTTTCTTACTACCTCTCCAAATTCTTCTTAAATACATTAAGTTTCCAAAGTGATAATAAGAAGCAGTAAAAGTATCACCACTTACAAAAAGAAACTATACGTTTATTTTATGATGGCACAAATCATTTATAAACGTAAAAAAAATCTCTATAAACCCCATTTCCAATCTTACTACCAGAGTACTTACCTTATTTTTAAGTTCATTAAAAATCTTTAATTAGTATCACAAGTGTTAGTAAGAATATTCATACAGGCACCTGGGTGGCTCAGTTTGTGGAGGGTCCAACTCTTGATCAGCTCAGGTCATGATCCCAGAGTTGTGGGATTTAGCCGTGCATTGGGCTCTGTTCAGCATAGAGCCTGATTAAGATTCTCTCTCTCTCCCTTTGCCCCTCTCCCCCATCTCATGCTCTCTCTCTCTCTAAAATAATTTTTAAAAAGAATATTTATAAAAAAAAAAAAAAAAAAAGAGGTTAGAGTGGGAGAGAGCCAAAGCATAAGAGACTGTTAAAAACTGAGAACAAACTGAGGGTTGATGGGGGGTGGGAGGGAGGGCAGGGTGGGTGATGGGTATTGAGGAGGGCACCTTTTGGGATGAGCACTGGGTGTTGTATGGAAACCAATTTGACAGTAAATTTCATATATTAAAAAATAAAAAAAAATTAAAAATTAAAAAATAATAAAAAAAATGAAAAAGAAAAAAAAAAGAATATTTATATAACCATCCTCTAAAAAGTAAATACGCATATGCTTCTTTTAATGTGGATATTATTAGCAGAAGTTGACTCAATAAAGGTTCCTGTTTTTTTTTTTAATATAAAACTTCTATGACTTCAAAACTTCTTCAGTGCTACATGGTTCTAACAGTTTAAAAAAATATGTTAATTATCACTAGGGCAGGAAAGCTAGATGGTCATAAATATTAAGAATTTTACACTAAATATGTTTTTACTTATAAAATACTGATAATGGCTTTTTTTTTTAACATTTATTAGTTACTCTATGTGAGCAGTGGTTTTACCTATTATCTTATTTATTTTTCATAAGAATGTGAAAGAATCACAAAAGTGTGGAGCCCTGATGAAGCCAGACCTGTAAGCCATCCCATCTATCCCTAGACTTTTCAGTTACATGAATCAAAATATTATCTTCTTCTGTAAGCCAATCTGAGTTGGCTCTCCTGTTACTCTAATTAAACAACCTAAAAGAGAGAAAACTGCAAGAAAATCATAAAGTCATAAAGACTTTCTTGATACTCCTGATACTTTTCTCTCTGAGATACTCCTTGTGTGACAATTTATACTTTAGAATATGGTCAATCACATAATTTTTATTTCCACTATAAGCTTATAGGTTTCTTGAGCAGAAGTTCTTTATCTTATTCTTTTCATATATTTCATGGGGCTAGAATTATATCTGGAGTATATCAGGTGCTCAAGAAATTCTATTCCAATTACTACTTAATCAATTCATGTAAATGCGTCTTAGCTGAAAGGATTAAAGGGTTACTTTTTTTCCTGTTTATTTTAGTTGCTGATACACTAAATCTACTTTGATGATTCATGTTTGTCAGCCAATATGACAACACATAAAATTTCCAATGTATTCTGCTCATCCCTAGACAGGGCAGCCAGGAAACGTGATAGCACCTAGGCAGCCCAGCCAGACCTCTGACAGGTGCCACCCACTCCACACAGCCAGAGACCAAAAAAGGCAACAAGTGCAGAAGGACGTGGAGTGTCAGGGAAACTCCGGGGTGCCATGACAGAATGATGAGAACCGTGTCTAACTAATACTGATGGGAGAGCAGTCCTCCGGGGTCAGCAAACCTCACCTTCGAACATCAGGAAAATGACAGCAGAAAACCTTTTCTTAAGAGTAGAGAGAGAGAGAACGTAGTCAAACTCGGTGAAATTAAATTAATTCAAGTGTTACCTCTGAATTTTTAAAAACTTATCATTGACTTTTCTTTTAACAAAATCAGTGGGCATCTTTTTTGTTTCCATCCCTTCTTCACCGACATAGAGAGACAAGCAATTGCTTGTGATTTATCAAGGAGTTCACGCAGGAAAGGCACAGAAAGAAGCCATACATACAGCCACGGTATGCATGCTCATCTAGCGGAACGTCTCCTATTGGTGGCTATGTTTTCCTCTTTGCTGGCACCAAAGATTTAAATGTCTAAAGAGCACTTCATCAACATTCTTTCACTTTATAGTGCCTAGAGTGTAAACAACACATATCATCCATCTGTTCTTTCTGGGAAATACAAAATAGTTTTGAGTAAATTGACAGTTTGATGAATTAAAATATATTGGAAAAAACTGCAAGCGCCTACTATGTGCCTCCCACCCCAACCCCCCCCCCCCACCACCATACACACACACAGTTGTTTTCACAATACTCTGTCTTCAGGGATTTCACTCTAGTTGAAGTGGTTCTCCCTGAAATAAAGGCGACTCATAACTTGATAACTTTCATTCCCTCACTTATCTCTTCACACTCCCAACACACAAAATATCCAAAATTACAAACTAAAACAAAGTAGGAATTTTGTCTCTAAATTTATAATGCATAGAGGGTCTTTACAGTCTAATTATCTTTTTTTCTCAAAGACTGTAAAGCAGGAAACCATCTTCCTAAGAATGGTCTCTCTCTGCATTTGTTTTTATAGTAGCATCCATGTTAAGGGAGATCCTATTTAAGGACTTTATTTAAGGGAGATCTTAATTAGCATACATGTATCCTGGATTACATATAATTGATGTCGATGGAAAATCTGATCAATGTTTGCCCATGTAACACATTAAAACATTTCTACATGAATGAATGCAGAAATGAAAGTTAATTTACTCTACTAAAAAAAATGTGAAATGCACTAAGTAAGGCCTTACTGTAGGCAGCCCTACCTTATTCTAGGTCGCACTGAGGTAAATTAACCATCACCAACTGTCTAGATTAGTTTAAAAATTTACACATCCTCTTTTCAAATGCTAATCATTCAATTGCCCTTACAAATCCTCAGCACACTCCAGCAGGTTGCTTACAACACAAACAACAGCCCATTGCTCTATAGAGAGAAGGGGCATTTTCCCTCCAGTCAGAGATGTGTTTTTTGAGTATATACATTGTCAAAAAGTCAGTACAATAAGGAAAGGAAAGAAGATTTAGGAAAATGAGACAATAGCCATTTATGAAGGACTCAATATTTAAAGACAGTAAATGAAATTTGGTGCTGCTTTTAATCAAATTCAATATCCAATAAGTCCTAAACTTTTGATCTAATGATAAGATTGATTTAAAAAAAAAAAAAAAAAGACAACTTTCTAGCTTCTGGTTCCACATGTAAGGAGCTTGGAAGTCATTACCCCATCCTAACACATAAAAAAACTGGAAAAGTCAACAAGCTTTTCTTGGATCCCTAAGAGAGGAAAGGACATACAGCAAGTCACCACCCCAAAGTTTGGAGAGAGAGACAGATGAATACAGGGAATCACTGCTTCCTGGAGAAGAGACACATGAATGGACACTGTTGGGAGAACCAGTGCTAAAGTAAAAAAACCTGAATTGTAATTGATGAGTTGCTCCAGGCCTAGTGTGGACAACTCTCAGAATTAAAACCCAAAGCAATGTACAGATTCAATGCAATCCCTATCAAAACCCTAATACCATTTCTCACAGAACTAAAACATATACTCTTAAAATTTGTATGGAACCACAAAAGATCCCCTAAAAAGCCAAAGCAACCTTGAAAAAGAAAAGCTGGAGGTATCACAATATCAGCTCTCGAGTTATACTACAAAACTACAGTAGTCAACATAATATGGTACTGGCATAAAAATAGACACATAGATCAATGGAGCAGGATAGAGTCCCCAGAAATAAATTCACACCTATATGTTAACTAATCTACAACAAAGAGGGCAAGGATAACAATGGGGAAAAGACCGTCTCTTCAACAAATGGTGTTGGGAAGACTGGACAGCTACGTGCAAAAGAATGAAATTGGAACACTTTCTTATATCACACGTAAAAAAATCAAAATTGAGTAAAGACCTAAATATGAGCCCTGAAACCATAAAACTCCTAAAAGAAAACATAGGCAGTAATCTCTTGAACATGAGCCTTAGCAATATATTTATGGATATGTTTCCTCAGGCAAGGGAAACAAAAGCAAAAATAAACTATTTGGACTAAAGCAAAATAAAAAACTTTTTCACAGCAAAGGAAACCATCAACAAAGTGAAAAGGCACTCTACTGAATGGGAGAAGATATTTGTAAATGACATATCTGAGAAGGGGTTAATATTCAAAATATATAAAAAACCTATACACCTCAACATCAAAACAAACAAACAAACAATCTGATTAAAAATAGGCAGAGGGCATGAATAGATACTTTTCCAACATAATGATAGCCAACAGACACGTGAAAACATGCTCAACATCACTAATCATCAAGGAAATGCAAATTAAAACCACAATTAGATCTATCACCTCACACCTGTCAGAATGGCCATTATCAAAAAGGCAAGAAATAGCAAGTCTTGATGAAGATGTGGAGAAAAAGGAACTCGCATGCACTGTGGGTAGGAATGTAAATTGGTGCAACCACTGTGGAAACCACTATGAAGTTTTGTCAAAAGAAAGTTAAAAACAGAAATACCATATAGTCCAGGAATTCTGCTACATTGTATTTACCCAAAGAAAACAAAAACACTAACTCAAGAAGATACATGCATCTCTCTGTTCATCACAGAATCATTTATAACAGCCAAGATATGAAGACAACCTAAGCATCTGTTGATAGACAAATGAATAAAGAACATTGGTACATATATAATTGGTATGATAATATAATGTAGCATTGCAAAAATGAAAGCCATTTTAGCAGTGTAAGAATGAAAAAGTTGAATTGGAAATATCAGTGAAAACTTGTAATTTTTTTAAGAAAAGGTTATTACCTGACAAGACAAAAAGGAAACTTGTAGCTTGTGTGTCATCCTCTCCTATCTCAAATGCTCATGTAAAGCAATGTATACAGTATTCAATCAGTAGCATCCAGACTCAATCCTTTGTCTACTCTCCACTGAAAGGAGTCAAGTCTTTTATTTTTTTTAATTTTTTTTCAATATAAGAAATTTATTGTCAAATTGGTTTCCATACAACACCCAGTGCTCATCCCAAAAGGTGCCCTCCTCAATACCCATCACCAACCCTCGCCTCCCTCCCACCCCCCATCAACCCTCAGTTTGTTCTCAGTTTTTAAGAGTCTCTTATGCTTTGGCTCTCTCCCACTCTAACCTCTTTTTTTTTCCTCCCCCCCCCCCATGGGTTTCTGTTAAGTTTCTCAGGATCCACATAAGAGTGAAAACATATGGTATCTGTCTTTCTCTGTATGGCTTATTTATGGAGTACTACGTGGCAATGAGAAAGAATGAAATATGGCCCTTTGTAGCAACGTGGATGGAACTGGAGAGTGTTATGCTAAGTGAAATAAGGAGCCAAGTCTTTTAGAACAATTAATTCAATCCATGTAGGTAGGACAGTTCAAAATGAGCCTGAGATACCATGTTGTCAAAACAAGGACACTCTTAGAGTAACAGATAGTTAAAAGAGATAAAGAGGTCAGTCTGAATAAAGACCTACTAGTGGCCAAGTTGTATCAATAATCTCTTCAAGACAATCCCTGTTCTATTGTAGGCTTCCTGTAACTATGGAACAATACCCTGAGGAGTCTTGGAAGCCCTACTCTTTAATTAAAAGGATCTATGAAGCATGCCGTTAAGGTATGTAGAGGTCATCATATCCATCTGAAAGTTTTTAATGTTGTTCTACCTTAAATCATTCTAAGGTCTTAACCAAGGTTTTTATTTCTATCCTAGATTTGATCTTTCTGTTGAAATCCTTTCTTACCTGGAGAACCCTTTGCTGTTGGAAACAAATCCTTCTAGACACTTTTATATTGTCTTCTAAATTCCATTTTAAAAGTGAATAATGTGTTCTTTCATACATTTCTCTCCTCTCTCATTTCACTATGAGTAGCTAGAAGAACTAGGTGGTACCTTCAGGACCATGTCTGGAAATATCGTAAAGTTCACTTGGTGTATTTTCTCTTTTCCATGCTAATACAGGCAACAGTTTTGTTAACTTTCTCTCATTATATAACTAGGGTCTCCTTTTTCCCAGCATTCAATGACAGCTTCCACACTTATTTGACCCTCCTTTGACAGACTTCCTGAGTTCCTCTAGCTTCGCTAACAACCTGCTCAGGAGTCTTCAAGCTTTCTTCACAGCCTTTCTTCAAGCCCCTTCTAACATCTACTGATAACTTGTCCCAAATATAATGACACAAGTTTTGGTGTTTTGTTTTGATAGAACCCCACTTCCAGATCCAAAATTCTGTGCCGGTTACTATTGTTGCATAACAAATGCTTCAAATTTTTAAAACAGCAAAAATCAATTTATTGTCTGCCATGGATTCTGTGGGTCAGGAATTCGGAAAAGGCTCAGCTGGATAGTCATGACTAGAGTTCTCTCCTATGATTACAATCAGACCCTTCAGAGCTGGAATAATGGCAGCTGTTGCAGCTAGAGACCAGACAAACATCTTTCTCTTTATGTGGTCTTACAGCTTCTCCATGCTCTTTACTTATGAACTAGTTTGGATTTCTTTACAGAATGACAACCTGAGGTCAGTTGGGATTATTTATATGGTGGCTTGGAGTTCCAAAACTAATGTTCTGGTGAACAATGTGGAAGCTGCATTATCTTCTTTTGAAGTAGCCTCAGAAGTCTACTTGTTTCTACTGCATTCCTTTAGTTACAAGCAAACCATAAATACGCCCAGATTCCATGGGAGAAGAAATAGATTCTAGTTCTAGTGAAAAGGTTCTAGAAATCCATATGGGTGGGAGGTACTCTTACAACTATCTTGGAAAATAAAATCTGAGATAGGATCTGACTGTGGAAAGCCTCATTTGCTGGACCAACAAATTTGACAATTAGCTTATACAGACTCGTTCTGAATTTCAGTGTTAAGATTAGTTGAGAGGCATACTACAAGTAATTTAGTCAAGTTATTGTTACAACTATGAAAACTGAAATAAAATTACTAAAAAATAAAATAGAACTCATATAAAGTTATTTTATAACATCACACTCATTTACTTAGATACTTAAAGACAAAGTGGTGGAATTATAGCTAGTTAATGGGCAATTTTACATTTATAAATCCAGTTCTGTCTATGCCAAAACTTCATTGGATTATATTCAGGATATGGATATTGCCCCTCTTGGGTTCTAGATGGGAAAATATTAAAAACTGCTGTTGTAGCCAATAAGGAGCCATTGAAAATTTGAATGTCAATATCAACACCTGTATTCCAACCTTAGCTGTGACCTCCTTGAAGCCAAATATTATTTTTATTCATATTTTGTTGTCATTTCTTTTATCAGAGAGACTATTCCAAAATCTTTGCCACTTTGCTCAACCCCTTAATTCACCCTTACCTACTTCATTTTTCAATTAATGGTTTCAGCTTATTCTTTTTTTTTCCTGCCCAAGTTAATAGCATGACCATTAATCAGTCACCCTACTAGACAATTTAGAGCTCTCAACTTCTCTAACTCTTCAATCCCTAACAATCTGTTCTCAAATCTTAATACATTCTATATCAAAAATGTCTCTTCTGTCCTCATTACCCTAGTTTAGTCCTTCAAAAGCCTTTACTTGAATTATTTCAGTGAATATCAAACTTGTCCTCTTAACTGAAGTCTCTGTTCTTCAATTCTTCAATCAGTTCTTTCTTCCTTACAAGCAATTCACATTGTTTCCTTGAATTTTTTTGAATCATGAAATGAATAAAGAAGACTTCCCTTCACATGACGCTGCTAAAATTTAAAAGCCACTCACTTCATGTCAGACTTCAACCTACAAAATTCAATGGTCCAATTGTTGAGTACAAGTGAGTACAGATTCTATTCTAACATTAAAGAGAGTGTGTTTGTTGTGGGGGAGGGGAACGGGGGTCAAAATCATCATATTACATCCAGATAAAAAATATTCATATTAAGGTTGGTAGGAATCACAGAGGAACTAAATTTAAGACAGTTTATGAGGCTGGTGATATGTCTAAAATTTCCCTTACTACTATCAACTCTAAAAGTATTTTATACACATATTTTCAAGAAATTTTATGCTCAATTATAGAGTGGCTATTTTCCCATTTTAAATATTTCATCATAATCTTTGCTAATATTTGCATTCATATATAAAAATTATCTTTGTTGGGTGACATAGTTAATAAATAAAACTTAAGATATCATCATAACATTGAGCTTTCAAAATCAAAAGAACCAGATCCCTCCTCAGATAATTTATTTTTTCCCCTAACACAGAAAGAATTCTATGCTCTTACTGCAATGGACTTCTCACCATTTCCTACATAGAAGACTCCACAAAAACTTTTCATCTCTGTATAATCACTTATACTATTCTCTCTTCTTAGAATCTACTTTTTTTTTTTTTTCAACGTTTTTTTTTTATTTATTTATTTTTGGGACAGAGAGAGACAGAGCATGAACGGGGGAGGGGCAGAGAGAGAGGGAGACACAGACTCGGAAACAGGCTCCAGGCTCTGAGCCATCAGCCCAGAGCCAGACGCGGGGCTCGAACTCACGGACCGCGAGATCGTGACCTGGCTGAAGTCGGACGCTTAACCGACTGCGCCACCCAGGCGCCCCACTTAGAATCTACTTTTACCCCAGTTCTGACTAACATAATCCTACATACTTACTAGAGCTAAGTATAATATGGAGCCTTTGCTGATGAGCCAGACATAATTAATTTTGCCTCTCTGGAGCTATCAGGGTATTTTAGTCATTGCACCAATATGACATTCAGACCTATATCACCAGGAATATTAAACACAATGTTCAGAGACTCTCCTTGAATATTTTGAATCTAAAGTAAAAATCTCCTAGGTCTGAGGAAACTATTAGTCTGGGGGATTACAACACACCATATGGATATTTTCTCTAAGACCAACTGGTAGGTCAGGGGCAGTGATTAATCAAACAAGGGATTGTTGAAGTCCCCTGTCTATGCTTTAATAGCAAAAGAGGAAGGATTTCAGAGACTATGAAACAAACAAAAAAGCAAGCAAACAAACAAAAAACACAAAGGGGTGAATACCGGCATCAAGTACATCAATTTTGAAATGAAACGAAAAGGAGAAACAAAATCTATATAATAAAATACATGCCACATATAAAATATATACAACACAGAACATTTATTGTGTAATATGCAACCCTTAATTCATGATACATAATTAAAATTATTTTTAGGGGCTCAGTCAGTTAAGTGTCCGATTTTGGCTCAGGTCATGATCTCACGGTCCCTGAGTTGGAGCCCTACATCAGGCTCTGGGCTGACAGCTCAGAGCCTGGAGCCTGCTTCACATTCTGTGTCTCCCTCTCTCTCTGCCCCTCCCTCACTCATGCTCTGTCTGTCTCTCTCTCTCTCTCTCTCTCTCAAAAATTAAAAAAAAACATTAAAAAATTATATATATAATCATATGTAACTATATGCTATATAACATATAAAATATAGGATATAAATATCCTTAAAATTATTACTGTAATAAACCACATTTTATCATGAAGCTGATGGAGCTCAGAGAGGGTCAACAACATGCCCAACATCAAACAGGCATCTAACAACTGGTAGCATCAGCACCAAAGTGAGACTTTCTGACACCAAATTTTTCTTCTGACATGAAATTTTCAATGTTCTCTTCATCATACCACTCTGTCACCAATATACAGTTTATGCCCATGAATCAGACAATAAAAACAGACATACGTGGATACATTTTCAAGAGTAGTCCAAGTAGGATAGACAGTTGCAGCAATTCAGCTCAAAGCAAGAAGCAGCATGGGCATTATGCGACACCACTATTAAAGCACATGACTGATCCCCTGATCGGGGAAATGTGCAAGGCGGAGATAATTGGTTTTCCCAGCTCTTCATCCAAAACCTAGTAAATTTCACCAGTGGCCACTAAGTGGTAAAGAGATAGATGCTTGTCAGAAAGAGAGGAAGTCACTGAAGTAAATAGCTTCTAGTGCATGGAGGTTACCTCTAATATACAAAACACTGGAGTGCTGAAGTAAAAAACAATTTAGTTTGACACCTGTGCTACAAATTTGATCAAAAAATAGGTCTGGAAAGCAGCTACTGCCCAAGATAAAAAGATATGTTTTTTTTCTGTTTCTTAAAAAAAACATCAGATGTCATTACAGCATAAAAATAATAAATACAATTTAAAATATCACAAAAGCTGAAATAGTTCTGCAGACAGGGCTGACTTCAATCCTATTCTAGTTAGCATGGTTCTGCATCTATGCACACTGTGACAGAGCAAACAAGATAACAAGAAGCTCAGAATAATTTTTTTAAAAAAATAATATTCTGATCTTTTGGGTTTAATCCAACCTTTAAGGCACAATAATAATAATTAAACTGTCAACACATTATACAACTAATTTGAGAACTGCAATAATAAAAATAACAGGGTGAAAGCAAGATAAAGACAATATACCTACAATTTAGAGAGCATTAATGGTGCAGAGTAAAATATAACAAAATATATAAATAGGGTGGAAAAAAATCAAAAGAAGAATTTTGGTGAATGTCAAATCTGTTAGAGGATTCCTAGACTGTAAACACAGAAATGCCATATAAATTTGGGGATACTTATTGAAGTATTCTAACATAAAGAGCCAGATCTCTAATTGACAATGGTTAGAAACAAACTAAAATTTAAGAATTCTGATATTTACTTTTCCAAACTTTTCTATGAAGGACACAGCATTACTCTATAGTCATTTGTATAGCAGCTCTATGTAAGAAATCATTTCTACCTATAAGAAATAATATAAGATATACATCCCTTATCTGGCAAACATGGTCCTTAACTCCTGGAAGTCCTATAATACCTCTGTTGAAGAAGACTGTGGGGAACAGCAAGTAGGCCAGTTACATGTATGGAGAATCTACTCCCTGCCCCAAGCAGACACCAAGGTGAGCCTCTGCTCCATCTTGAAATGAGCACCATGATAAATCAGGACTCTAGACTAGAATTTCCCTGTTCTCTGGAAGGCTGCTAAGAACTAGTCATACTCAGTTTCATAAACAGAAGAGAAAGACTGTGAGAGAAAATTAGTCTAAGCATATCCATTTATACATTTCATTTCATTTATTTATTTAGCACAAGATGGGGGAGGGGCAGGAAGAGAGAGAGAGATTGAGATTGAAATTGAGAGGAAGGGAGGGAGGGAGGGAGAGAGAGAGAGAGAGAGAGAGAGAGAGAGAATCTTAAGCAGACTCTACACTCAGCATGGAGCCTGACGCAGGGCTTGATCCCACCCTGGAATTATGACCTGAGCTGAAATCAAGAGTTGGATGCTCTTTTTTTTTTTTTTAATATTTATTTATTTTGAAGGAGAGAGAGACAGATCATGAGCGGGGGGGGGGGGGGGGGGGGGGCGGGCAGAGAGAGAGGGAGACACAGAATCCAAAGCAGGCTCCAGGCTCTGAGCTGTCAGCACAGAGCCTGATGCGGGGCTCAAATCCATGAACTATGAGTTCATGACCTGAGCCGAAGTTGGACACTTAACCAACAGAGCCACCCAGGTGCCCCTATTTATACATTTTAATATTGTATGTGTCACTTAGGTTATGACTAAATGGAACCATCTGCTTGGCTTCATATACCACTCACTTCTCAGGGATTCATTTCTGTGCTCTGAAAATGGCATAAAACATTTAAAAAGCAACTTACCTGCTACACAAAATTTGTTAGGGTTCATCACCAGTTGAAAGAGACAGATAAATACAATTTTAAGGGTCATTCCCATGACACAGAGAATTAACAACTACATCAAGACCCAAGAGGACATTGGCTAATTAAACTGCCATCTAGCAAGCCATCTTCTGTAAAATCAAATCTTCCTGCTGCCATAGCAAAATGTTCCACAAATGTGTACTTTCTTTGATAGTCCTCTTTCTTGTAGTCAGTTCTTCCTTTAGATTACCTCTTTGATGCTATTACCACAACTCTGAAGTACTGGGTAGCAAGGCAGAATAATGGAGTGGTTGCTTAAGGGAGTGAGCTCTAGTGTAGGAATGCCTTGGTTCAAACCAAGGCTCAACCATTCCCCTTTAGAGCTGCAGTTGTGCCTAATAATCAATTTCTATTATTTTTCCATTGTTTTGCTTTAATCTCTGAAATAAGGATAATACTTATCTAACATGAACTTTTAAAAATCTACATGGAATGCTTAACATCTTGCCTGAAATAAGTACTTAAGTTCCAGCTCTCAAAAAATATTTGGCCCCAAATCCATCATTGTTACTGTATATTAACGGAATGTTTACTTTAAACTACATATTCTTTCAGACCCAGAGCCTTCTCAGGCATTTCTACATGGAACAAATAAAAACTGCCCTTGTAGACATTTAGAGTCTTAGTACACTACCTATCCAGGATCTGGTCAGTGACCCTAGAAACAAAGCAAAACAAAGCAAAAAAGTTTTTTAAAATATCAGCTGACTCATTTCTGTGCATGAATATCAACGTTAATATATTCTCCTTCTTTTTAAAAAAAAGAAAAAAAATTCACTCTTAAAATAAGGTATTAGTTGATTTAAACATACCACAAGTTTTCTTTTCTTGTTGATTTTCCTGTGACTGGTAGCTATGATACAAAACATACAAACAGCCCTCCAAGGATGTGAAATATGGCCTAAGCCATCAAATTTTCACGTTTGCTGCTTTCCCTGAGGTGATCATTGAATTGTCTAAAAAAAAAAAATTCAGAGCTGTTTAATATTTAACATGTCTTCACATATCTGCTAGTCTAAAGATTTCGTGGGTTACTAACCTACAAGTTTTCATTGTCTTTCTCCTTTTACCATATCAAGTGCATGTCAACATCTGACATCAAACATTATAATTACTAATCGGTCACTTGGGACTCTGCATTCAATCCCTATGTAATATTTCACTGCACAATTTTACCTCCGTGGAAATCAACTGAAATAATCTGGTCTTCCTCAGACTTTATACTATTACCCAGGTGGTTACATTAATTTCTCTGACCAGAAAAAAAAAAAACAAAAACAAAAACAGATTCAGTCATTCAATCCCCAGAGTTATCACGTAGTTTTTTGTCTGATAATTATACAGAGAAAGAACATACATACACAAGAAAAGTCATTAGTATGAATGGAAATATAATGAAAATTCCAAATGAGAAGGAAATAAATCCTATGAAAGAGTTCAAGGACGGCAAGATTTCAGGTAATATTTGAAAGGGAAAAAAATGATATGTCAGGAGGTAAACTCAATCTCTTCTTAACTTGTTTGGTCAGCAAGTTTATGAAGTATCACAGACAGTCTCTGAATTAGTATGATTCAAGAAAACCCATAGAAATGTTTTCTGGCATCTAAAGCTGTAACAGATGGCATACCTATCTATATGCACATTAATGTGATCTGATATATGCTTGCAGGAAATCAACATTATAAAGTGGTATACCCACAGGAGGCCTTCCAATACTCTAATGCTTAGACTCTTATTTCTTTTACAAATAAAACATGTTTTTTCTATACTTTCTATGAAGTAACAGCATCTTTTCCTTAAAATTTAAGATAAGGACCTAGCAAGCTTTCATACTCAAAAAATAAAAAAATTAATTTAGCAAAAAGTACAAATATTTTATCTTACATATTTAGTTTCCTCTTCAAATATTCCCTTAAACCTAAATCTACATTCTGCCGTATCTCAACTGATCATTCACAAAAGGAAAATCTCCTTTCACAAAAGGAAAATCTCCCTTCCCAGAAAACAGTTTGACATTTATGTTCATATCTTGTTATCGTCCTTAAGGAGCCAGATCTGTTTACAGGCATCTCATTTAAGGAGAATTCTGATGTGATGTGGATGGAATTAAGAATGAGGGAAATTGATCTGATCTAATCTGATGTAACATAAGCCAAGTGGTTTGTTATAGACAAATTCCCTTAACTGTGAGCTGTTGCCCACTAAAGGAAGTTCCATATAAATGATTATATGAATGGAGACATGTAAAATCTGGCAGATACAGCCATCACAATATTAATTTTCTTGTTCAATAAACGGTATTTCATATTCCTCCAACCAGGTATATCCAGGAGAGGTCACTCAAATGAAAATTACAAAGATATCTTTATATGTAGGTGATGAAGATTTTTGGGAAGATAAGAAGACAAACTTTAAAATATATCAATCACTAGAACCTATCAATCTCCAATCCTTTATATATTGAAATCACCTCTACCACAAATATTGAGCCAAAATCTCCAAAATGTCTCAGTTAAATGGTGAAGTGATGAAAAATTGAAGACAGTCCAGTTAAAGATATGGCTTCTCTAGCTCTCACCTATCTGGATGTAAATTAAAGCGTTATCACTTTGAATTCTTTGCCAAGCACAATTATACATTTATGTATTTCAATAGCAAATTATGGGAACATGACAATTAGAAAAGTCCTGAGTGAACAGGACAAGTTCCTGACACTGGGTTAGACCAGAGCTATTTAAAGCGGGGGGGGGGGGGGGGGGGGGAACCAGTGTGGTCTGGCTAAGAAAGTTTAGAAACTGGGAGATAATTTTTATTCTTCTATAGAAATTTTATATTCCTGGGACATTTTTATTGTATTTTACAAAGGTGTCCATCCTCAACATATTGTAAATTTAAAGTAATGGTGGTGGTGGTGGTGGTTATGATGATGGAGAGAGGAGGAGGAGGAGGAGGAGGAGGAGGAGGAGGAGGAAGAGGAGGAGGAGGGAGAAGAAGGAAGAAGAAGGAAGAAGGAAGAAGGAAGAAGGAAGAAGAAGAAGAAGTGGTTAGACTATTTAGGTCCTACTAATGTCCTGGCCAGGATAGAAGACAAATCAGAGGCACAGTAGATAATTCATACTCTCTTCAAAATGGCTTGTGAATGGTGTTCTTATAGGTAAAGACTTGGATTGTAATCCTTATTAGCTGTGTAACTTTGGGCAACGCTGCTCTTAAGTTCAGCAAGCAGGGTCCCTCCCCTGCATTACACACAGGAGACTTTACTCTTTAGAGCACAGTTGACCCTTGAACAATGCAGAGGTTAGGGGTGCAGATCCCCTATGCAGTCAAAATCCATGTACAACTTTTGACTACCTCAAAACTTAATTACTAACAGTCTACTTTGACAGGAATACTTACTATTAACAGAAACAGTCAACACATATTATGCATGCTATATGTACTAAATGCTGTATTCTTACTATAAAGTAAGCTAGAGGAAAGAAAATACTAAGAAAATCATAAGGAAGGGAAAATACATTTACAGCAGCATACCATATTTCTTAAGGACAAGGCCACATATAAGAGGGACTTGTGCAATTCAAACCCATGTTTTTCAAGGGTTAACTGTACTGTCCTTTAAAATTTCTAAGCTTTGAGGGGCTCCTTGGTGGCTCAGTCGGTTGGGCATCCGACTTCAGCTCAGGTCACAATCTCACGCTCCATGAGTTCGAGCCCCATGTCAGGCTCTGTGCTGACAGCTCAGAGCCTGGGGTCTGCTTCAGATTCTATGTCTCCCTCTCTCTCTGCCCCTCCCCTGCTCATTCTCTGTCTCTCTCTGTCTCAAAAATAAATAAAAACATTTAAAAATTTTTAAATTTCTAAGCTTCAATAGAGTGCCTTCTAGGAAGTGTGCCCTACCCAGACCAATCCACACAGGTTCTATTTACTAGAGGCTTCCACTACCAGACCACTCACCTCCAACCTGTTCTTCCCCTTCAGGGAGCTGCCCAATCCTATACTGGAAGGAGACTATACCTTCATCCCACCTCCCATATGTGGGGCTGGCCAAATGCCACAAGGAGCTCCCAGGACTCATGCCTATGATTTCTTTTTTTTTTGTTGTAATTTTTGTAATTTTTTTTTTGACAGAGAGAGACAGAGCACAAGCAGGGGATGGACAGAGACAGCAGGAGACACAGAATCTGAAGCAGGCTCCAGGCTCTGAGCTGTCAGCACAGAGCCTGACATGGGGCTCGAACTCATGGAGCGTGAGATCATGACCTAAGCCAAAGTCAGATGTTCAACCGACTGAGCCACCCAGGTGCCCCATCGTGCCTATTATTTCTAAGGGGGAGCAGAATATGTGGTCACCCCAGAATGTGCCACTTTTGGATGTGGATTATTTTCAGCTGAAGACAATCAGGGCCCAGCAGACTCAGGAAGAGATATTAACTGCCCCCTTAACTGCCTAAAAGAATTTAGATAGAAGGCCTATAACCAGAAAAGAGCTATTACCAGAAATAGCTTTTCAATATCAGAAAAACTTAACTGTGTGACATGGCAAACATTGTTTACCAAACATTTGCTATTATCATCTTCCAATTTCTGTGAATTGTCTTCCTCCCCTTTGAAGCCCAGACCCTCACCTCCTTCTCCTTAGCTCAGGATGGTACATAAGCCTCAACTACCTGACTTCTGGGGAGTCTCATATTTTTAATGGGACTCCCATACATGCAAATTTTTTTCCTGTTAATCTGTCTTATGCCAATTAAATTATTAGACCAGCTAAAGAACCTAGAAGGAAATAAGGGCAAAGTTTTCCACTCCTACATTCCTTCAGGAGCCACATGGAAAGCCTGGTTGTAGAACAGCCTGGCCAGTGAGTTGCTTCCAAGTGATTTGAGATTTCTCCAGTTGTTTATACAGACAGGGGCCCAGCAAAAAATGTTTGCCCTACACCAATTTCCTCTCTCTCTCTCTCTCTCTCTCTCTCTCTCTCTCTCTCTCTCACTCTCTCTCACTCTCTGTCTCAGGTGGCCCTCACTTCAAACAAATTACTTAACCTTTCTAATCCTCCATTTCCTTGTTGGTTAAATGGGAAAAACATAATACCTATAACATGATGTTGTTCTGAGAATTAAACTGCATACAATATGTCAAACACCCAACAAAATGCCTGATTCAATATAAGTTCCCAATAAACAAGGCTGTTACTATTCTAATATTGTGTATAGTTCTTAATACACATAGTAGGTGCCTAATAAATATTCATTCCCTCACAATACCATCAAACACAATCCTAACTTACTCCATACAATGACCTCAGCTCAGTCTTCATTTACATTTTTGTTCTAACCCTGATTCTAGCTCTCCCTGCTGATATTTCCTGCTTCTTTTCCCATCTTCAAATGGAGTTCCCTATGTGGTTCCGTGTAGTCAGCCATTCTCAGGTCACAGATTTGCAGCACACGTGCAGAGATGCCACAAGTTGATTGATTAACAAAACTCATTTCATCCATTTGCAGGCATTTACATGCTTCCAGATGAAGCATGTATTCTCAAGTTGGTAGCTGATCTTTAATCATGCTTTATCTTAACACTGGTCTCATTCCCAGAAGTATGTTTCTTGTCACACCCCTGTAGGCATTTGAATTTGTGAGTTTTGACACTTCAACTCCTTTAGCTTTTATCCTTATTTACTATTGAGGAATGGAAAGACAAATAGTTTTTAACCTCTTAGCTAGTGACACACAGAGGTCCCTTTGTTTACACACTTGCCCCTCCCAAGGCTTTCTAGGTATGTGATCCTCTGCTGCCCCCTAAGGGCCTCTGCTCACTTTACCCACTGGTCTTGCTTGAGGCTATTAGAAACCATTAAGAATCTGTTCTGACTTTAGTGTATAGATTGAAGCGTATGGAGTGTATCCAGAAGTAAATTATAAAGCTCTACATCATAAAGTACATAAAATATACTCCCTACTTGAAAATGTTCCTTTTGTGAGGTCCTTTTCATAGGACTAATCCCACTTTCTCAAAATACATCATTATTTGTCTATTTATAGTCCCCACTAAATGGAGAACACATACAGTCATATAATCCAGCCTGGCCATGAGGGAATGGCTCCGGCAAGAAGGGTGCTTACTTAGACTCACAAAAAGTGAGTAAGAAATAGATATGCAACTAAGAAAAAGCTTTGAATTGTTGAGGAAGTGGTAATAGTTCATTAGGTCTAAAGATTTAAACACTGCAGGGGCACCTGGGTCCTCAGTCAGTTGAACATCTGACTCTTGATTTCAACTTCAGGTCATGATCCTCAAGGTCATGGGTTCTAGTCCCTGGGGCTTTGCACTGAGAACAGAGCCTGCTTAATATTCTCTCTCCCTCTGTCACACTCCTCTGCATGTGCATGCTTGTTCTCTCTCTCTCTCTCTCTCTCTCTATTGAAAAAAAAAAGAAAAAAGAGTTGAAAAAGAGTTGAACATTGCAGGTAGAGATGGGATGAAGAAAGTAGAAAAAGAGGAAATGGGAAATTTAAGTTAGACCAGATCATTAGGAGCCATAAATAAAAGTTTATACTTTATTCTAAAATCATTGGGGATCCATTGGTAGGTTTTAAGCAGCAAATATTGTGTTCAGGTTACCATTTTTGAAAAATCACCAAAGAACATTATTAGAGCAATCCAGGCAAGAGAGAATGATTGTCTAGACCAGGTGAATGGAAGTGAGGCTGGAGAAAAGTGGGTAAAGTCTGGAGATATTTAGAAGGTAAAACCAATAGAGACTATGAAGAGAACAGATGAATCAAGGATGATCAAGTTTCTGTTTTGGATCACTGAATACATATGGTGGTAGAATTAACTAAGGTCAGTATCTTAGTACAAAAATATGAACCATCAAAGGAAAAAATGATTAACATTGTCAAAATTTAAAATTTCTGCTCTTCAAAAACACTGTTAAACAAATCAAGTTAACTGGAAGAAAATATTCATATAATACACATATTTGAAAATGACTCATGTCAAAGATATATAAAGAACTTTTACAATTCAGTAAGCCAATAAGAAAATGGCAAAGATATGAACCATATGTGTGTGTATAATTACTATTCAATTACTAACAGGCACACGAAAAATATGCTTAATATCATTAGTCATCAAATTGATGCAAAATAAAACCACAATAATACTATACATCCATTTCAATGGCAATTTTTTTGGAAAAACTGACAATGCCAAAGTATTGACAAGGGTATAGAACAACTGGAAATCACATATATTGCTAGAGGAAATGTAAAATTACACAGTCTCTTAGGAAAACAATTCAGCAGTAGAATAAACCTAAATATATACTTATCACATAACCCAACAATTCTACTTCTAGATATTCAGTCAAGAGAAATAAAAACATATGCCCACACAAAGACCTACAAACAAATGTTCAAAAAGCTTTATTCAGAATGGCCAAACCAACTCAAATGTTTTAAAGTAGGTAAACTGTGGTATATTTATGCGATGAAATACTAGTCATCAATAAAAAGAAATAATCCATTGAAACATATAACTTAAATGCATATATACACAGCACTTAATAAAGTGAAAGGAGCTACAAACAAAAGTTTACATTCTGTATGATTCCATTTAATATGAAACTCTAATATAGGAAACAAATTAGTGGTTACCTGAACCAAGGTGGCATTGATTGAGTGGGAAGAGACATAGGAGAACTTTTAAAGGTGATGGGCATGTTCTATATCTTGATTGTGATAGTGTTTACATGGGGTTTAAAATTTGTCAAAGCCCATTAATGTACACTTAAAAAAGTGCATTTTGTTGTTTAAGTCAACAAAGTGGACTTCAAACACATAATAAATAAATGAATATTTGGTAAATTAAAAGGTCATAATTGACAATTCCTGAGCTTCCTCATCACATGATGAGGTTTCTTTGGCTTCCACATCTCTCTTCCATAAGTAGCAAAACACAATGACACATCTCGACAGTATTCCGAAGAACAAAAAAAAGAAATCAGTTTTGAATTTTTTTCACTAATGTGTGATACAGAACATTAGTGTCCCTCTAGTCTAAAAAAAAAAAAAAACTATTTAATTCAGTCTAAATCTTTCAGAATACTTTCACTCAGTGAGCCTTTATGCAGATATCATCCTTTCTAATAAAGAGCCTCGTTGAATCATCACAAAAGTGAAAACAATAACAAATGAATGTAGCAGAATGAAAAAGAGGCTGTACTAATGATCAGTGTTAACACAACCACTAAACAGCTGCTCAGCTCTTTCCAGAACCAGCCTCACCCTCGACTACATCTTCTTGAGCCTTTCTCTTCTGACTTCAGACCATCTGTCATTTGGCAGATAAGCCAGATTCTGAGACATCTACATTCAACCACCATTCTCAAACTCTGTGAGTATACACTAATTCTAAACAAGCCTATGATGATCTATTTTAACATTTTGTTTTCCTTAGTTTCATTTAAAACTCTGTCACACATGGGAAAAACTTAGATTTCAGTAGCAAAATGCAGCATAATTGCCTCTGAGAAGGTTCCCTTACCTTTTGCAAGCTTTTAGTATCAATTCAATAAATTTTCAAGCCTTGCAAAGAAAGAGAATACCATATAATTTCCCCTAGTTGATAATGAAGACTCACTGGGGATTCAACTAATTTAGAAGCTTCACAGATTTTAAGCATCTGTAGGATTTTTCTCCTTAGCTACGTTTCAATCCCAGTCCTGAATATAATATTTTAATTAGTTATGTCCATATTCAGTTATCATTTTCCTGCTTTCCAAATGTTATATATCATTTATCAGAAATGGAAACAAAATTCTCTTTCTTGGTCTTTGAAATAGACCAGAGTACTCAGGTAATTTTCAAATCTATTTTCTCAGTTGTGTAAGGGGAAGAAAACGAAATGGAACCAGCTTGCTGAGCTAAATAGAAAAAGTTCAGAACTGAGAGGAAGAGCTAAATTATCATTTCCAATACATCAAATCAACAAGTTCATAGACAGCCTAGGAAATTCTACACTCTAAACCTTTCCACTGAACTACTATTGAACATATCATCTAAGGTGAGGGGAGAAATATGGACCAGTTTTATCTTCTTATATGACTATTTCTAGGAGTCTGTTTTGTTTAAACCAAGTATAGCAGGTCATTACTCTATTGACAAGCTATCCAGTTCGTGGTTAAAGCAGCCAAAATATTTGATTTAAAAAATGAAATGGAAAGAGCTCTAACATGTGATAAAAACCAATTTAGTTTTAATTCAGAAATAAAAATAGACCCTAGTGCAACTCACTGTTTACTCTTCTACTTAAGCATGTTTTTACATTCCGGTAGAGAAAAACCAGTTTACTCTCTGCACGAATGCAAACATCTGAAATGACCACAGGGAATATGCAAGAGGTTCCCAAAACAGGAAAATTACCTTATTTCTTCTACTGTTTCCATCCCTTCTCTTTTTCAGTTTAGAGAATTGACTGGTAACTTACCCATATGCCTAAGAATTAGTGGACGTAACTATCTTAAAGGATAAGAGCTGTGCTGTAAAAATAACCATGAAAGAGCTCCCAACACTGGAGACTAATCACAGCTTCTGGCACACACAGCTAGTAAACAGAATAGCTAGCCAAAGATCAAGACAGTTCACATGTTAGAATACTTTGCTTACCAAGAAAGGACCTACTATATTTGAAAGAACCTTTACACTATAAACAAACATGGTGGAACCAAAGGCAATGCATATTTTAACTATTAACTATTAAACACTATTTCCACTAAACATTTAAACAGATTCATATTACCTGCAAGCACTTGGGAGAACTGTACTGGTAGGTACTGTGGCATCTCCATTAGAAAAATATAAAGACTAACACAGCCTAACCCTGTCACCTCCCGCTACTCATTCTTGAGCTCCTTCCTCTCTACAGACCAAGTAAGGAACAGTGGAAATAAGGAAAATATTTTTTTCTTTACTGATGGAAATCAAGCTTTTTGAATATGCAGTTTCATACCAATCCCCCAAATCAGTATTCAGGATCCTTTTTTTGAATAAAATCAGTCTCCATTTAAGTTTTCAATATTGGCACAAATAAACACATATACCCTCACACATACATAAAAAATGTACACAAACTTTCAGGGAAACTCAGAAATCCAGAGTACACATGCAATTCAATTCAATTCAAATCTTTGTGCAAACATACATCAAGGTGTGTCATGAAAAGCATAAGTTATATTTACCTTTGAGATTTGACCCTGTCTCATCACCAATGTACAGAGGACTCTTTCCTTGCTGTGTACAATAAGTCACAAATATTTAGAATTAAACAGGAAAACCCTGGTCCTCATATTAGTAAGCAAACAAACCAATTAGAAACAAAACAAACAAACAAACCAAAAAACCTTGGCTAACTGTAATTCTAAATTCAGAGTTGGCTTGTGGTGCCATTTAAACACATAGGATCAATGTCCTTAGAGAAAAGTCATACTAAAATTGGTGCTATTAATTCTCTTTAATAAATATATCCCCTGACTTCCTGTGAGAATGAGTTGTAGAGAACAAAATTTGATAAAGAGCCCAAAATTAGAACCAAAAGATAAGTTGCACAAAGCTACAGGATGCATTTTTTCTATAGTTTGTGTGTGTGTGTGTGTGCACGCACGCGTCTGTGGTTTTACATTTTTCTAACCTATGAGTAAAGGAACAATAAACTAATATACTTTTCAAAAAATAGTTACAACTGATAACACGCTTTTTTCCTTCACTGTGTAGAAACAGGGTAAATTCCAAAGCCGTCTCTCGTACGATAATTGTTGGATTTTGCTTTCTACTTAAGGTTTTCATTATTGTATAATGTTATCAAGGAGGAAGGAAAGAGATTGAGAAGTGAAAGAAGATGAAAATCTCAATCCAGGACACTTTTAAGAAATGTGTTTTAGTGAAGGAAAACTATAACTCTTCGTTTTCCTGCTGCCCCACGTGGCTCAATCCCCAAGTCCCCAGCCTGGGGTAAGGACCCTCCCTGATCCTACCCCACCACTCTCAGCTTTTTCCCTAAAAGACCACTTCATTACTCTGACTTCTTCCATTCTATCTACTCTAGATTTGCAGGCCCTCTACCTGCAAAGTTTGTCCAACAGTTCAAAGCTTTACATCCATATTTAAAGAGAAGCAGCCTCTTTGTGTCCCTTTGTGGGCAGTCACAGTCGGCAACAGTGACACGTCTCTGTTTACCTGCACCTGAGCAGATGTGGATTCAAAGTGCCCCAGCAGTAGTGTTTCTACACAGACAGGACGATTATACATCTATTCCCTCTCAGGCACACAGAGAGAGACCACCCGCACAAAACCAGTGCCACCAGCTAGCTCTCCCTCTGGTTCTGTACAGCCCCCACACAGCTGTTTCAGCCCCGAGAGGGAAAGAACAGCTGCCTCAGTTTGACTCACACCTACGGGGCTTTTCTTCATTCCCACTCTCATTTCCATGATCCCCAACTGCTCACATCTCTCCTCCCCTTTTATCTGTATTAGAGGAAGTACAAGGCTGTGGGCAGAGCCCTTTTGTCTTCCTGTTTAGATCAGACATGTAAATAAACGCATCTGTTTGGCTAGGGCACAAGCAAAGCCTTAAATAGTAGCATTGCCTAAAAGACATCACTAAGTTTTGCTAGAGAATTATTACAATTAAGACTACTCATGACAAGGCAGCTTTCATATAGCTAATCAAACGAGATGTCATTTCACAGACCCACTTGCCTCCTTTTTGCATACATGAAAAATGCTGTTACTTAGAGAGCCGTGGAAGGCAAGCAATTGCACATAACAGCCAAGTAAATCCATGTTCTCAAAACAGGGCACTGTGGAGAAAATCATAGTCCTTTAAAATAACAACTCTCTCTAAAGCAGATAAAATCCTTAAAAAAAAAAACTGCTTTACAGAATTGAAGTTGTTTTCATGAATTTCTCTCCTTCCAATCTACTCTGTATTTGTTCATAAAAATGGATGTCAATAGTAGATATGTATTTTGTTATTTGTGAAAAAAATCTCTTGAAGATTGTCTACTTTATTAGTACTGAACAGATTATTAACCAATTTTCAAGCTATCTTTCTTAAAGGGAAATGTAATGGTCCCTATTTATTTCTTATATAAAAAAATAAAAGAAGCCCTATTCCACACTTATATAACACCAATATCATCCACATTTATTCAACACAATTTGTTCATTTAGGTACTTCTCAAACATTTTGAAAAGCTTTAGCCCTATTTCTGTTTCCACGTCCAGGGCCAAGTACAGTGCTGTCTGGAACAGAAGTCGGCCCTCTGTTATATAACTGTACCCATTATGCAGCCAGCATGGCCACCAGGCAAGGGTGAATGGCTGGTCTGCAGTGACCATGGAACTCTGTTTTGCCGCAAATTGGCTGCAGGCAGCTCTTGGGTCAGATCAGCCCAGAGCACTGCCCTGCACTCTTCCCAAGTATTCATCACTGTTCTAAATGTCATAGTGCCTAGCATGTGGACAGAAAGGCAGAATTGCAGCCAAGCTCCCTAGACCAGTTCACTCTACTGGTCCATTTTTTGTGAAGCTGGGTCATGTTACTTGTTTACTTTCTCCCTACGGTGTTAACAACCTTTGGATTGTGCACATACTAAATCCTACCTCCTTATCTACCTGGCAAATCTACACTCTTGAGGCCAAAGCATCTCCTCCAGGGTGAGGCTGTGATGATGCCAAACAACAGTGTTTATCTTTCCTTTTTCAATGCAACCAGCAGATTATGTACTTACTTCCTTTCTTCTACTAGAGCTCTGATTACACTGTACTATGGTGATTTATTTGCATGTCCATCATTCTCCCCCACCCTCGCCTTTGCCCTTAAATTTCTTCTAGGGACTAATCTCAATGTCCTTCCTCAGGCAGGCCTTCCCAAAGGCTCAGAGTTGGTTTCCCCATTATATGCTCCCATTCTGTTCTGTTCTCAATGGGCCGGGCAAGAGGTAGTCTTCCTGTATACAAAATCACATTTGTCAGCATCTGTATAGCTTCTATTTCCCAGAACTTTAAGTTCTATAACTATAGGGACCTTGACAGCCTTGTTCACAGTTGCATCCCTAATGCCTGGTACAGTGCCTGGAATCTGTTAGTTCTCAACTATTTGAAAACATTAGGTGAACAAATGAATGCATGGTAGCTTCTTGAGAGTTGAAACTATATCTTATGTAAGTTTTTATACCCAAATCAGTGAGCAACAATTTTCTGAATCAATGATCAATTCAGTACATTGTGTGTTATACACTTCCACTCTACAAATATAGTCAAGTTACAATGAACTTGATCCTCAAGAAAAATATAAAACTTAATTTCCAAGGATCACAGACATGGCAGAGCAGAATAAAACACTGGGAATTGAGATTTTTAAGTACAAGTTTTTAAACTAGTAGTATCTTGAAAACATTAAACCATGCCATAAAAATTTGCTCTGATATATGTCCAGACACTAAACACAAGCCAATACATATTCATACATATTTGTCATCAAGCATGGAAAAATTAAATCACAGGTAATTCAGAGTTAATTTAAGCCTTGACGTTAGTTTTGCTTTCAATATTACTTTCTACTCATACTTGCATATTTTTAAAAATAATCAATTAGTCATAGTCAACATTTATGTGCAGAGACCATATGAGGCAGTATGGAGAAATGCAAAAGAAACAGGAGGGAGACAGATGGCTCCATGTAATATACATAATAAACTATCCTGCTTCACTCTGCCTTACTTGAATATTATGCATTCAATCTGTAATGCTTTATATTCTTTTTCATAGGTGTGGGGTTTTTCCTCTTATTAGACCTGAAGTTCTCTGGCAACAGACACCTTGACATTTAGTTAACTCCTTTCCATCACCTTGTCCTTCTTTTTTACAGTATCACTTCATACCTTTGCTCATCAAATATTTTCTGAGTATCTGTTATATCAGTTACTCTGCTAGACCCGGATACACAGTAGAGAACAAGATAAAGTCCCTGCGCCCATGGAGCTATACTGAGTGTGTCAGGAGGAGATGGGGTGGAGCAAAGATTAAAATAGCAAACAAACAAATATGAAAAATTTAGCTGGAAAAGTGCTATAGAAACACGTATCAGATTAAGGTATTAGAAACTGATAAAGATGAAAGTTATTTAAGATGAAATGGTCAAAGTACACTTAAGCAAACACCTGAATATATTAAAGAAACATTGAAAGATCTGGGTAGAAGAATGTTTTAGGCAGAGAACACAAGTGCAAAGGCCCCCTGAGGTGTTAATGAGCCCTACTGAGTTCCAACAGTATCAGAAGGATGATGTGGCTGAACCTGAGTGAGTAAGGGTATAAGATGGGGTTAGAAAAAGCAGATCATGTAAGGCCAATCTGGGCTATGGTAAGCAGTCTAGATTTTATATTCATGTGATAAGAAGCTTACCGGAAGGTTTTCAGCAAGGGAGTGACATAATCTGATCCGTCTTTTAAGAAGATTACTATGGCTGCTATATGGCAAATGGGCTAGCATGTTGCAAATATAGGAGCTGGGAGACCAGTCAGGAGGTATTACAATGGGCCAGGCAAGAGGTAGTCATGTTTTAGATTGAGGTAGTGAGAAGTGGTCAGATTCTGAATGTACTTTGAAAGCAGAGCAAGATGATAAGATTTGCTAATGGTTTGCATGTGAGTTGTGAGGAAATAAGAAGAATCAAGGATGACTTCCAGGTGATTGGTCTGAAGAGTGATACAGTTATGGCAGGTGGAAGACTAGGGAAGAAGCCTAAAAGAGGGTTCCAAGAGAAGATGCTCCATAAATGCTAATTTGGTCATTGAAAAACAGAAAAGTACAAATTAATAGCATTACAAGATGTTTATATAAGTGGTAATAAGTTACATAGCCTCAAATTCCAAATCTGAAGCATTTTAGAAAGTAGCAGTAATCAGAGCAAAAACTGGAAGAAAATAACATCCCAAGATAAATCATCTTTAGAAAATATAATTGAAAAACATTGCAGACAATAATAGGACTTCAGCTTCAAATTTCATAAATTCTAAGAAATTTTACATTAAAATTGGTTTGAAGTTATTGTTTAATGATTAGCAATGTTTTAATGATAATGAAATGAAATGTTTTAATGTTAATGATTAGCAATAGTTTAATTCATTTATCTCTCATGTATTTAACAGAAGACATCACTATTTAGCATTAGAAAGAATCTCCTACCTCTAGATACTGATGTTTTCAGAGAAGTTAGAACAGACAAGCTAAATCATCTTTATTAATTGCCACGATGGTAATCAGCTGAGAACTTTCAACTTGACCTCTATGTAGCATTCAGAACAAATAAAGATCGGTTGCTATGAAATCTTAATAACGTAAATATCCATTCCATCAAGCCATGCTTTTGAAATTCATCTCAGTTTAATAGTGAAGTACCAGCTCCTTAATTGGTAAGGTTTGATTAATATGTCCTTTCTTACATCCACATGGTCCATTTGCAGTAGGTTAAATATGTTTCATTTTTCAAGTTACAACAGTTTGGGGATTTCTACCTCCCTTTCATCTCTGATATAAAGTTTTGCACCTAGGCTACATACACTAATCTTTTTTTAGTGATATTCTAGCCACTTAAATTCAAGACGCTAGACATTTATAAAGAATTATTTCTTTGTGGTTTTATAAAGATCCAAAGACTAGACACTGAGGTAAGAAGCATCATTCCATTTGTATAGAATTTTTCAGGAAGGAAAATAGGGAGGGTTTTTACTGTTTATCACCTAAGATTTGAAATTTTTGCCATTACACTGCTCAGTAAACCTTAAGGATAGTTTCCAATTGGTCCAAGTTACATAATCTTATGAAGATTTACTGCTGGGTTTCATGTTATTGCAAATGAAGGAAATTCTACTCACAGTCCAAATACCAAATGCAACTTCACATGGGGTCAGACAGCATCAGTATGCCACAGGCTTTTATCATAAATCAGATACTCTGGAACAAATTTGTAATGTTGACTTCCAGAGTTTCCATGTAATATACTGTGCCATTTTTTTTTCTTTGAACACACAGAGGGCAGATGTAAATCACACACTAGCGTAAAAAGTAAGGGACTGTTTTTCCCCCCCTCCCTGGAACAAAAATTAAGTTAATGGCTAAGTCAACAAAATATTACCATTGGCTAGGAGTGGGAATGCTTAGAATATAGACAGAAGCATATGCATTCCTTCTCCATTTAATAAGATCTGCCAATTCTATGTCATACCTTGTCCCACACTGTGGTATACATTTGTTTTCATTTTATTTCAACTAGAGAATTAGTTTTCTTTTCCATAACTTCTGGTCAGTAATTTCGTATGTAACTTCCATAAGCATGTCGTAGGCTATGGAGAAGCTTTTATCACTAATAACTATCTTTTTTTTATTCATTCTTTTTCTATCAAACCAGCATTCCTCTTCTGCAGTGATTTTGCAGACAGTCCTATTTAAGGAGGTCTTTACAAAATATTTCTAATAGGGCTTTCTTCTCTACTGTCTCCTTAGCCCTGATAACAATTTGGCATATTTGCCCAAAGCTGCCACAAAACATTGTGTACTGTGTTCAATTCTCTACAAGTGAGAAGCCCTCATCCTTGATATCAAACTGTACACCCTGGAATGGGACTACATGTGCCTGGAGCAAGAGGTATTTTTTTTTCTAATTCACACAATCTGCTAGCAACAGAGTTTAGCCCCCAAAACTCTGGAAGTATAGACTTCCTGCTCACTCTGACCACTGGTAATCCCAACTGGTCTCTGTAGACTTTCCAAGGTAAAGTCTGGTGCCTGCATCTGTGCCTTCAAAAACACCAAGGTACATAACAAAGTTCTCTCAATATCCTCCTTACCATATCCAACTCTGATACCATGGCAGATATGGGAACCACCTTAATGTTAATAATGCATATAATCAACCAAAATCCTAAACAAAAATTAAGAAATTAAATCCATCTATGTATTCAACATTTATATCCTTTTTACTTATTCAAGGAATATATAGATTATATATGCAAACTTATTGATAGAATTCATATTATTAATAGATCAAATAATAAAAACAACTCAAATAATTTTAATACGTTAAAAATGAGTATTTGATAAAATCTAACATCTACCCCTAATGGAAATTTTCTTAAAAACATATAGAAAGATGTAGTATGTTAAAAATCAATCACAGTTCCAGTTAGCTTCACACTTAAACATTACATGCGTGCCCATTAATGCCAGTATTAGTTTGCAAAAGATAATATTCATTTTCTCCACAAACAATGCACACATTATTCTGAATCAGATAGCCAATGCAATTAAATAAGAAAATGAAATTCAATTGAAAAGTACTGAAGTATAGGAAAACATTTAAATTTATCTTCCTAGAAAAAAATAAATGAACCAACTAAGAAGGTTTTAAAAATAGAAAATAGATTCAGTGAATTTGACAATTAAACAAAAAATTAATGTATTTTCAAAATTAGAAAATGTAAAGCAAAAATATTTCACTTAGAATAGTAACATAAAATGGAAAAGAACTACAGAGGTAATTAACTTTACACAAAATTAGATCTCTTATTTGAAGAAATTATAAAATTTATTCAGAAGCATATAAGTAAAACGAATATGTAGAAAACATAAAGATTATGAGATAGAAAGAAACATCTTTATAAAGACACAAATTCTCCCCCCAAATTAAGCTATAGATTTACTTCAGTTTTAGTCAGAATACAAAGATTTTTTCAGTAAATTGATAAAAATTATCCTAAAGTTCTCCAGATATACAGGAAAATTATGAAAAAGAATAATTCAGGAGGATTTCTCCTTCCAGATTTTAAAATGTAGTCTAAATTTACCATAATGTAAAATGTATGGTGCTTTCAAAATAAAGAAGAAAATAACACAAATATATAAAAAATGGTAGATAAAGATGGATTTTCAAGTTGATACAGAAAAGATGAATAACTTAATAAATGGAGTTGGGGCGATGAGTGAGCAATATAGAAATAAATCAGGTAGATTCCTCTTTATCCTTTCCCTACAGTAAGTTGGAAATAAGTAAAGATTAAATTTAAAAGTAAAACCATAGAAATACCATATGATCCAGTAATTCTACTACTAAGTATTTACTCAAAGAAAGTGAAAATAGTAATTTAAAAAGATATATGCACTCCTATGTTTATTGCAGCATTATTTACAATAGCCAAGATATGGAAGCAACCCAAGTGTCCACTGACAGATGCACATATAAAGAAGATGTGAGATTAGATATAGATAGATACATACACACACACACACACACACACACACACACACACACACACACACGTATATACTATACACACTGTGGAATATTACTCAGCCATAAAAAAGAACGAGATTGTGACAACATGGATGGACCTAGAAAGTATTATGCTAAGTGAAGTAAGTCAGAGAAAGACAAATACCATATGATTTCCCTTATAGGTGGAATCTAAAAAACAAAACAAAGAAAACAAAGAAACAGAAAATAGAAACACACCCATAAATACAGAAAACAAGCTAATGGTTGCTAGATAGGGGTAAGTGGGGGAGACGGGCGAAGTGGGTGAAGGGGAGTGGAAGGTACAAGTTTCCAGTTATGGAATGAGCAAATCATAGGCGCAGCATACGGAATATAGTCAATGGTATCATAATTCCATTGTATAGTGACAGATGGTAGGTAGGTACACTTGTGGTGAGCATAGCATAACACACAGACTTATCAAATCACTATCACCTGAAACTAATGTAACACTGTATATCAACTATACTCCAATAAACAAATAATAAAAAAATGTAAAACCATGAGAATGCTATAAGCATATAGAGAGGATATTTATATTCTTATATACTTATTCACCTGAAACTAATGTTAACACTGTATGTCAACTATACTCCAATAAACAAATAATTAAAAAGTGTAAAATGATGAAAATGCTATAAGCATATAGAGATATTTATATACTTATATACCTGGTATAATATATTACATAATTTTATATTATATTACATTATGTTATAAATGCAAAATATAAAAATGACATAAAAAGCAATAATAAAAGAAAAATATCTTTGACCTCGTATGAATTTAAACATGTGAATTAGATACCTATTAAAATTACAGTGTTGATGTGCATGCAAGCAAAGATAATGTGCATTCATAGCATAATCTCTTTTTTGGAAAAAAATCAATAAATATAATTTAGAATATATGATTGTATTACACAATTATAAAGCTGGGTGTTTAAAAACATAATGCTTTTTTTTTTTCTTCAACTAATTTTATTTTCTAAATCTGAATCTCCAAACAGCCAGCCTTATATCAGGCAATTTAATTTAGTTCTTGCATTACAATTCTACCACATCTAGTGACTTATTTTTGTGTGTGTGTGTTTAATTTTTTAATATGAAATTTATTGTCAAATTGGTTTCCATACAACACCCAGTGCTCATCCCAAGAGGTGCCCTCCTCAATGCCCATCACCCACCCTCACCTCCCTCCCACCCCCCATCAGCTCTCAGTTTATTCCCAGTTTTTAAGAGTCTCTTATGGTTTGGCTCCCTCCCTCTCTTACTTTTTTTTTTCCTTCCCCTCCCCCATGGTCTTCTGTTAAGTTTCTCAGGATCCACTTAAGAGTGAAAACATATGGTTATCTGTCTTTCTCTGTATGACTTATTTCACTTAGCATCACACTCTCCAGTTCCATCCACATTGCCACAAAAGGCCATATTTCATTCTTTCTCATCGCCACATAGTATTCCATTATGTATATAAACCACATTTTCTTTATCCATTCATCAGTTGATGGACATTTAGGCTCTTTCCATAATTTGGCTATTGTTGAAAGTGCTGCTATAAACATTGGGGTACAAGTGCCCCTATGCATCAGCACTCCTGTATCCGATGGGTAAATTCCTAGCAGTGCTATTGCTGGGTCACAGGGTAGTTCTATTTTTAATTTTTTGAGGAACCTCCACACTGTTTTCCAGAGTGGCTGCACCAGTTTGCATTCCCACCAACAGTCCAAGAGGCTTCCCGTTTCTCCACATCCTCTCAAGCATCTATAGCCTCCTGATTTGTTCATTTTAGCCACTTCTAGTGATTTAATAGTCAACTTAGCATGCAAAGATCAGTTACGGTTTGATTCAATAGTGCATGCTAGACACTTTTTTCCCACCTCATCTTCTGGGTCTCACTATTCCAGGGTATCAAGCCCCCGCCTTCCTTGGATAGCAGCTGGCTGCTCACCTACAGAGGGGAGAGAGTGTGAAGAGGAGTGGCAGCCTATTTTCCATGCTGTATTTTATGGCCATGGCATTGACATTTGTGGTCTCTCAGCGGCATCAGGAGCAGCCTGGCAGGGGGCCCCCTTGGGCTGCAGGCAGCAACCTGGAAGGGTGATGTCTCAGAGATGCAGCTGCTCTGCTCCTCTCTCCTCCTTTTGCCCTGCCAGCTTGTACGTCCACTGCCTCTCCCAGCTGAGTCATGACATTCGTGTTTAGTCCATTGTTAGGAGCAACCCTTGGACATGTCACTCTTGGACCAGGTGACACCCTGGAGACTGGGAGGGTTGGAGGCCCCTGTCACATCTAAATGAACCATGTGGCTATCTCTCTTGAATTACCAATGCAGGATGGTGTGAGGCACATCTGCCCGGCTGCCACTTTTAAATGCAGACAGAAGACAGAAGAGCAACCTCCTTTTCCAGGTATCTGCATATTCCCTAGGGGCTTCTTATATTTCCATCCTTCTTTCCCATTTAGCATTCAGCACAAGGGGTTAGGGGAACAAAACAACACCCAGCTGGTTTTCACTCTCTTTCTCATCTAAAACTCGATTCTTGTACAGAAATCAGTTGCATTCTTATACACTAACAATGAAGCAACAGAAAGACAAATAAAGAAACTGATCCCATTCACAATTGCACGAAGAAGCATAAAATACCTAGGAATAAATCTAACCAAAGATGTAAAAGATCTGTATGCTGAAAACTATAGAAAGCTTATGCAGGTAATTGAAGAAGATATAAAGAAATGGAAAGACATTCCCTGCTCATGGATTGGAAGAATAAATATTGTCAAAATGTCAATACTACCCAAAGCTATCTACACATTCAATGCAATCCCAATCAAAATTGCACCAGCATTCTTCTTGAAACTAGAACAAGCAATCCTAAAATTCATATGGAACCACAAAAGGCCCCGAATAGCCAAAGTAATTTTGAAGAAGAAGACCAAAGCAGGAGGCATCACAATCCCAGACTTTAGCCTCTACTACAAAGCTGTCATCATCAAGACAGCATGGTATTGGCATAAAAACAGACACATAGACCAATGGAATCGAATAGAAACCCCAGAACTAGACCCACAAACGTATGGCCAACTCATTTTTGACAAAGCAGGAAAGAACATCCAATGGAAAAAAGACAGTCTCTTTAACAAATGGTGCTGGGAGAACTGGACAGCAACATGCAGAAGGTTGAAACTAGACCACTTTCTCACACCATTCACAAAAATAAACTCAAAATGGATAAAGGACCTGAATGTGAGACAGGAAACCATCAAAACCTTAGAGGAGAAAGCAGGAAAAGACCTCTCTGACCTCAGCCGTAGCAATCTCTTACTCGGCACATCCCCAAAGGCAAGGGAATTAAAAGCAAAAGTGAATTACTGGGACCTTATGAAGATAAAAAGCTTCTGCACAGCAAAGGAAACAACCAACAAAACTAAAAGGCAACCAACGGAATGGGAAAAGATATTTGCAAATGACACATCGGACAAAGGGCTAGTATCCAAAATCTATAAAGAGCTCATCAAACTCCACACCCGAAAAACAAATAACCCAGTGAAGAAATGGGCAGAAAACATGAATAGACACTTCTCTAAAGAAGACATCCAGATGGTCAACAGGCACATGAAAAGATGCTCAACGTTGCTCCTCATCAGGGAAATACAAATCAAAACCACACTCAGATATCACCTCACGCCAGTCAGAGTGGCCAAAATGAACAAATCAGGAGACTATAGATGCTGGAGAGGATGTGGAGAGACGGGAACCCTCTTGCACTGTTGGTGGGAATGCAAATTGGTGCAGCCGCTCTGGAAAGCAGTGTGGAGGTTCCTCAGAAAATTAAAAATAGACCTACCCTATGACCCAGCAATAGCACTGCTAGGAATTTATCCAAGGGATACAGGAGTACTGATGCATAGAGGCACTTGTACCCCAATGTTTATAGCAGCACTCTCAACAATAGCCAAATTATGGAAAGAGCCTAAATGTCCATCAACTGATGAATGGATAAAGAAATTGTGGTTTATATACACAATGGAATACTACCTGGCAATGAGAAAAAATGAAATATGGCCTTTTGTAGCAACATGGATGGAACTGGAGAGTGTGATGCTAAGTGAAATAAGCCATACAGAGAAAGACAGATACCATATGGTTTCACTCTTATGTGGATCCTGAGAAACTTAACAGAAACCCATGGGGGAGGGGAAGGGAAAAAAAAAAAAAAAAAGAGGTTAGAGTGGGAGAGAGCCAAAGCATAAGAGACTGTTAAAAACTGAGAACAAACTGAGGGTTGATGGGGGGTGGGAGGGAGGGCAGGGTGGGGGATGGGTATTGAGGAGGGCACCTCTTGGGATGAGCACTGGGTGTTGTATGGAAACCAATTTGACAGTAAATTTCATATATTAAAAAATAAATAAATAAATAAATAAATAAATAAATAAAAATAATAAAAAAATAAAAATAAAAAATAAAAAAAAATAAAAAATAAAACTCGATTCTTCTCTCTCTACATTCAACATGGTTCAAAGCTCTTTATGCATGGGAAGAGGAATAAAAAGGGGCTCCTCAGCTCTTCACCTTAACAGATGCGCTTGGCCCCAGTAGTGCCTCTCCACTCCATAAAAACTCATGATCTAAATTAGGAATGGCCTTGAGGATCAGAAGAGAGAAGGAAATATTCTATATTGCAAGTTATATGGTATATCATTATTATTTCAAATTTCGTCCTTCTACAAATATATCTGTATATATATATACACATATTTATAAATGTCATTGTAGAGATATAGATGCAGTTACAGAGACATAGATAGAAATTAGCCTGCAGATAACATATATCTAAATATGAATAGAGATTGAGAAGTGTTTCACACCTGTCCAACATTTATTACATTCATAGATAAATACTAAAAACATTTTTAAAATGTGATTTTCTAAATTCTCAGCTGTCCAAGCAATCTTTCAATTCACCTGGTAACAATTTATATTTCAAAAGTGTTGAGAAAAACCACTGACCCATGTAGGTCTGCCTCATCCATAGAAGTGGCTTTAGCTTAGATTTGAAAAGCTCTTGCTAGAGGCAACACAGACTATATCAGAATTTGTACAATTATTGTGTTTCATTACGCAAAGTAGAAATAATCCGTAAAGTAAAATCCTGCTTTACTCCTCCAAATATTAAAGCCACTGGACAGTTAAATAGGGTTACCAGGTCTTATCTTTCTAATTCCCACCATGTGCTACCATCAAAAACCTCTTCAGCAGTATTTTGATACATGACAGCATAAAATATGCATACGTGGTTCAACGTAAAAACTAACATTTGTTTTTTAGCAAGTGCTTATGAATTCAGGATAGTACTAGGAACATTTTTCCTTCAAAATTGATTGTGTTTGATCAGAGCAGTCCCCTGTTTATCTTATTTTCCCCAACTATAAGGAAAAAAATTATAATTGACTCACCGTACTAACCACAAATCCAAAGCCACAAATATTAAAGGCAGCTATATGAAGTGAATGGTAACAGTGAGACAGGCTAATCATAACTCTGAAATATTGAGGCCCAAAGTGCTGATTTAGCACGTATAACTTTCCTGTTATATTTCAAGAATCATCATATTTTCTAACTGAGTAATTTGATTTCTTGCAGGAAATATATCAGGATTGCATCTTGGAATAACTAACGATGTTAGGAATCAGCTCAATCCTTTACCATTGCAAACCTCTAACCTTTAGTTTCCTGAGGGACATAACTTACAAGAAAAAGGGGAAAGCAAGAAATATCCCAGTACTCTTTTAGAAACTTCTAATTCACAAGTGTTGCAGAAAATTCTAGTCAAAGAGAGCTAAGATCAGGAATAGAGTGTGGAAGCAAGGAAATCACTCAGGACCCAGTGCTCTGCACAGCCAGATGCCAAGCTATTCAAGAAGACTAGGGCCACCTGCCTGTCCCCTCAGGCCACTCTATCCTGACTCCACGGCCACAACACAAGCAGAAAGCTTATTATGACTTAGATACACAGTATTTCCTTTCCCACTGTGAAGAGTTACCCACTTTGATCTAATTTCTTACAGCCCCAGGGGGTATATTATAGAGTGTGCTTTGGTTAAATTCCACTAGACAAATAGCATGGAAAATCTTGTGTGTGTTAAGCATAACAATTCCTATACTCATACAACATTTAACAATGCACCTTAAAATATGTGATAAATTCCATGCAATCCTCATAAGACGTTGGGCCAAGTGTCAGAGTTCAATAGTGTAAACAGAAACACTTCAGGTGTGTTAAGAGAAATGAGTTTAATACAAGAAATTAGATGTTTACAAAATTCTTAGAAATCTGGAAGGAACAGTCTCTAGGCTGGGGCTCCAGGAATGATCTTGAACACTACATGACTGAAATACCAGGAGGGCTGTTGATTCTGCCACAATATGACAGTAAGAATCAAGAGGCCACCACTGGAACTAAGTCAAGAACATTCGGCTCTGGCTGTCATCTGGAATTGAGAAGGTATCTGCCGCTGTCACCTTAGGAACTAGCCAGAGCTAGACACAAGCACACTGCTGAGAAAAACCCCAAATCTTTATAATCTGTTCTCTGAAAGAAAAAAAAAAATCAAAGCTGCAGGAAGATGGCATCCATATCACTCACATCTTGCAAATCTTGAATAAATGCTTCTGAATGATAGGATCTAACTTGTTTCCAAACCCTTAGCAGCATGGGAGTCAGGGAAATACGGATTTTTAGCTTTCTAGCTTCTGCTGGACAAAAAGGATACACGGAAGCAGTTAGAAATGGAAGCTGAGGACAGACCAACCGTAGCCACCACAGGCAAGAGTTGGTACTTCCATTTCACAGATGAAGAAACAGATGAAGAAAATTTAAGTGATTTGTAACAAGGCTTCAGTGTTAAATAAGTGAATTACCAGGAACAGAACCTGTTGGTTCTATGCCATGCACACTATACTTCCAATTTGCCATGTAGTACTGATTATAAGGGATTATTAAACTAGAAAAGAAACAACTGAGCATACTCCATAAGGGGAACTAACATTTCCTGACATTTATTTGCTCATCTATCAGGCTGTTATTATGTTTCAAAAAGGTCAATTTAGGAAGAATAGATAGACAGCATTCCCTCTCAATGAATGTTAAGCTGTTAATAGAGTTTAGGGCACAGGTAAAGCAAGTTTGCAAACTGCAAGTTCTCATCTTCCTTCAAAAATTCAAAAACCACTCAAAACCTAGACATAGAAAGAGGCATCTGAAAAGAAATTCGTATTTTTATTTTTATCCCCACCCCCCAAATTAAAAGAATGTTTGCAAAGACTTATAAAATGTCAAAGAGTAAAAGAAAAGCATATTTATATTACTTAATTAAATTCATAATTGCTACTTGAATCAAATGTAATATAAATGTAAGTTAACTAAATATTGATGAAATTATCTCTTAAAGAGATTTTGACCTTGAACATATAACTGTAAAGCTACCTAATTTAATCTGGCTTCCTTATCAGCTTTTCATATTTCTTTTTTAGTAATTGGTCCCTTTAAAATAAAATGAATTATCCGTAACTTCACATGTGGATCTTAATATAATCAAATGTGAGATTTTAGGTTAATTTTTAGCATACTCAAACTCAGTTCAAAATCACTAATAAACATGTGGAAAGTGGTCTGGCAAATCTCCAAGGCAGGATTCTGTGCTCATTTTTGTGACTACCTCTTTAAGGGAAGCATTTTGGAAGAGGTCTCCTGAGAGCATTTATAATAAATCTTTCCTGACTTCCTTTTAAGCAGGAAAGAAAAATCTATTTAAGACAATGCATTGAGGCAAAATGTTACCTGACTTCAGATTCAAACTTTTCATTTATTAGGGAAGAAGTTAAGGTCTCCAGGGGGTGCTGCATCAGTCTATTCTGAGTAGAAATGGAGGAGCTACTTTAGTTAGATGGTGTCTAACTCTGGCGACAGAAACAAGTCCCTGCCCTGCCAGCATTCTCTCTCCTGAAAGTACTGCCACTCTACTTCTCAAGAAAGGCAAACTGATTCCATAATTGAGAAATAAGAAAATGATGAAGAAGAATTGCAGCGGCTTTCATCCATGGAATCCCCACTACATGCCAGCCATGTTTGATGCTTTATATATATTATCTCCCCTAATCTTCAAAACACTATAAGCATTCATCATCCCATATTACAGAAAAGAAAACTAAGGCTCATAGGAGCTACCATTGTGTCCAAGGATACACAGCTAGTAAGTAGAAGAAGCAAGACTCAAATCCTGGTCAATTGGCTTCAAAGTTTGTATGCTCTCCCCCCATAGAGAGCGATGAAAAACCCAGTAACTCAAGTAAAGGCCGCTAGTTAAAGGAGCAACTCAAATAGAGATAGTCTGAGGCAAGCAATGTAGATTGACACAGTGACCAAACCCTACACCGTGCAAAACTGCAACACCACAGAAAAAGCCTCGCAATCTTACCTGAATGTCTATAGCAATCAATGTAAAGGTTATTCAAGTTCAGCAAACTTGCCTGTAGCAAAATACAGCTAAATTTGTTCTACTTATGGGAATGGAAGGAGAGTAAAGATTCCTGTTTCCTCATTTTCAGATCTATCCCCAGTTTGAATTTTCACCTTCAGAGTGGAGGGATGCATCATAGAAAAGGATGCACCGCTATGAATAAACAAGTTACTTTTGAAAAGACAATCAACATCCTCTCCACAGGTCTCTATATTACTGATTTTCTTTTTCGAAAAAAGATTATGTTACGGATACAGGAGTGCTCATTTATAGTAATTTTTTTTTTCATGTCCAAGGTATATTTTCCCTACAGCCTCTATTGCATCATCTATTATGTGTCTTAAACACATTACACTCTTTATGATTATTTGGGTAGTAAAAATTTATTTCCCAGTTATGGAGCCAAGCCAATTAATCTATTTCACTTTGGTTCTTGGGAGAAGGGAACGGTGGTAGATATTTTTGGCTAGTAAGGCTTTTTTCTTGTATTTAATTGCACATTTTTTCTTTCTACTACCATTTCTTCCACCAAATGTCTGCAACTTATTGTAACTCAGACATTCAAAATCAGATGCGATGTCTGAAGCATTGTAACTGAATTGTGTGGGAAGAAATACTCAGGACTGTGATTATTCTTCATATAGTTCTTCAAAAAGCATTCGGCTTTTCTGCTGCCACATCACATTATAAATTAATTTTGCTTCCAAGTAATGCTCACCTTAATTTTCTTTTACTTCACTACTCTTAACAGGTTATCTTGGCTGAAACTCAGATGTACTAGGCAATGATCTCTCCGGAGGCTCTCATATGCTACAACCATATACAATCACCTTAGCTGTCTGAAAATTCTTCAGGACATTCAAAGTTTCTAGCCACAGTTCCTGATTTGCCTGGGGACCCTGGAGGCCCATAGGAAAGAATTTTTGACATACTGGGTAGGATGTGATATGGAAAGGGATTGTTATGGTGGCACAATGAGCCTAAAAAATACATACTCTCTGCAAGAAACAATACCTAATGGGTATAGTATTTCTGAATACAGTAGGAGGCTCTCTTTGAATTTACCCCTACTGCATAGACCACTCCTACCAGTGACACCACCACCACCACCACCACCACTACCACCACTGCTACCCCCTCCCCCAACCACATTTAGTATTCTCCATTTGTCATTCTCCATTCTCCCCTAACCTGGATCCACTCTCCATGTATTTGGTGTATGCCAGAAAGGCTGGATCCTGCAAACTACATTGCCTGAGCTATGGGAAACCCAGTAGGAAAGCAGAAAAAGAGAAAAGAGAGATAGATCAATGTTGTTCTTAGTTCACTCATACTAGGCTTCAACGCTAGGATTCTAACAGTGACTGTGACTCCCTCTGATCACAGCCCCTGCCAAGTGGCCCCTCTTCCATGGTTTTGGCTGTCACACAGCTTTAGTGAGCTGTTCTTCTCCTCAGGTTTAGGGATAATAGCACCTTCCTGTACTGCTAGTTGGAGATGCCTCAACTTCTCTTGTTTGTTTTGTTATTGAACCCCACACATCTCCAACAAGTACAATCATTAAATTCTCAGAATTCTGTCAGTGTGCCTTCTGTCTCTTGCTTGGCCCCTGGCTGATAACAGTAATTGAGTGCAGGTGTGGCCTGAAGAAACAGACCCCGAGGTTGAAATCCTAGTATTGATTCCACACATATTATTTCTTAACATAAAGATGACTTCCCTACTCGAGTAGAGGAAGAATATGGGTAACTAGCAGAGGACAAACTTTTGGGAAGTTAAGTGTCTGTATCATTTGCATGTTATAGAGATAAAGATTATAGGCTGCCTCTCAGTCTACTGGAGAACTTACAAACATAAAAAAAAACAGAAAACAAAACAAAAAAAAAGCTTAGTGCTTTGAACTTTTGACTCAAGGCATGATAGAAAACCATAAAGTTTCTAATAAGCTTTATATGTATCTCTCATGTATATGTAGCACAGACATAATTAATGATAATAGTCATAACCTGATAGTATAAGTTGAAGAGTTGCAACACTGATTAAATACATATAATCAGTGGGTCTTGAGAGTTGAAGTTAAGATTAGCAGTACATCTTAAATCTCAGGGTCCCACTCCTTTGTAACTAGGGCTCTTACCGTAATCTATGAGACTTGTTATATAAGTCACTGTTTGAAAAAGTAGAACCCTAAAACTTGACATGAGGTCCTTAACTTGAACTTTCAAAGACCCTTGAATCTTCCTTGCTGTCTGAAGCAATCCCTCCAGCTTGTCTGAAAGAACTATTTTCAATGACTTCATTCGGAGCACTTGCCTAGCAAGAACATTCCCATTCTCCTCAAAGTTAACCCCCACCATCATTCATCACTTCCATGGCCAGAGGGAGAATTGCAAAGTACTCTCAAGTATGAGCTAGATTCTACATTGAAGGTGAGATAGAACCCTGATAAATTTTATAGTCAGGAAATGGGAGTGGGGAAAAGCATATTTAAAAACTGATTCTGAGGGGGTTAAATCAAAGACATAAAAATATAAGGTTAGTTCAAAAGGAATTTATCCATACAGGAAAGTTTATTGAAGATGCTATACTGTATCTGCTAAAACACCTAGGATGAGCTCTAATAGTTTGCTTGAAGCCTGGATTCAGTGGAGGCCTGCAGAAATGAAACTCAGATGCTGGGATTTCTCTGAAACAAAAAGGAAAGAGATCAAAAGCATAAGGAAGTGAGGATGCTGGAGTGGACCTATTATTTGTAATCTGTTCAGCCACATCCTTACTATACCTCCAGGAGAAACAAAAGGACACTTCCTTCTCCAAAGCAATAAGAATGCTTTGGTAGTGAGCACCAGTTTTCCTCAAAAAGTTCTATCATGACTGCCTTATGTAGATGCTACATAAGACCTGGGCCCCCTAATCTCAGTGAGAATGTTGGGGCCTTGGAGTGGTAGAGGCCAGGTAACAGTGCTCAATTTTAGGGATGAGGTTGGCCCAAGAATCACAATGAACCACAGAATGGCAGAATGGCAATACAAATGTTGTGATCCACATGAGTATATGGTTGTGGCTAACTTTTTCTGTGAGACTCTTAGGAATGAAATCAATTGTCACCATTCTAAAATATCATTTAGTCTACATTATCATACCACTTGTTTCTTTGGTAGGTAATACCCAAATGAAAGTAGTATAGTGGGAATTCATGGCCTTTTACCCATTCTCAAACCTGGAGCCTTTTGAGATGGAGGCTAGTTTCTTTTAAGGAATCACTGAAATGTCGACACAAAAATACACTGTAAATCTTCCTCCAAACCTTTCCCCAAAAGATCCATAGCCATTTAACTGGGTCACAGTGAAGTGAGAGAGAGAATTACTGTACTATGTAGGAGTTATTACTCATTGGCTATAATTTAACACTAATCAGAGTAGGCACAAAGTCAGGAAATAAATGGAATCTTGGCTCATATCCACCTGCAGTGGTCAGTGGGCTTCTGGTGGTTATTTCCCATGTTCCTGAGTGCATAGGTAGAATATCATACTTAACTACTGGAAACATCTCTACATTGGTTCTCTGACCCATGAAGTAAATGTTATTATGGTGGGAAGAGCACCCTGATATCTCCCCTGTCAAATAGTAAACAGAAAGCAATACCTTGGAAAAACTGCAGAAATTGGTACTATCTAAACTAAAACTGCAGGAAGTAGTAATATCAAGACTGAAAGGAGTAGGGATGGTAATTCTTCCCAATCCTCTTTTAATGCTATAGTTTGGCCTGTACAAAAGCCAAATGGATGCTGTAGAATGACCCTGAATTATTGGGGCCACCAGCCACATCTGCTGATCCAGATGTGGTTCCCTTATTAGAGCAAATCAATACAACTACTGGCTCCTAGAGTGTAGTTATTGATCTAGGAAGTGCTTTGATTTGTTGTGAGGTTTTCTCTCTCCAACTGAATTTGTAAATACAATGAGCAACAGTTCATCTTTAAATAGTAGGAACAGAATTATACCTTCAGTGTCCTTACCTCAGTACTATGTCAACACTCCTGGTCTCTGTCTTAATATAGTCCAGAAGAATCTTCACCATCTTGAAATTCCAGAAAACATCACTCTGATCCATTAATCTGAAGACATTATGCTAACCGGGCCTCTTGAACAGGTCACAAGCACCTACATATCTAAGTAAAACTATGTGTGCTACTGAATAGGAGATAAACCCCAAAAAGCTTTGGGATGCTGCCACATTGCAAAAACTCTAGGAATCCTTTGGTGTAGAGCATGTGTAGGTATCCCTTCTAAAGTCAGCAACAGTTAACTGTATCTTGAATTCCCTACTATGAAGAGAGAGGACCAAATTTAGCATAAGTCTTTGTATTTTAGAGGAAACATATACTATATTTGGGACACTGCTATAACCCACCTCCTGAGTAATCCATAAGAATGCCAGTTTTAATTGTTCCCCACAGCAAACAAAAAAAAAAAAAAAGGAGTTACAATAGGTCCAAGTTGTGATGGAAGCTTCCCCACCTCTTAGACTTCATAAGCTAGAATACTAAATGATACTTGAACTCTCTTAAAAATAGAAATGCCCTTTGCAGCTTTCAGTGTGCCACAATAGGAAAAAACATAGCATAGACCATTATACTCTGGGGCAAATCCAAACTCTCTTCTAAAAACTATTATTTTCCATCTGTAAAGTTATTTCTGTTTTGCTACTTGACCCCAGTTCAACCAAACAACACCCAAGTGCAGCAACCGGGAGATTATATGACCTGAGCTGCTGCTTGTCATTAATTGGGTATTATTTGGTCAACCAAATCCCAAAAGTTGATATGTGCAGCAGCACTGAATAATTAAATTGGGGTGGAATATACCTAAAAAGGCCTGGAGAGGTCCAGAAAACTCAAATAACCCCTCTGAGTAGAATCAGACTTCAAAGTACCTACTCCTACTGCTGTGTCAACAGTCCCTTACACATTACCTGTGGCCTCATGGGCAGTTAACTATATTAGCTAAAGAGGAAAGATTATGTGCCTGCTTAATAGCTGTTGACCCCATTCAGAGGTTGAAAGCTGTTGCACTCCAGCCCCATCTGGGACAGTCTGGAAGACAGTCGTAAGAGAAAATATTCCCAGCTGGCAGAATTTTAGGTCGTCCATTTGGTTTTCTATTTTGTGTAGGGGAGAGCTGGTCTACTATATGGATCCATCAATGACTCCTGGGAGAAGCTAATGAGATGACTATTCCATCAGAGACTTGAAAAACAAGATTAGAGGATTGGCAACAAAAAGTTCTGAGGAAGAGGTATATCAATAGATTTCTTGGAATAGTCATGAAATATTATGATATTCATGTCCTATCTAAAAGCATACCAGAGGGCTTCTACTGCAGAGGATTCTTCTGTTTTTTCAATATATGAAGTTTATTGTCAAATTGGTTTCCATACAACACCCAGTGCTCATCCCAAAAGGTGCCCTCCTCAATACCCATCACCCACCCTCCTCTCCCTCCCACCCCCCATCGACCCTCAGTTTGTTCTCAGGTTTTAAGAGTCTCTTATGCTTTGGCAATAGCACTGCTAGGAATTTACCCAAGGGATACAGGAGTACTGATGCATAGGGGCACTTGTACCCCAATGTTTATAGCAGCACTCTCAACAATAGCCAAATTATGGAAAGAGCCTAAATGTCCATCAACTGATGAATGGATAAAAAAAAAATTGTGGTTTATATACACAATGGAGTACTACGTGGCAATGAGAAAGAATGAAATATGGCCCTTTGTAGCAACATGGATGGAACTGGAGAGTGTTATGCTAAGTGAAATAAGCCATACAGAGAAAGACAGATACCATATGGTTTCACTCTTATGTGGATCCTGAGAAACTTAACAGAAACCCATGGGGGAGGGGAAGGGAAAAAAAAAAACACAGAGGATTCTTTTAATAACCAGAGACTAAGTGATTCCTACTGAAGATACCATTCAGCTTCCTTACCCAGCCAATCCAGTGTTCTCAAAATGGCCACGGTGGCAGGGCTGGAGATTATACATAGGATTCAACAACACAGACATTCTCTTCCCAAGGCTCATCTGGGATTATTTTATTATAATTGCCAGGTGTCCAGCCTGTCAACCATAGAGGCCAATAATGAGCTCTGATATGGCATTTTTCTCCAAGGGGAACAGCCAGCCCTGATGCATTGGATTGCATCGGATCCTTTTTATTTGGGAGAGGCGGGGGTGGGGGGTACTATTTCGTCCTCAGGAACCTAATACCTATCCCAGATATGGACTGGCCTTCCAGTCCACAATGATTTTTCTAGTAACCTTTTGTAGATTTAATTGTGTCCCCCCCAAATTGTATGTTGAAGTCTTAAACCCCAGTACCTCAGAATGTAACTTTATTTGGAAAAAGGGTCATTGAAGTTGTAATTAGTTAAGATAAGGTCATACTGGAATAGTGTGGGGTCTTATTCCAATATGACTGATGTCCTTATAAGAAAAGGATGTGAGAATACAGAGGGAAGTGTCACATGACAACAGAGGCAGAGATTGTACTTACGCATCTATAAGTCAAGGAATGCCAAGAATTTCCCAAAACACCAGGAGCTAAGAGAATGTCGGTGAAACCGACTAACACCGCCTTGGACAAATCTGCCATGAGACCCTTCTGTGACCTGAAGCCTTCTTGAGCACAGATCCCACTACCACATTTTTTAACTACACCCTTAAGTACACACTTGAGCCACAATACCTGTTATCTATTCTGGAGATATGACTGATTCTCAAACATTTCTTTCCAGGTGGTCCCCAGCTTGTATTACCCAGGCTCTAGGAGTATAAAAGCAGGTCTTACAGGTGGTGGGTTATGGAAATCTACTGGTCTTGCAGCCACCCAAGACAACTTCTGTTCATAAGTCCTCTTAATAAACTATTCTCGTCAAGCTGGAGTAGTTGGTCATTTTGTTCAGTCTTACACCTCCTTGAGCGTTTGGAGATCATTTTGCATATATACTTCCTTTCATGGTACAACATGAATCTGATTCTCCCTAGATCCCAGAGATATTTTGGGCCTACTGATACTTGGACTTCAGATTTCTAGCCTCTAGAACTGTGCAAGAATAAATTTCTGTTCTTTTAAGCCCCCCAGTTGGTTACAGTGGCCCGAGGAATATAATACATACTCCTATCTGTGCCCTTTTTCAGTGATATACCACAAAACATCACCCTCAACAGAGCAACTTACTTTATAAGGAAAGAAAAGCATAATGAGCTTACTTTATGGAATTCACTACATGAATTCCCTACATGTGCCATCATCCAGCAGCAGATGGTGTAAGGAAGGCTCAACTATGGCACCATGTAAGGATGGTGAGATAAGGATACTCTAAACCAGTGAACAATATATGATACTATCTTCCCACTCTACCCCACGGTCAGGTCCAGGAACCAAAGAATAGAGGTGGGATTAGCCCCTCAATACTAAACCTGAATTCTCCATGTTAAGGAATTTTCTTCCTGTTCCTGAACACTTGGGTTCCATAAAATTGGAATTATGAGTTCCTAAGAGAATGATGCTTCCAATTGAGAATAAAGTCAAAATTTCATTATATTGGAAGCTAATTCCTCCTATTAATTTAGGGCTCTTATGCCCCTGAATTGACATGAAGAAATGGAACCTGTAATATTGTTGGGGTAATCTATCCCAATTGCCAAAGGGTGATTGTGTTGTTGCTACAGAATAAGAACAAGAAGGGATATGGGAGGAGTCCAATAAATTCACCAGAGTGCCTATTACTCCCATTATAAATTTTTATGGTAATCTGCAGAAATTCAATAAAAGTAAGGCTACAAAGTGTTCAGATTCTGTGAGAATAAAGTTTAGGGTTACCCCACCCTAAAGGATACTACCAGCCAAAGCACTGGCAGAGGTAAGAGAATACAGAATGGGTGGTGGGGAAAGGAGGTTCCAAAGACCAAGGACTCAGCACCACTGGATGGACAGCTTGAGCAGAGTGTCAGGAATTTCAATAAAGCATAAGATATCTGAAAACAGCTGTGGCATGGAGGCTGCAAGCTACCATGAGAGGAGAACAGCTGGGTACAATAGCAATTCAAGTAAATGTGAATCATATCTTACCCTCTTGTGGATTCTGAGGGCATTTTAGAAGAGGAAACCCTGGGTCCTACCAGTCAGTATGTGTAAAATTCTGATCAGATTTGTAGACTATAATGGTTAGTTATTTTGTGTCGACTAGGCTAGGCTTCAGTATTCAGGTATACAAACAAACTAATTTAGGTGTTCCTCTGGAGGTGTTTTTACAACTGATTAACATCTACCATCAGTTGACTTTAATTAAAGGAGATTATCCTGTATTATGTGGGTGGACCTTACTCAATCAATGGAAAGGACTAAAGAGCAAAATGGAGTTTGTCCCTGAAGAAGAAATTCTGCCTCAAGACTGCAGCCATCAGTTTCTCCCAACAGTTTCCAACCTGTCTGCCTGCTTTTCAGCCCACAGTCATGTAGCCAAATCTAGTTGGTTCTGGTTCTCTGGAGAAACCACAAGGACACAGGGACAAGTTGTGAAGGTGAACTTTTCTAGGACCCACAGGGAAGAAGGCTTATTTTTGGGCCACCTCAAAACATTTATTTCAGAGAGAGGGTTTATTGTTCCCCAAATGTTAATTTATACTTTAAGTTAAAATTTATATGGGGGCTTAGGAAGGATTTAAAGGGAGAGTATTGTTTGTCTCTGTTTCTAAATTCTGTGTGATGATCTCTCATGTTACTTATGCCGTTGCATCACTTTTCTGTTAAGTGATAATGGCATGCTGAATTGCAAATGCAAAAATGATGCTTTGGTCTAATGATGAGTTCCTTTACTACAGCTGAGATAGACTATTTGCACCGGGTACCCCTATGAACCATACTGCAACGTCACCAGGAGGGCTGACCAGCCACCACAGTCAGACTAACCATAAATAGAAATTACTCAACTTCCTATCTTCACATTGCAAGTTTGGCCTCCACTGATACAGTGTTCAGACTAGGAGAACTGACCAACTCTTGGTTTTCAGAGAAAAGGTTGAAACATACTGAAGAAAATGGAGAGAGAGAAAGAGAGAGACAGAAATTCCCCTGAATTGTCCAAAATAAATGTATTTGACTCTTAAGGAAGCCTACCACAGGATAAGTAAATATTAAGTACACATGGATAATTTTAAGAATGTTATCTAAAAAACTGAAAAAGTGAACTTAGAACAAACTCTCATTTAAAAAACTACTACCTAAAGTTTCTCAAATTTATTTTTTTTTTTTTATTTTTTTTTTTTAAATTTTTTTTTTCAACATTTTTTATTTTATTTTTGGGACAGAGAGAGACAGAGCATGAACGGGGGAGGGGCAGAGAGAGAGGGAGACACAGAATCGGAAACAGGCTCCAGGCTCCGAGCCATCGGCCCAGAGCCTGACGCGGGGCTCGAACTCACGGACCGCGAGATCGTGACCTGGCTGAAGTCGGACGCTTAACCGACTGCGCCACCCAGGCGCCCCTAAAGTTTCTCAAATTTAAACCATGCATGAAACCTCTTTGAGTGGAAAAATATTAGACAACTCAATATTATTTAAATTTATCTAATATTATATATATATATATATATACTTACATAAAATAGGTATAAAGTTCTTAGTTTATACTTACAGAGCTAAAATATCTAAACTTTATAAGTTAAATGATAGCAAAACTACAGAGCCAATGAAATTGTAATTTAAAATCTTAGTGTGACCATATGACACATAATTATGAATTTATTCAGTATATATTTTTTATTTATTTATTTTGAGAGAGAGATAGAGAGCAATCAGGGGGGTGGGGGAGAGAGGGAGACAAAATCCCAAGTAGGCTCCACACTGTCAGCTCACAGCCAATGTAGGGCTCAAACTCACAAACAGTGAGATCATGACCTGAGTCAAAGTCAAGAGTTAGACACTTAACCAACTGAGCCACCCAGGCACCCCAGTATATATTTTTTAATTTAAATGCTAATCAGTACGGTTATTTCTTGGAAAAAAAATACATGTTTTACATAGGTCATTTAGAACATGATAGACCATCATTTGGGTCTTTGTCATGATTAATGTTATTTTTAGGCAATTATTTTTAAATACTTACTATTATCATGATTAACCAATGAACTAAGTAAAGCATTCCAAATTATAAAAATTGGCAGCAATTTTTCAATATCATTCAGCAAAAAAGTCCTCATTATGAATTTACTATGGTAATAACTACTAATGAGCTTTGGCAACTTACTAAATACAGAGCAGAACTCATGAACCCTTAATTCACAGGAGGAATATGGAACTGTCCTGATGTGAGGTACTCTGAGTTAGGCACAGACAGACTAGAGATAGACTCCATCTTATGCTAGAATCTGTTGGATACAAAGAATAGAACCAGTTCAACTTGCTTCAGCACTAGAGGCTCTACCTCTGTCCTCGTGGTGAGGGTTGGAATGAGGAACTGGAGAACAGTTAGGATCTGGGACTGTTATTCCATGTGGGGGTGTCTGTGCTTCCTTCCCTCCTCTCTCTTTCCCCCTAACTGACAGATGTGTCTCCTTCTATATCTGTATTTCTGTGTACGGGTGTCCATCTCTCTGTGTCTGTAACTACCTGCTTTTTGTCTCTATCTCCCATGCCACCTAATCTTTTCTCTGCTTCTGTCTTCATGTCTCTTCATATCTTCTGTGTTGTCAAGATCTATTTACTCATTTATATATGAGTCAAAGACTGGTACTCCCAGTTCTAGCTTAACATCCTTTATAAATTTAAATGCTGACTAGGGAGAGTTCCCGTGTCCTAGCTCCAAATTTCTATGAGAAAGAACCTAACTGGCGACACAGACTACTGATAAGCTATGGGTTATTTGAAGTGAGTGTCACATGGGTGGCTGCCCACTCAGCAGTGGCTGTTAGAACACGCTCTGTGAAAAAGACATGGGTATTATAGGAAACATGTCTACTTTAATATCTATTAAGGGGACAAAACAACAGCTTCTCCTAGGAACTATTCATTAGGGTACTTGAAATATCCAGTTGATTTTGACTTTAAAGATAGTGTCCAAAAACCAATCCAGGAAATTATACCATAGGCACAAAAACAAAAGGCATTTAAAAAACATAAAAAGATCCCCTGACATCTCCTAGAAAGAGATGAATGGTCCAAACCATGGGGATTATTGCACTTTTCTACCAACAGACCACTCTTAAAGACACTCACTTGAAACACTTCAAATGAGAACCAAACTTTGTGATTTTGGATGGAGACCCTGTCCACCAAAGAATGTGTTTTGTTCAGCAGTTTTGTGGGGGGAAAAAAGCACGGACAAGGCTACTTATTACTTAAAAATTAAACATAATATTATAAAATTCTTCCAAGTACACTGCCTTTTGTACTACTTTTATTTACACACATCAGTAAAATCACTAAGATTGCTTTAATCATAAAAATTTTAAAAAGTGAAATTATATCCTCATTAAAAATGAATGTTTACTAGACATAGACAAGATGGGTGTAAAGCTTATGCATAGAACTGAGAATACTGGACAGAAGGAAAGTTGAGATTAAAATTAATACGTAGGAGGGGAGCCTGGGTGGCTCAGTTGGTTAAGCGTCCGACTTCAGCTCAGGTCATAATCTCGTGGTCCGTGAGTTCGAGCCCCGCGTCGGGCTCTGTGCTGACCACTCAGAGCCTGGAGCCTGTGAGCCTGTTTTGGATTCTGTGTCTCCCTCTCTCTCTGACCCTCCCCCATTCATGCTCTGTCTCTCTCTGTCTCAAAAATAAATAAACGTTAAAAGAAATTTTAAAAATTAATATGTAGGAAAAGCATAAAATAAAGCTATGCTTTACCACAGGAAAAGAAAATTGGGGGATTACCGATGGGGATGTTCAGTTGTGGTAAATTCTCATAGAAAAGCTAGACTGGGGATACTTTTGGGGAAAAAACCAATATGTAAGAGCATGAGTGAGAAAAGGAAGAAAAGTTGGAATGGGCTTTCAACTGGCACAAGAAAGGAGTGCTAAGGAGCAGAGATTTGCACAAAGCAGTAACTGTTGTTTCTGAGGGGTTTCAAGAGAGGAGAGATTAAGGCAGAAAATTTGACAAATTCATTTGGCAAGAATATATGGCATAAACGGAATGATGGAGTGGACAGGGACTTTGACTTTGCCCTATTATAATCAGCATGGAGCTCTTCAGCACTGAAACACACCTAATCAGCCCAGGACCTACAGATGTACACAGTGTCCATTCCCTGTGACCTACCATAGGAGGCATCACACATCACCCTTGTCCTGCAATCAAAATTCACCTCTCCTAAACACTGCCTGATTTCTGATTCTGACCAGATGCCAGATCTCAGCTAAGCAGGACACAAGAGGCACTCACTGTCATGTCCCCTGCCCTAAATAAAACTCTTATCTCCTCTCAATCCCAGACAAATCTGAATGAGTCTCACTGTGCACAGAGATGAACGTGCAGAAGTGGCTCCTTGGGGGGTCAGAAGGCAAGGAGAGAATGGAACAACAACAACAACAACAACAAAAAAAAAAACAATAATGAGAGAGAAGGGGGAAAATACCAGGCACTACCAGGAGGAGAGATGGTGAGAAAACACAAATTTAAGGCTGACGTGGCGTGAAAATGAGAACTATAATGGGAAAAAGCAATCGGGAGAAGAAGACACAGGAGAAACATTTGAGAAAATAAAAGGAAAGGGAATGCAGAACCAGACAACAAAAATTAATAAAAACCATATTTTTTTTAAAAAAGGAGATGATAAATATAACAGAAAAGCAAAGCAAGTGAGCTAAAGAAAGGAAGAAGAGGAGAATCCATATGGATTGTGCATCCTTTTGGCCATCTCTGGCCAGTGTTACTGTTGCAAATCCACACTTTTTCTGGCTAATCAGCAAAAGAGAATGAGAGAGATAGAAACCTCTGCATAGAAGCTAGGATTATCCCCTTGGATAATCAATAAAAGGGCATCAATATGCCTAGTTTTAAATTATTCAGTCTTATAATTTGCTTGCATGTGGAAACCACCTACCTTTTGAAATACATGGCTTAAAGTGAATAGCTTGTCCTTCCACATGCAACCAATAACTAGCCTACTAGCCTTACTGCTTCATACCAGTGTAACATGAATAATTCACTAATTTTTTAAAGGCAACAAATCACAAGGACTTTAAAGGAATTAAGCTCACAGTGGTATTAACTCAAGAGTTTGCCTCAGCCTCCTCATTGTTTTTCTTAATATAATTTATTGACAAATTTATTTCCATACAATACCCAGTGCTCATCCCAACAAGTGCCCTCCTAAATGCTCATCACCCACTTTCCCCTCTACCCTCCACCCCCATCAACCCTCAGTTTGTTCTTAGTATCCAAGAGTCTTTTATTATTTGCCTCTCTCCCTCTCTGCAACTTTTTTTCCCCTTCCCCTCCCCCATGGTCTTCTGTTAAATTTCTCAAGATCCACATATTAGTGAAAACATGTGGTATCTGTCTTTCTCTGACTGACTTATTTCACATAGCATAATACCTTCCAGTTCCATCCGTGTTGCTGCAAATGGACAGATTTCATTCTTTCTCACTGCCAAGTAGTATTACATTGTACATATAAACCACATCTTCCTTATCCATTCGTCAGTTCATGGACATTTAGGCTCTTTCCATCATTTGGCTATTGTTGAAAGTGCTGCTATAAACATTGGGGTGCAAGTGCCCCTATGCATTAGCACTCCTGTATCCCTTGGGTAAATTCCTAGCAATGCTAGTGCTCGGTCATAGGGTAGTTCTATTTTTAATTTTTTGAGGAACCTCCACGCTGTTTTCCAGAGCGGCTCCACCAGTTTGCATTCCCACCAACAGTGAAAGAGGGTTCCTGTTTCTCCACAACCTCCCTAGCATCTATAGTCTCCTGATTTGTTCATTTTAGCCACTCTGACAGGCATGAGGTGGTATCTCAGTGTGGTTTTGATTTGTATTTCCCTGATGAGGAGTGACATTGAGCATCTTTTCATGTGCCTGTTGGCCATCTGGGTGTCTTCTTTGGAAAAGTGTTTATTCATGTCTTCTGCCCATTTCTTCACTGGATTATTTGTTTTTTGGGTGTGGAGTTTGGTGAGTTCCTTATAGGTTTTGGATACTAGCCCTTTATCCGATATGTCATTTGCAAATATCTTTTCCCATTCCATCGGTTGCCTTTTAGTTTTGTTGTTTCCCAGGTGATATGTGATGAGTCCTTCTTCATACCTTTCTATGTCACCAATGGCACAGCACCAATATTGAGTAATCATTAAAAAGCTTAGAGACATACTTGCTTGGAGAGTCCAGTGAAAATCTACAAAACTGTTCACAGTTTTTACAAGGTCCTTATTACTCTCTTTTCATTTTGTTCAACTATTTAAAACAGTAGTTAGAAATTTTTTGAAGAGTCCTGTGGGGTGTTAAGATTAATGGGTTTCAGATTTTCATTGATGTGCGTGTTTTCATCTTTTAGAAAATCCAGTTCACCTAAGAACTTGATTGATTAGAGGCATAACAGTCCACCATTTCCTCAGAGACTATGCCACTCAGGGAGGTGGGTAGGCAGAGCACCAGAAAGAAATCTGAGTAACCAAAACTACCATTTGTTCGGCTCAATTGTTTTCGTAATTGCTATGGGATGATTATATATGTCTCCCCAAAATTTACATGTTGAAATCCTATGTCCAGTATGATAGTATTAGGCAGTGAAGGGTTTGAGAGATGCTTCGGTAATGAGGGTAGATTAGTGTTAGGCTCATGAGTGGGATTAGTGTTCTTTAAAGGAGACCCCACAGAGATCCCTAACTCATCCTTATTCCACCATGTGAGGACACAGTGAGAAGGTGCCATCTATAAAACAGAGGGCATGCCCTCACAGACATCGAATTGGCCAACACCTTGACCTTGGACTTCTCAGCCTCCAGAACAGTGAGAAATACATTTCTGTTGCTTATAAGCTATCCAGTCTGTGGTATTTTTTGACAGGAGCCTGAACGGACTAAGGTAGTCAGAAATATCAGGGTAAAGATTTTATTTTTAGTTATGCTGGTATGAAATATTCCATACTGGATTATACGTGTATTGTAGAAAAATTGGAACATAAAGATAAGCAAATACATTCAAGTAAAAACTAATCATAATTTCACTATCAAGACAAAATCAACACTAAATTTTTGGCCAATTTTTTTCTTTGTGTACATATTTTTAAACAAGGTTGTCTTTATATTATTTGGAATCTTGCTCTTTTCTCTCAATAGAATATCACAAATATATTCCACATGGATAGATATAATTCCTCTACTTTCATTAACAAATATATGTTACACACTGTATTATATACATAACCTTCTATAAACAATTAGATAGTAAGTTTTTTATATTATTTTTTAAAAGAAGAGTACAATTAATCTAGAATTTTCAAAGAAAAACTTGCCCTAAATAAAGAAATTACCAGTCAAATCACATTAAAAATATTATTAAGCAGAAATTTAGAGATCTCAGTATGTCCTGACCTGAGTACAAAAGGCAGATGCCCAAATATGTGTAACAAAAGAAATCTTGATCTAAAGGAACATTATTTTCTCCAAAATATTATACCTTGTCCATTTTTAAATGGAAACCTTCTATTATCATTTAACAATTTCTTAATGAACTATAGCCAATGACTATTTGCTATGTATCAATATAATAAGTTTGCTTTTCAATTTTGGGATTGATGCTCTTATTATCACTGTTCTGTAACTGCCCCACTACCTTTTAGTTGTTTTTTCTAATTCTAATTTATCATGGCCTCAGATACTGCAGACCTAAGTCCATTAACATGTGTATATTAAATAAGGCCCAATAAATCTATGAGGGAAGTATTGGAGCCAGTAAATATCAACCATTGGTTTTATATATCACTTTCACTTACATTAATTTATACAACATTTATAAAAACGTGGAGATATGTACTAGATATTCTACGCTATTACAGACAAGGAATGTGAGATTGAGAGAAATGAAATAAGTTACCCAATGTTATCTAGCTGTAAAACTACAACATAAAGGCTCAAACCCAATTCTTCTTGTTCTAAATTAACTCCAAGAACTTTGTTAAAGGCAATTTCAAGTCCTTCTCTTGCTTCTGGCTGAGGGATTGCAATCCAGAGGAAAGTTTCCTAAAGCATGTTTCATCAAATACAAATGATACCAGGTATAGGTATTATGCAATAAAAGAGGAAAATGCTGGATCAAACAACTTGCTTTACTGCAGGACTCCTCAGAGATTTTAATATCCCAGTGTATTTCATAAATCTTCAAAAGCAGCATTTTCATAACTACTTGGGCCTCTGAGGTGACCCTCTGTAACAGCATGCCTCTTCAGGCTCCAAGGAGCAAACTGCGGAAATAATGTGCCAGTGGGGCAGGAGTGGGGGAGGGTGTTCACCTGCCCAAGTAAGTAAGGCCTGATTGTCTTAGTCTTTGCATTCACTTCTCACTTACACTTTGTTAACATAACAGAGATTAAAATATAAATTGTAAAGGCTTGATGTGTATGTGAACTGTTATCTTTTGATAATATAGAAAATTACTTCAAATGAAAGGGATAGATAAATCTTCTAGGAGTAGCCAGAGAATCACCTATAAACTACTATGAATGACATTTAATCAGATAAAAGTTAAAATTCACAGAAAACATGTACATAAAATGGAAACTATTACACTGGATTTGGAATTAAACATGCCATGACAGCAGACCAGATGACCGTTGTACCACAACCTCCCCCTGTGATATGAGACATACTGTTCTTAGATCTTCATGATCTATAACAAAAAGAGAATCCCCAATGTAATTTAACCTTCACAAATGGCATATAATTGAACAATCCTCAAAAAACTCAGCAAATCATTTTTAAAGTAGCTAAATCTATTTGTAGTTTATTAAAATATTTTTAAGAAGTAGCACCATTTTAGAATAGTAACAGAGAAAGTCAGTATGTAGCCCATGGAATAAAAGATTTTCTGAAGGGAAACTATTCCCCAACTTGCCTTCTCAATAAGGTTTTACATCATGGAAATATTCTTTGCAAAATGTTTCCATCAACATCTGTGAGTGGAAATTTTGCTAACCATTTTATGTTTTTTCATCTTATTTAATATTTAAAACAGCCTAACAAAGTAGGTATTATACGTTAAAAATAATCTCCAGCTTTACAAATAACAAAATTGAAGTTGAGAAAGATTAAGTTTTCTGCGTAGGCAGATCCAGGACTGGAAGCCAGTCCGCCTAATTACAAAGAACTTTCCTTAACCCACCTCTCTCTGTGATGTTCATGGTCAGGTAACTATTTCATACATTAAATATATAGAACACCTTGATGTTCCTATTTAAATCATACAGTAGCCATGGAAGCTTTAAAAGGAAGTATGTATTCTCAGTAAGATTCCCCTATTTTACTTTAGCAAGCTTCTTATGACAAGAAAACATCCCTTCATTCACTTTGACCTGTAACTAACCTCCAGTCTTCAATTGGAAGTCAAAAGACCATGGCATCTCATGATTTCGTCTTCTCTTCAGACATTTCTGCTGTCTCATCAAGGCCTTTACAAATGGAACTTAAGTATGATTAACTATAGTACAAGTTAAACCTCAAATAAAAACCAACAGGGCATATATGAATGACAAAGCAAGCCAGCTCTAAAGCCCAAGACAGCTTTACCAGAAAACTGGTAGATAACCATTCTGCAATTTTGGATTTTGCATAAATTAATTTTCATTCAAAATTCAATAAAAGGGAGAAGAAATCATATGACTAATTTGGCCTTCAGTACAGAAGTTGGAAGTGGTATGCCTGAAGGAGTCTAGAAGGACATCCTATCAATCAATCCACAATTGTTTATTGAATATTCTCCACCACTACCATTGTGCCACATGCTTAGAATCTCAACCACAGAGTTATCAACTGGGGTTAAATCATGACCAGAAAACGAGTATAAAAGTGAATAAGTATAACTATGAACATATATCACTTGGATGCCACTAACTCCTTGGTGACTACCATTACAGTAGCATAATATAACGCAGAGCCCCAAGGGGATAGAATGAAACGTAAATTATGACTCATTCTGGAGAAGTCACATCAATGGAGTGAAGCTCTGAAGGACCAAAGATGCACCAGACCTGTGGGGCTTAGTTCCAGAAGATAACATCATTGTATGGTACTGGATACTAAGAAAGTGAAATAAAGGAGAGTGTTAAGAAAATATTAGGGCCACTCATCAAGCTTACCTACAGCTAGTGAGTGCTTTTTGTCCTCCACTTGTCTATGTAAGTTGATGACCTTTTACAAGGAAAATGCATTCTGGCATTTAAAGCTAAGACCTCACATGTAGAAAAGAGTCCCTCCCCATACAATATTGGAAAAAATCACAGAGGTCTATTACATAAAACTGGCATCATTATACATAATTAGAGCTCTTGTTCAAAGAGAATTACAAAGGGACAAGCACAGATTTTTCTGGTATCTCTCTCATTGGCAGAGTGCTCATCTTGTAACAAAGCATGTCCTCCATCCTGTGGTATGATAAGTGTTTAACTGGTTCTCCAAGGGGTGAAAAAAGTTTATTACAAAATGTACTACCTTAAGAACATTTAGCTCCCGATTTACAAATAGTGATAAAATATGTAATAACCATCACTATAAATTCCATACCAATGACTTTAGTGTGACTTGTTGTTTCTTATAAAATCCATTATCAGTTTTTCTTTTCATCCTATGCCCAACAATAGTGCCACAAAGGTAAACTATGTTTAAATGCTTGATTATGATCTTATTCCAAAAAGAAATCTCTCATGTTATTGACAAAGAAGTGGAGTTCTGACATAAATGTTAGTTGATATTTTCTTTTACATTATAGAGTGAGTCTAAAGTGAAATAACAAAACGTTTGTCAGACTTCATTCAGTTTTCACTGACATAAGCAATTTCTTTGCTGAATCAGATAGTAGTTTCAAATACTAGACAAATATTTTCTCCATTTTTTGAGCTATTCACAATGTAACAGCTACAGACACATTTTTAAATTTAATCTGCATTATTAACATTTTCTCCATTTTTTAAAAGTCCAGACAATGAACAAAACAACAATTGTAGCATTTGTCATTTTCATGGTGTAAATACTTCCATCGTGGTTGGTTCTGGACTACCAATGCAGGACAGGGAAAAGCAAGTAACATGACAGTATTTCCACCATACAGACACCACGGATGTAAATAATATCAAAAGCATAGATAATAGTAAACCACTGTAAAATAAGTAGGAAGTGACAAGTCCAGGACTTACTACCTTTGTTTTTAACATAATGTTCAATTACAAGTTTATGTAAATTAATTTTTGATAATCGCTATTTAACAAAAAGCAAAATTGCTGTAAATTTAACAATGGGCTCTTTCGAACCTGTGTGAACTGGCTTCACGATGTCACTGCCTCTATCCATCCTAACTACCAGAACAGTATGCCTCCCTTCTTACTCTTTCTAGATACGTTCCTTCAGTTGCAGAATTGTTTTGGAAATTCCCTACTACTACCTCTTGGTTTTTACAAATTATTTCCTGAACTGGAATGACATCTGAGAGATAAGCAATGGAGGTGAGGAAAGGTGGGTCAATGAACCATTAAAGAGCAACTACGAGACAATGCAAACAGCTGTGGTGTGACGAGTCAGGAACCCTGGGCCCGAGATCCAGCCCTGATATCTGCCTTTTCAATTTGGAGCTTCAGACTTCTTGTCTGTAAAGTACAGTTCCTAACCACTCACCTCACTTGTATTTTGTGACAAATACATAGGAAAATATTTGTGAAAGTGTATTTTAATTAAAATTTATGATACAAAACAAATAATTTTATAATATGCTATTCTTTCAAATGAGTTTAATCTTTTAGAACTTTTTCTTAGAAATGCCTACAAATAACACATCATATTATGTTTTGAACTTATGAATTTTTAATTAATTGATAAAATACTGCAAATATTCTTGCTGTTCTGATTTTGTAACCATCAGGGCAAGCTCAACATTTGCTATATTAAGACCATGCATGTGTCTCCAGACCTCGTTCTTTTCCTAGGTCTGGTTTTATAAGTGCTGGAGATAAAACCAAGTCTGATTTATACGATGCATTTTTTTGATAGAGTGAGAGAGACAGCGTAAGCAGAGGAAAGACGAGGAGAGGAGAGAGCGGGGGGAGAGAATGCTAAGCATTCTGAGCATGGTGCTCAAACCCATGACCCTGGGATCATGACCTGAGCCGAAATCAAGAGTCTGATGCTCAACCGACTGAGCCACCCAGGGGCTTTTATATGATCCATCTTACATGGGAAGTGTCTATGACTCTAAGTATCTTTGATCAACCTCAAGAACACAGCTAGTGTAATAATTTTTGAAGATAACCATGGTTAGTTTGATGATTACCAGTTTCATTTACTGAATTGTAAAATGATTGTGTTTTATTTTCTAAGTAATTTTAATATCATGAGAAGCATGCCAGAACAGACTGATGAAGAGTAAGTTGTGCAAAATTTTTCTCCAATAAAACGGGCCAGGGGTGCCTGGGTGGCTCAGGTGGTTAATTAAGTGTCAGACTCTTGGTTTTGGCTTAGGTCATGATCTGACAGTCATGAGATCGAGTCCCACATGCGACTCTGCTGGGCATGGAACCTAGTTGAGATTCTCTCTCTCTCTTTCTCTTCCTCTGCCCCTCTCCCACTTGCATGCTCGAGCTTTTCTCTCTCTCACTCTCTCTCTAAAAGCAAACAAACAAACAAAAACCTGGCCAGAGAACTTTTAAAAACACTGTATTCATTTTAGTTATTCTCTTTACGTCTTTTGTTTCAACACACTTTTCTGAAGATAGGCTTAGAGAGGATGAGCCAGCTAGATGTGGTAGCAAGACTTTCATATAGTAAGAACTATACATACAAGTTTCCATGTTCCTGTTTTCATAAAGGGAGGGCACTAAGTTCCTTTCCTGTAGTAGGCTTTTAAGAGAGTTAATTTTCATAATTCCAGTCTCAGGACATTGTTAACATTTGATATCTTATAATGTTTCAGAGGAATCAAGGTTCAATACCCAAAATTTAACCAGAATTACAATATATAGTCCAGTTTAAATCTACCAAATATGAGTAGCAAAGAGGATTAAACGAAGTATGTTTCTCCCACCCAAACTTTTGTCAAAGGCTGAGAAAAGTTCTACTGAACTCTGATGAAGAAGGATCTTTCCTAAAGGTGTGCAGAGGTTGGGGTAGAAAAATGTACTTGGACAACTTCAGAATAATCCCTGGTCTTCAATAAATTGCCCATAGTGTGTTTTATATAATTTTTGTCCTAAAAGATACACAATGAAGTATGTTCGGTGTTGACAATTTTGGGAAACTGCATACTACACCTCTCAAGTATGTAGCATAAAATCCTTTTCCCACCTCAGTTAATATGCTTTGGAAAATTCAGCAGAATGAATCTGGGAAAAATACTGATTTAGATACATCTTGATTTACAGACGTGAAGGGGGCTAGTTGCGTGTATACTGCACAGCCTGTTCTGGGCTCTAAGCAAGGCTGCAGGAATGTCAGAAATCACAACATCTTTTTGACTTTCGCATCAATCAATCCACATAGGCAGCCTTCAATATGCTATCCAAGTATTTAATGAACCTGGAGTCAGAAAACTCTCTTAACAGCTATATAACAAGCATGGGTGGGTCAAATCCCCACTTTCACAGGTGAGGGAACTGCCTTGTTTCAAGCTAACATTCGTAATTTTAGTTTGCGTCTGAAGTTAATCTAAGGTTGTGGCTATAATTTGGAGAGTGTAGCTGTAACAAACCAGAGTTTTCTTGTTAGTTGCTCAGTTATCCAATGTTTAGAATTTCTTTTTTTGATACAGGAAATTGGTTGTATTTTAGATCTTGATTGCTACTTCATTACAATTGACAATTTATGATTAAAGACATTTTCTGGTTTAGAAAAAATCTTGTATGTATTACAAAACAAGCAGATTTGGTTATGAGCATTTTCCATTATAGAAGATACCAAATACATCCAAGAGAGCTTGAAGGCAGGAATGACATTCAAGAAATCAGGATTTCACATCCAACTCACTAAAAAAAAAACTTATGACACAATTTTTGATTTGTCTGAGCCTCATTTTGCTTATCTTTCAACTGCAATGATTGAGGAATATAATATGATGTTCTTTCTAAAACTAAATTTGCCTACTATTTCCTTATAATTTTCCTAGAGGGTCCCTATAAGTATTGACTCATTTAAGTGGTTAGTTATAAAATATTACTATCATTTCTGGATTTTATATTCCTAACTCACAATAGGCCTTTACATAGGAACATACTTTGAAATAGGTCCTTTCCTTATGAAGAAACAGTCCACAGCTCTTTTGTTATTATAGCTATGCAGTGATGATTACTTTGCTTTAAGTGACTGGGGTATATAGAAGGGATATGAAACTTGACAGAAAATTATATGAAAAGCCACCTACTCCAGATAAAAAATGAAACATCTCTGAAGGTATAAGGCAATGAAACACAAAATCTGATTTATTTAGCTATACCTTGGTGTTTTACCCTTAAGAACATACCAATTCCATGAAGATCTACAGAATGTTTGAAAATACTTCCTTTTTGTTTTTCCTTCTTTCTTTTAATACCTAACTCCAAGTCCTCCTGTTTGTAAGAGTTTCTTCCTCACCCCTAACTGATCCTCCGACCTGCCTCTTCCTCTGTATAGTTCTGCCCCCTAGACATACCGCTCTACAATCCACACTTCCTAGCCCATCTCAAGACATATGCTTCTAATTCAAGCAAAAGGAAAACTAAAACAAACAAAAATACAACTTTCAACAGAAATAAGAATCATTTTACATGCAAGTGAGTGTGGTAACTTCCTGGCTCCTACAAGGTCAGGTACAGACATGAAAATCCCACCTGAGTGACTCCTTAGATGATATGAGCCCTTCCTAGAACTTATTTATTACACAGTAAAGAAGAGTAGGATGTTCTTTCTGTAAGCCTCTACCACTGACAGTGTAGCATTTTTAGATTAAGCCATGGGAAATCTAGCATGATTTACAAATACAACAGCCCAAGAATAACAGCCTTTCTGCCATCCGTGATTGGCACTGCTATTATAGACTCTATTATAATCTTATCTCGATGTCCAACAAAGCTATTCATTCAGCAACTAAGCTCACGTCAAAGACAACACAGAGGCTCCTTATTTGCAGAAAAATGTTTTTCAAAAACACAGTCTCATTGCTCAGACAGAACCAAGTGTGTACATGACATGGTGCAAGGTGCTTATGATAGAAGGTGGCAGGCAGGAAATGAAGTTGAAACAGAAATACCAACTGAGAAGGTGTTTAATCTTTGAGGTGTGAGGTATTACATTCTAGCACTCTCTGATATCAGGCATGAAGGGAAAAAGTAGCTAAAACATATGGGGGAAAATACACTTAAGTCCCTTTGATGTCTGTGTCGGCAAAGCACTTCAACTTTCACATCCAGTCTTTAATAAAACAGCTGAAGTTCCTGGTTTGTAAATAAAGGAAGCTAAGAGATTGCTGAGTAGAGTCTGTTGTACACATAAAAATGAAACCTCACTTCAACCTGAAGTGAGGTTTATGCCTGAAACCACTCATCTCAATATTCATGCACACATATACGTATACACACCTCTTAGAACTATCTTATACCTCCATTCCTGCTTTTCATAGGCCTGTAATTTTAAATTAATTTTCATCATGGGAAACTAATGAATTCCTACAAATGTATATTTTCAAAATTTTGAGGAAAGTTGGATATCCCTCTTTTCCCACAAGGCAGAAACTGAAGGCCAAAAGCACTGTGGTAATAAGGCCAAATCCAGGTGACTCTCCACATGGAATGATCAATAAAACATGTAACTGACTTTTCAGCAGGAGTAAGGGGCAGATACAATAGCAGCAAACAAAAAAGGAGATTTTGCCAGTGATGCAGAGCCTCCAAATCCATAAGAGCAGCAAAGACCTCTTAGAGACTAAACATGAGGCAGATAAATTTTAACACCAAGAGAATCCAAACCACACCCACACTGGTCTTCCCAGTGGATTATGCTGATGATCCATATAGCACAGATTTGCAGAGAGCAATTCCTTCTCCAACTCCACCCTCACCAATCATGCACGTGTGAGTTTCCACACTTCTCTGGACCTACTACTGACACCATCTCCTACCAAGAGCTAATGGGTGAAACTTAGAAAGCATGCAAAGAAATTTGTGCTCCTTAAGCAGGTCTATTCCATTCACCCGAGACAGTTGCATAGAATTCCAGAAACTAAGAATCGGCACTGAAATCTGAGATGGTCTGAATACAGTTCTACCCAAAAAAGAATCCTCTCAATTGCCCTTCAGTCTGTGGTGATGTCTCTGCTTTAGTATCTTCCAGATGCATGCATTCTCAACAGACATACAGATATGATGATGGTTCAAATTTGGGCCACTATAAATTTTAATGAAATCTATCTCATCTTGAGTTGTGATCTGGTCCCCTGTGGTTTTTACCAACAGATTCTGCCAGGTCCTTGGAAGAGAGAAATAAGAGGTATTTTGTAAGAGATCATTGGTTAATTATTTTAGCTTTTTGTTCTAGAAACTTTTTAACATTGACATTGAGTTTATCAACACCCAATCTTTAAAACTTTTACAATTTTAGAAAAATGTCAGTCTCTTCATGTGGTGCCTCCAAGTTAATCATGATTTTTTTAAATACTACTGATGGAAATTCTCCAACTGTGTTATAAACTCCTTCAATAAATGATAGGGTAATTTATTAAACTTAAAATGATTTCATTTAAATGAGATTAGTGTTAGGGGCGCCTGGGTGGCTCAGTCGGTTAAGCGTCCGACTTCGACTCTGGTCACGATCTCATGGTCGATGAGTTCGAGCCCCGCATCAGGCTCTGGGCTGATGGCTCGGAGCCTGGAGCCTGCTTCTGATTCTGTGTCTCCCTCTCTCTCTGCCCCTCCCCCGTTCATGCTCTCTGTCTCAAAAATAAATAAACGTTAAAAAAAAAAAATAAATGAGATCAGTGTCTTTTATTGTTTCATAATGTATTTCAGACTTTACTTTTCCAATTGGAAAACTGATTTTATTGATCTTGAATATGGAAGAAAAATAGCTGAGTAGAGCTCTTAGTAGTACATCATCTAGGAAACCATGGGCTGATCTCGTCCTTGTCCAGCTCACTCCCTGTCCTCGATAACACTCTGTCACAATTCTCTACTATTCTAGCCTTTTACCTGCGCTCATATTCTTCCAGACCTTAGCCACTTATTTACACACATGTGGCATTCTATATTTTGGGAACTTTACCATCTGGATTCATAACAGCATAGTCTGTGAAGTGCATTGATTTTTTTGTTGGTATCCCCTTTATTTTTTTCCCTAGGAATAATAAGCGATATTATCATCAGATTTTCACATTTTTCATTTCAAAAGTACATCAGTTTATGATGTGCATGTTTCTTTTTTTCCCCCATTTTTGGAACCCAGCTTCTGTCAAATCTAGAGGTATGTTTGACAGGGACTCATACTTCTTTATTTCTCTTTTATGCATCCTACAACATTTTCACCCAAGATTCCAATCATTTACAGAATCCAACTCCAAAACTGCTTGATTCCATCCAAGCAATAAAGTCTTGGCAGGGCTCTGTGCTGTGACTACCTCTCTCAGATTTAGAATTCAGATGTGACAGGGTTTCATGAATACACATATTAACACGTGTAACTGGATTAAGAAGTGAAGTCAGATTTTCCTTACAGATAGTAAATCCGATTTGGCTGATTGGTTTGACATGAGGACTGACTTTAACAAATGAGTAAAATAAACATCTTCCATATATTAGCTAATTCTATAGTTCTTAGATTGTAACAATATATTGAAAGTGTGTGAAAAGAAAGCATTTTATCAAGACTACTTATCATTAAATGTGTATCAAAATTAATAATAATAGCTATTGAATACATCTCAGTAAAAAATAGCCTTTTTGGTATACTTCGTATAAATTAAGAAATAAAATGACTCTAATGACAGGGTGCTAAATCTTTTTGCAAGTTAGGACCAAAATTGATGAGAACCTAATTGAATTGTCAGCTTATAGATTAATAAAAATATTTTTGATGATAGATCACTATATGAATTTTTGGCACAAAACTTGGAAGGAGTTCAAAGAATTGTTATTGCTACCCCAGAACTCTTTCCATTTTTATCTTCTTATTTATGATAATAAGTTTTTTCAGGGCTTACATATATGGAGAATATAAAAATATAAAAATAATTTATGTTGAACTTTGCCTCAATCAAATAATAACTAATATTCATTCAGGAGCAAACAAGCTATTCTTATTAAGAGATTATTTTCAGTAATATTTTATTTTTTATATTTAATAATTACTTACAAAAATCTATAATATTATGTTGTTTTGTTCAATTGGGTAGTAATAATTTTCACGAACTCAATCCAAAAGACATTTGTTAACACTTAGAACTTTATGGCCAGAAAAATAAACATAATTAAAAATTTATATAATTATTTTTGCTGTAGATAAATATGATAGGTGGCCAATAAAAGACTTTAAGCAGCATAAAATTATATTGTATTAGAGTAAAATTCACTGTAAAAATATAATGGAAATATGGGTTCAAAGAAGAAAGCAAAATCTCAATTAAGAGATACTGCTATCCCAAAACATTTGCCAACTATTAAATAAGAGCTTGTGTATTTTTAAATAAGTGTTTCTTGAATCATGATATTAAAAAACTGGAAGGGAAAATAAAGGTTGGCTATTACACTGGTCTTCATACTTATTTGGTGGCATTATCTGAAATAATTCTGAATAATTTTGTATTCCCTCAAATATTAAAGTGACTTCTACATTTTCCATCTTAAGTTGAAATGGTTACCAAAGACGTTAATTTCTGTTACAATATAAATAATAACACTTAAAACTTTCAAAAACAGTTACATTCACTTTTTAAAATATAGCCAGAGGGAATCCAAACACTATGGCAGTTTGATACGAGCATCATCTGTGTTGTCCATGTCACTGGTAAGCTTCTGCAGTATCACCTCTCCTGTTATGTTTTTCTCAATGGTTCCACTGGGCTTCTCCTATCACCTCTGTCCTTTCAAATGCTGGTGGTAACTATGCATTTGCATTTACTTTGTGCTTATATACATTATATACTTGCTACATATCCAGCACATAGTAGGTGCTCGGTAAATGTTAGTTATTATGGTCATAATACTATCTTCCTTGATAAATAATTCAAGTACACATTATTATCAGTTTCACACATTGTTTTATACATATCAAATTTTAAGTATTTTTCCATTTTTTCAAGAGTACTGGGCAATTTGTTAGTTTTACATTTTCATTTAGACATTTTCTTTTCCTTTTCAGATTGCTACTTAAAATATATATTCAGAATCAGGATATTATCTCAATGACCATGACTTTAATACACTCTAAAATTTTCATTTTATGATTAAAACATTATCACAGAGTGATTTTTCACCTAGTTGAACTAGATAAGTACTCATTGACCAAGTTAGCCCTGGAAACTGGATAGAATTTAAGACACACTCTCTACTCTGGAAAATGAAAACACCATCCATGCTATTCCACACTCTGGTTGTACATCCAACCTGCCAGTCAACATATACCATTGCTTTTCCACTATCAAAGTTTATAACACTTATATTGTTTTATATAACTATTATTCTCATGTTTTATGCCTAAGTTTTAATTCTAAAGATTGAAAACCATTAATATTATTATTATGTAAATATTATTCACTATAGGACCCAGTATAGCAATTGGACAAATAACAGAAGACAAGTAATTTTATTTTGAAAGCTGTTTTCTTGAAGTATATCAAAGGCTTGTGTTCAAATGAGTTATTTATTTTAAACTCTCAGTTATTCAATTTGTTTCATTTATCTAGGGCAGATTTCTTGTTAGCTTGTTTGTTTGTTTTCTCTTGAAAGTTTAACATTTTCCTCCAACTCTCACATTTATTTTCTTGTTCACAAAAGAAATGTTTGCCTCCTTGGCCAAATAACTAAGTCATCCAGCTTCTTAATCAATAAAATATGTTGAATAGAATAATTGTTTTGAAAACAATCTTCTTAGAAAACCTGCTATCTCTTCTAAAGTTGATGCACGTTTTTCATTTTGACATTTCTTTTAATAGCATTCCAAGTTTAATGTCCTATTTTTTTTTTTTTTAATTTCTGTGCTGTCCTCTTGCTTAGTTTCCACTTACGTTTCGGTGGAGTACATTCTTAAATATATGTTTTTAAATAAACTCCTCCCAAATTTGAATATTTATCCTTTGGCCTTCACACATGATTGAGAGATTAGCTGGGGTAAAATTTCTAGGTTCAAAATAATTTTGCTCAGATTTTCAAAGCTCTATATTATTTCTTGTTTTCATTTTACTCAAATATACGTGCATCACTGATTTCCCACTTATATTTATGTATCAAATAGTAAGCTTATAATATAGGCATCAAACACTGGCTGCCCCAGCATGTTTATAGTTCTGCTATTCCAAGAGGCTTTCTCTATGAACCTAAAGACTGGCTGCTTAAAATAGTGCTTATTCTTAGACATGAAAGCCTTGAATAATTACACTATGGATATTAATCATGGTAGCCCTAATATTCAAGGGGTACTAATTCAGGAACTTAATTTGATGCTCTTGCACAATGGCCTGCAGGTGGGAAGGTAAATAAGCCAACCTCTGGAGGTGTAGATAAAAATATAGATAGCCACAGATGAAATGGAGCCAATATGATAATTGAAGTTATCTTCCTCATCCAGCAAAAATGTTTACATGCCCTAATTTTACCACTTTTCCTCCCTTGACTGAAAATTTTCTTAATTCAGGAATGAAGATAGTGGGTAGTAAATAGAAAACATAGGATCAGAAATCTCATTATCTGTGCTCTAGGCATTTCTGTCACTAATTAGCTATAAGCCTCTAAGAAAGCCATAGCCTCCTTGAGTCATAACACAATGATACTTGAGGTCCTATCGATCCTAAAATTCTATAATATTATGAAAATAAATGTCCACAAAATGTCTTTCTGTTCCTGGATATGTACAACACAATCAAGCATTAAGCATATAGGAATCACATATCGACATATATAACACATTTATATACTCATTTTATTAAACAGGCACTGTATTTAGTGCTAACACCTATCTTTCTCCTCTCCAGGATGCTGTGACTGGTCTCTACATGATTTTCTTATCCCACACAACCTATTGATGAGTTTTAAAGCACACAGAAGCAGAGGAATGCTTGAATTATAGTACTATAATATGTTTAATCAACAATATGAAACTAAAACAGTTTTCTTTTTTTTTTTTTTTTAACGAAACCTCCCTTTCCATATACGGTTTTGTTTTTTTCTTCCTAACTCATTCTTACATCAGTCAGCTCAGTAAACCCACCTTGAACATCCTATTGGTTCAGTGTCTGCGGTCTTAGAGATCTCTTCCCATGTTCAGTGTTTTGGCTACTGTCTAATGCTGTTGTCACATATGTCATCTTTGTTACCTTAGATCCAACCACTTCTCTTTTTCATAAAATTGCAAAGTGACCTTCGCATTCTTTTCAATAAAAAAATGCCTTAATCTATGTAATTGGGCAAATATGTGTTATATATACACAACTGGGGAAAAATTACCATTCCTCTAATTTTCCATGTAATCTAGTTTTATATCTTACAATAATTAAGATTATTGAGTATATATTTATTGGTTATTTAATAAGAACACTTCTATACCACATGGTTTGTCTAACTTATTTAAATTTTTTTAATGTTTATTTATTTTTGAGGGAGAGAGACAGAGCATGAAATGGGGGGGGGGCAGTCAAAGAGAGGGAGACACAGAATCTGAAGCAGGCTCCAGGCTCCGAGCTGTCAGCACAGAGCCCGATGCGGGGCTCGAACTCACAAACCCGAAGTCGGATGCCTAACCAACTGAGCCACCAAGGGGCCCCTATTTACCTTATTTAAATACATTACTTCATTTGGGTCTTTGAATTAATCTGGGGCATAAAAAGAGAAATGTAATCCATGTTTTACAGATTGGGAAAATGAGGCAAGAAGATGCTGAAGAATGAGCTACAGTTGTATTCCAGGATGCTGAAGCCAATCCCATTAATATTTGCTGCATCCTCCCACTAATAAGATTTGAATTATATTTTTATTTTTTTCATATTTGTTCTAATGTCAGCTCAACTTCAGTACCTATTTTCTATAAATCCTTTTTATCCCAAATTTCTTTCATTCATTAAGCATATATTAATCAGCCTTCCAACATAAGTCAGATTCTGTGCTAGATACCAGGGCTACTACAGTATACAAACTCAGACATGGCTCCTGCTCTCAGGAAGCATGGACCACTTAAGGCAAGACATTAATCCAATAATTCTGGAAACAAATGGATGTTATAACTGGCAAATGCTACAAAGTGAAAGCAACCAGTGTCCTCAGATCCTGTACTTGGGAGATGTGACCTAGTCAGAGGGGTCAGGGAAGGCAACCCTGAAAAAGTGGCATTTGAGCTTTGGTTGAACAATGAAGCAAGAGTTTTACCAGAAAAGAGGAGAAAGAGAAATCAACATATTCAAAGACCTTAACAATAGGAAGCATGACAACTGGGGAGTAAGGAAAGTAGCCCAGTGTGAATAGAAGCAAAAGAATCAGAGAGAACATAACTTAAGATGACACATGAGAAGAAATGGAGGCCAGGCTCTACAGGGTTTTAAAGCTAAGGTTAGTGAGTTTTGTCTTTATCCAAAAAACAACAGGATTGTATAATTTAATTTATATGAAATTTACAGAAGAAGAAAATCCACAGAGACAGAAGGCACATCAGTGGTTGTCAGGGCTGGAAGAAGAGTGGGAATGGAGTGTGACTGCTAATGGATATAAGGTTTCTTTTTGAGAAGATAAAAATATTCTAAAATTAGGGATAATTCACAACTCTATGAATATACTAAAAACTATTGAATTGCAACTTTAAAAGAATGAATTTTATGGCATGTAAGTTATATCTTGATAAATTTATTATTAAAAAATAACAATAGAAAAGTATAAAAGATTTTAAGAAGAGAGCTCTCTTACTAGGATTAGAGTTTTAAAAGGATCATGCTGGCTTCAGCGGTGAAAAAGATTTGAGTGGAAAAAGAAGGGTACTATAATAGCCTAAGTGAGGGAAATTTAGAAAGGAAAACCAATAGGACTTAATGATAGATTGAGCAGAAAAAAAAACAAATAAAAAGATGTCCTTTTCTAGCTTGAACAGGGAATGGATGTTTGTATCATTCACTGACATTGTGGTAATGGAGGATGATCAGATTGGAGGGGGTGGGGGGGCTGCAGTGGATATTGAATTCAGTCTTTTCTTATGTTGAGGAGGGGGTTCCCTGGAAAGATGTTAAATAAAAATTAGGATATATAGGTCTGAAACTCAGAGTAGATTTCTCAGTCAAGAGAAAACGTACAAGTCTTCTACATACAAATTAAAATAATAGGCATGGATAGACAAAAACAGCCTTGAGAGAGAATACAAGGTGAGAAGAGACCAGGATTGACCCTTGAGGAACTGGCCTCAAGTTGCTGGCCATGTAAACAGTAAAAGTGGAAAAAGAAAAATAAACAGAAGCCAGAGAAATGGGAGAACTAGGAGCATGTTCTGTCAAAGAGGACAAGGGGAGCATTTCAAAAACCGCTATGGCAGCTCTCATATTAAAGTATTACATTGTTTCTTACCTCGTTCTTCCGCTAGATTATGAGTTTTTTGAAGGCAGGCATATTTTCCTCTTACATTTACTTCACTTAGTACTTGGCCCACATGAAGCAATCAATCAATATGTGTGGTTTGCAACTGAATGTTTAAATTTGTTTTTGGTGAAAAAACGGTTACATTGGTAAACCAATTTTTTAAAACATGCCTTTGGGACAAAGAAAAAGAGCCCATAATTCTATACTAGAAAAACTTTAATGCAACAGACAAAAGGAAAAGTCATTTTTCCTAAGTAAACAGAGAGATACATCTAACTCCATAGTACAGTGCAAGTGCATGGCGTAAACAGAGGTAAATGAAAATGACTAGCAGCAGCAACAGTCTAGCAGCAATTGTGGTAAAGGCAGAAATGCACAATAAAATCGAGGCTTGCTTAAATTGAAAAGGGAGCCAAGATATTTTCAGAGTTAGATCTTTTAGGAAAAAGCCAAGCCAATGAACAGGAACAAAAATTAAGGAGGCTGAGGAAGAGACGAATTTATGAACCATGGCTACAATTTGGCTCCCACTTACCCAGGATTCAAAAGATGTCACCAATTCCTATTCAGCAGGATTGTTAATAAACAAGCCTACCTGTATAAAAAGTATGTAAAAATCAACAGTATATTCATAATTATACATATATACACATAAGGAGTTTAACTACTTAGTTACTTCATAAACTATTTGCATTATTCTTTTAATTTGATTCTTTTGCTTCTACATTCTAGCAGCTTGTTGAAAGCCTACTGACCATAACCTTGATGTTTAAGCAGAGACTTCATTAGACCAGATGCACTCAACTGCAAGACATCTTCACAGCTGCCCTGAAGAAGTCTGGGTATGGCAGAGTACCTGAGTCTCACCCAGTGCCAGCTAATACTACTCTGAGCTGGACTGAAAATTTCACCCTAACCAAACTTGCTTGAGCAGCCCTGGTCAGCTAGAGCTTTGTAAATTAAAGAAAATCTACGATCTGCATTTAGAAAGTTCATCACATCCTTCTTCCTCATTCTAACCTTGTCTCAAAAGTTTCACAAATGACACATCACAAAAAGGAGTTAGACATCTCCCATAAGTCTCATCTTGTTATCTTCTCTTGCTCTCTTACCATTTCATATATTTCTTTGCTGTACCTCTTTTCTTCTGGAGATCTGTAACATATACTTTCTCCTAGTAGCTTTATTTTTAAGCCTTTTTGAAAAGCACTAACTTATTCTCTTAAACTTTTTATGGTAAAAATTAGTCAATAATGCTCCCATTTATATGCTCTCATCACCTTTTCCATTGGTAACCACATTGCCTAATAATATGTTCTAGACCTGTTATCCTGAAGCAGTAAGACTTTTTTTTAATATAAAATCTTTGTCTCATAATTTTCTTTCTTCACCCATGCTGAGGATGCTTTATTTCTAATACTGCCAGCCAGAGGCACAGATACTGAACAATTTCAATTCCTTCTCCTGTCTTTGTCCAAATTTATTTAGATGGCTATTTCTTCTTATTTTTCTGAATATGCAGAAATATAAAAGTAAAGGTACTGCCTTTCAGTTTGTTTTTCACTTATGTGGAACAACTAGGCACTTAACCCTTAAAAGCAAGCATTTTTTTTTTTTGAGAGAGAGAGAGAGAGAGAGAGAGAGCGCGCAAGTGTGAGCCAGAGAGAGAAGGAGAGAAAGAATCCCAAGCAGACTGTCAGCATGGAGCCTGATTCAGGGCTAAAACTCATGAACCAAGAGATCATGACCTGAGCTGAAATCAAGAGTCAGAGGCTTAACTGGCTGAGCCACGCAGGTGTCCCCCAAAAGCAAGCATCCTTAAGTTTTGGTGCAAATAAGTTTTCTTGGCTATCAGGACCATCACTGTGCCTTGAAAACTGATTTTGCCATAGGTTCTGATCCGTCTTTCCTTCACTGGCCACAGGCTCAACTGGTAGTCACACATGGGAACCATTCATTTCAGCCACTGTGGGTCAGAGCAGCTATTGGGGCTGCTTCCCTCCACTGCCTCCAATGGAAAAGTCACCACGAGAGGGATTACAAATCACTACATCCACAACATGTTCCACAAAACAGGCTAATCAGCATGTAGTTTGGGGAAGTTATCTACTCCACAGAAATTCAAATAAGTAAATCTAAGACTCTGAGAAGTGCTGCAATAAAGAATGATATTTCACTTTGTTTAACCTTGGATTTCCTACTCTTATTGAGAACATCTGTTGTGTTGTGCACCTGTGTAAAAACTATTAGCATTTGGCGAATCAAGGTTTAACAAACAGTCCTCTGGAAACCTTTAGATTAAGAAGCAAGGCCAATTCTTATTCAGCTAAGGTTAATAGCCTTTAGAACACTAGACAAATCTTTCTAGGACAAGATTTTCTCATGTGATTTTTGTCCTTAGACTTCTATAAGAAGCTCTATTTATTACATAAGTCTATATTTTTAAGATGCTCCCTAGAGGGAGAAACTGCCACCGCCCTACCCGAAATCTGAGGATCTGATGTGAGCAGATCGGTGTTCAAATCCCTGCTCTGTTATTTAGTAGCTGGCTTCGATTTTCTCCTCGGTAGAATTGAGAATAGGTCTCCCCTAATATCAGCACAGCCCAGGGCAAAAGGACAAATGAGGGCCAACACACCAACATACTATTTGTCTAAATACCTGAAAGTTATCAAGTAACCTATGCTCCCTACTAGCCTATTTTCCACTCAGCCTCCTCTTCCCCCTCCTCAAGTCTAGTCCTCTGGGGATCACAAACCAGAGTCCATTGAGCCACCTTGCTCTCCCTGGGGCCAGCCCCTGCCCCCTGCAAGCCTGGGTAGGAGCTCTGGTCTGCTGGAACTGGGCAGGGAAGAAGCTTCTCATGCCTCCTGGATGGTGACTGGAGTGCCAGAGGGATTTCCTTCTGAGTCATGATTTACAGACAAACTCTAAGCACCTAACAAAAGTAGATCATCCAAGCACAGAGTATGAGGTAGGGAGGAAAAGAATGCAACTAACTAGAGATCTTGGTTATCCCAGACACCCACTTTGGTGATTTGGGCAGCCGGATGGAAGCAAGAACACTGTTTCTTTTCCTAGTTTCCCAAGGCAGAATATGTGATATGCATACATGCACACACACACACAGACTCTCAGCCCAGATCCTCTGGCCTGGGGCAGTTATTTTGGCTAATGTTTTTACTTTCCATGACTCTTGTAGAGTTAAATTCATTCCAAAAAGAAGAGAGACAGAGAGACAGAGAGACACAGAGAGAAAGGAAAATCTTAGCTTGAAACGGAAAAAAAAATGTCTTTGTGTTTTAATATCCATGATTTGCAGTGTCATCTAAAGCTCAGAGCACTGACTGGAGGACCTTTTTATTCATATCTAAGGGCAGCAATGATTGAGACAATTGTACCTGTTGCATAGAATTATGCAAGAATTAAATATGATGACGCATGTGAAAACTGTGTATTTCTTATACAATTTTCAAAATAAAGAGTCACTTTTCCCTAAGTTTTGCCAATAAATCTTGTTGGGGAGAAAGAAGGCAATGAGCTATATTCTTTTTTTTTTTTCCTCAGGTGATCTTTATTTTTTCTTTAAATATGAAATTTATTGTCAAACTGGTTTCCATACAACACCCAGTAATGAGCTGTATTCTTAGAAGATGAACAAACCTGGAAACCAGTCCAAGTGTTATTCCACTGCTCAATTATTTCAACGCACTTAGACATTATAGCATTGTGCTGGACTCTGTGCCTAAAAGGTTATCAGTTTTCTCATATATTCCAGAATAACTAGATAACTCAACTCTTTAAGAATAAGCACTAGGGCCTGACTTCAACTGACTGCTATAATGGAGAGGGGAACAGATCCCTTATAACCTCTCTTAGAAATGATAAGCAGAGATGACATTCAGTCTAACTTGATGAACTCATACAGAATATTTTTATATTTTTATTTTTTAATTGATGTATAATTGACACACAGTGTTACATTAATTTCAAGTGTACAACACAGTGTTTGACAAGTTAAAACATTATGCTGTGCTCACTACAGGTGTAGTTACCATCTGTCACCATATACTATTAGAATACCATTGACTATACTCCCTATGTGTACCTTTTATTCTCATAACTGGAAGCCCATATCTCCAAGTCCCCATCACCCATTTTGCCCATCCCCCCCATCCTCCTCCCTCTGGCAACCATAAATTTGTTTTCTGCATTTATAGGTCTGATTCTACTTTTTCTTTATTCATTTTTTTTTGTTTTATAGATTCCACACATGAGTGGAATCATATCCTGTCACATGGAGTATTTCTAAATTCTAGGTCCCTCCCTGATACTTCACATCAATTAGACATAGGTTGATCCAACTTTTGAATAAAGAGCTTGCATTAAACTTTATAAATATGTATATTCCAGGGGTGCCTGGGTGGCTCAGTAGGTTTAGTGTCCGACTTTGACTCTGGTCATGATCTCTCAGTTGGTGGGTTCGAGCCCCATGTAGGGCTCTGTGCTGACAGCTCAGAGCCTGGAGCCTGCTTTGGATTCTGTGTCTTCCTCTCTCTCTTCCCCTCCCCCACTCAAGCTCTGTCTCTTTCTCTCTCTCTCAAAAATAAATGAACATTAAAAATTTAGGAAAAAATAATAAAATAACATAAATATAAATAGTCCAGTTGTAACAATGATACAAAATTTATTTTTCTGAGAAGCAAATGCACAGGTCTTGATGGGACTGTCTTTAGGTATAATTTGTTAATCTCATATAAGATAAGAAAAAATTTTTAACTGTATTGTGAGTGTTGCAGGGTTTCAGGCCTCTGAAATGGAATTTGGTCAAGGATATTCTAAGCAAATGGATAACAGTTTATATGATATATATGCTATATATTTCATGTCTATGTATGTTTATCTTACCTGTTCATATTCTCATGCATAGTCTTCAACTCAATCAGGCCATCAGCCCACTGAATAACCTGTACTCACTGCTACCAATAAGCTAAACTTTTATCCATGAAGGGCCATGTCCTCCCACCCAAACATCCTTCAGGGAAAGGGCCCTGAGAATTTCCTCTGGATTCCTATCTTTACCACTCCATCGGTCCAATACTTTTTAATGTCATATATACATATTTTGCCTTGTTGTTGAGATGATAAATCCACTTGAGAGCACAGAACAGAAATCAAATGACTTCGTATCGAGTGCCTAGCATAGTGCTAATGACTTCACTTGACCAGAGAATAGCTAGTTATTACGAGGCAGACTTAAAGGTCCACATAATTAATTAGTGCTCAGCCTAATTGCTGTTTTAATTCCAGAAGTAAGGTTAGACAACCTAGCAGGCTATTTGAGGTCTGCTTTGTTCAACATGCTGTCAGAGACACCTGCAAAATACACAGATATGAACTAAGTAATGCAAACCCTCAACTAATTAAGGGGTTTAGTGTGTATGTGCTCCTATAATGAATAATTAACAGAAGCAATTGGAGATACTTCCATGCTAACATGGTGGAAGCTGTGGTTGGATTTGATTTCCCTTTTGTGTTTCCTTTGAAAGCATGCACACACCAGCTACCATTCTTTATATTATGTTTATAGGTATATCATGTCTGGGGCCTCTGAGGTGGAAATTATGACAGTTGTTCTAGCACCAGTGATAGACAATTAAAAAATAATTAACAAGAATAATTAGCATGGGGCCAAGGGAGGAGAGCTTTTATTTTATTAGCTAGTTTGATGTGATTAAATGTATACAGAACACAGAGCTAGAAAAGTACTTTTATATGGCAATATAGAAGAAACTACAATTTCTCATTTTTATTTTATTTTCCTGCTTTTCCTTCCCACCGACAGCAAGAAGTAGTCTCTGTGATCCTCACTGCTTTTTGAAAAATGCCATCCTACATCTCTCACAGCATATCTCCATTTGACTGAAGACATAACTGCACAGCTCAAATGAAAACACAGAAGTGGAACATCAGGATCTGTCAGCATAATGCTTCTGGGGTTGCCCATTAGGTGATTACTTTGGCACCAGCTCAGGAGAAAAGAAAGAAAAAGGCAAAGGTGGAAAGCATCGATAGGATTTTTACTTGTTTTTGCTTATCATGTTTTACTTTCCTGAGAGCAAGACTAACCTATGCTGGTTAAAAGAACAGAGGTGTTAACACTCACTTTTAGCCAGTAAAGTGTTCCCAGCACTGATTATCTTATAATTGGACAAGACAGCATACAGTTTTATCCAGTAATTTCCCTGTTCCAGGGAAGCTGTACACACTCAAGAATGATCTCCTGCTGAGAGAAAAGCCCTTAGTTAAACAACTCAGCCATCCAGCAAGAGCTCATGCTTTCTAGTCAGGCAGATCAGGCTGAAACACTAGCCTCCCTCACATACTAGAACTGAGTGGACCTGGACACGGTACTTTCTCTTTTTGAACTGATACTGTCTGTAAAGCGATGGCAATAATATTCACCTCACCTGGTATTTGCATTATCATTTATTTGAATGCTACTCCCTTTATCACTATATTTGTTACTATTATTTGCTTATTTAGCCGATTTAAAACTGAACCTGCTCCCTCACCTGCAAAATGTTGATAATACTCGAATGTTTAGTATGAGATTTAAATGAGGTCCTCAAGTAAAGCTACTCAGGCTATATCATTTATTAATACCCACTAAGTGCAAAAGTAAGGAATGTTAGTAGGTAACTAAATTTCTGACTTAGATTTATTGAAAGAAAAAGAAAAAAAAAAAGCTGAAGATCCAATATAGATACAGGCATCAGGACAATGGCTTTCATATTCCAAGGATCAGAATATAGTAGCCCTTGGTTCTTTTTGTTTACTCGCCTTTTGTTTATTATAAATCTATGCAGGAAACCAATCTATCTCCTAAGCACTAGATATTTGTTAAAGCATGAAAATATAATTAACACGTCATCACACCATTCCGTTTCTCCTGGAACTTGACAGCACTGTGGAACAAGAAAACAGGGTAAATGAAGTGAGAGAAGCCTTTAACTGTGATTGTAATGGTAGACAGGAAATAATTTGTGACAATTTGGATTCTTCAGATGAGTTTCTCGGATGCAATTTGCCTAGAGGACACTAGAGATGGAAAATGGAGAATGGGTGGCCAATCACATCACAGGGTGTGAAAAGGGCTGGCCTGTCTGAAGTTATTACAGTGAGTTTATAGTAATTTGTGTTTATTATATCAGGAAACTCACTCCCCAGCAGCTGTGGTTTCCCTGGGGGTCACTAGATTTTTAACAGAACCCAACATAGGCTTTCAGGGCCTAGGCTCATAATATCTATCAACATTATTTAGTCATTCATCTAACAAATATTTTTGAACATCATCCTATGCTAGTCATTGACCTCTTGGACTTGTAGTCCAGTGGGAGGCAGGAAAAGGCTATCTCAAAGTCAAGCTCTAATAAATAAACATTAAGAAAATGTTATATAGACTGAAACTTCCATCACCATAGCCACCAATATCTCATAATATACCGCAGAAATATTATCAGAGAGGGAGAGATTGAAAGCTCAAAACTAAGCAAGATATGTTTGCCCTTGGCACTTTCATGCAGTTATCTTACTTTCCCTTGTGAGTTTTTGGCACCTTGTTTTACAGCATGAACCAACAGCTCTGAAAAAGCTCCAGATATATCTGATTTTCCCCACCATGTTAGAACCAAGAATAATTCTCAAATTCTTCCACGTCCAAAAATACTAAGACTAAATATCCTAGCTCAGGTGATGGCAACTAAACTTCAATTACAGCTCCTGAACATATTATTCAAGTATTTTTGACTGAGTAAATGAACAACAGAAGTCTCTGAGGTGGAAGAGAATGAAGGAAGTTTGTGGATGATATAAGGAGACATTTTCTTTTTTTTTTTTTTTTTTTTTTTTTTAAATTTTTTTTTTCAACATTTTTTATTTATTTTTGGGACAGAGAGAGACAGAGCATGAACGGGGGAGGGGCAGAGAGAGAGGGAGACACAGAATCGGAAACAGGCTCCAGGCTCCGAGCCATCAGCCCAGAGCCTGACGCGGGGCTCGAACTCACGGACCGCGAGATCGTGACCTGGCTGAAGTCGGACGCTTAACCGACTGCGCCACCCAGGCGCCCCAAGGAGACATTTTCAGAGGAACAAAAGGAGGGTACAGATTTAGGCAGGCTGGCTGCCTCTGTCAACAGGGTGTTCCTCATAGTTCATTCCAATTCTGCCTGAGACTTTCCCTTTCAAAACATCCACAACTGTTAGATAAAAGAAAGCTAACAGTTGGAGGACATTAAAGCTGATTACCAATAGATTGCATTAACATGCAAAGCAATTAGGAACCACTGAAGGGTATTAACATGATGGGCTGACGCTTTGTGTACTGATCATAATTCTGAATCTGTGCAAGTTAACTCCATCTGCAGCCAGCCTTAGACACTGATTCAGGGCTTCAAAATGGTATTTGTCAATACCTTTTTCTCCATCATGTCCTCTTCACATGACAAACTCCAAGGCCTGTACCTGTCCAACCAAATGGCCGCTTCCCACTTTGCAAGTCTACTGTGGTTGGCTGAACGCTGTAAGTAGTTTTCTGTTGAAGTCACTGTACTCTGAAGACCTCTCCTCTCATGTGATCTTTAACACTGCCAAATAATCTGTCTGTCTACATTTAACTGTCTGTCTAGATTTATCTCTAGCTCCCATTTTCCTCAGCTGTAGTCCAATATCTCTTTCAAGTACTGTCTGCCATCATTTCCCTCATCATTCTCAGATGACCAGGTGGCTTCCCAGTTCACAAGTAGTAAAGCCCATGAGAATTCTCTCAATTTCACATACAAGGTCTTCTTTGTCCTATCCATGCTAATCCTCTATTGGTATTCTAGCCCCTGATAAATCACTCCATCAATGACTCCTTCTCTGTCCTGTATATTAGCCATTTCATGTTGAGTGGTTGTATATAAGTATATTCAAATCTCTCCTACTTAAAAAAAAAAGGCACAGCCATATAACCCCTTAATTACCTTTATATATATTATAAAAATTTCTTTCCAGAAATATTCCATTTTAAGAATGGATTTTTCTTCACTATAAAACTAATAAAGCTAATTGGCTAAAAATGAGTCAGTAGATCCTTACTGAATACAATGTAAATTCTCTAATACAGCATGCTAGATTCCTCATTACCTGTCCTCCACTCAGCTTTGGTCCTCATCTCTTACCCATCTTTCTTATGCACCCTATGAAATACTGAATCATTTCACCCAACATTTTGCATCAACACTCTGCATTTACAATGTGTTGTGCTCTTCCACGAATATAGACTATGTTATAAAACAGTGGCCCATGGACAATTCTCATCAGAAAGAAACTGTGAGTAAGGCAGCAATCTGAGCCCTGGCTTGTTGACTTTAGCTGTAGAAGAGCTTTAAAGTTATCCTTGTGGAAATGATAATTTCTAAAGCTTTGTAATCAGAGGTATAGTATTGGGTTTAAATGTAGATCACTATATATGAAAAGTGATTTAGAGGACAATGATATAGAAAGGTAAAGCCAACTAGAAGTCTACTATGATCATACAAGAGAGAACTGATGGGGGCCTGAAATGTCCATAGTAGTTGATGTGGTTTCAAAGAGGCCCACAGAATAATACCACAGAGGTCAGAATTAAGAGGAGAATACACCATTACAGAAACCAAGACTATAGAATACAGCATGAGGACTAATAATCCCAATATCAAATGCCATAGAAAAGAACCAACAATGTGGCCATTGGTATTGATAAATAAGGAGCCATTTTTAAACTAAACAACAGCAACTATAATACAGTAGGAGCAGAGAGAAAAATGAAGATTTGATGAGTGAATGGCAGACAGGGAGTGAACTGGTGAGTGTCTAGTAGTCTCCAAGAAGTTTGAATAGAAGGGAAGTGAAATAGACTAGACAGGTCTAGAAGCTCTATAAAGACAAAGGGTTGCTGAGGGTGAGAAAGAGATTTGTTTATTCATTGGCTGAAGGAAACCTCTGAAAACCTTTTCTTAAAGGATCAGATAGTAAGTATTTTAGTCTTATAAGCCTTGAGGTCTCTATAGCAACTATTCAACCCTGCTGTTATAACACAAAATAGCCAGAAACAGTATGAGAACTAATGAGTGTAGTTCTGTTCCCATAAAATTTTATTTACAAAAAAAAAAAAAGTAGAAGTAGGCCTCTCTGGCCATAGTTTACTGGTCCCTAAGTGACTTCAGTTAGAAGCCATGGGATCCAGGGCAAAGCTTGGCCTTAAACAAGAGAAAAAGGGAATAATGATGTACACCTGTCAATAGAGGCTGGATTAGCAGTAAATAAAAACTTGAACACATAGTTAAAATATCAATTCAAGGGCACCTGGATGGCTCACTCAGTTGAGTGTCTTGACTCTTGATTTTGGCTAGCATCATGGTCTGGTGGTTCGTGAGAGGGAGCCCCATGTCAGGCTCTACGTTGACAGCATGGAGCCTCTTGGAATTCTCTCTCTTCCTCTCTCGCTGTCCCTTCCCTGCTCATGCTTTCTTGCTCTCAAAATTAAAAAATGAACACTAAAAAATAAATTAAATAAATAAAATATCAAATAAATGTGTTAAAATTATTAAGGGACATATCCTTAAAGTGAACCTAGCTCTTTCTAAAATGGCTCTTTATAAGACTCTAAAGAAAGAAGTATTTACTTAGTTGTATTGAAATAATTTGATTATTTTTAAATTCTCAACAATGATTCATCTCGTATCAACTCTTGGAAATCATGAAACCGTATTAATGATAGCAGCAAGGACCTCCCCCTTATGTAAACTTGGTAGAACACAAACTATTCAGTGCCTACTGTAAGAGGAAGGCCTAATTTAAAATGGATCACATTATTCTCTTTCAACCCTAGATCTACAGATATCTTACTTGAAAAGCTGATTGTGCAATCTTGGCTTATTTCCATGACTAAGGCAATGTGATTAAGTTCCTATAGGCTTTAGATAATCACCCAAGCTTTTTGATTCTTATAATCAGGTCAGAGCTTCAATCAATGAAGCTCTCCTAACACTATTGACTGCTTTAAGAACCTGGACAGGATAGCACCTAAAAACAAGAACTGCAGTCATGCTGAACAAAGGTTTTTAAGATAGTTTCCTTGGTACAGCTTAAACAATATGACAATGAGATATGAGCATGACATGGATGTTCACATACTAATGATGATAGGCAGGGATTTATTTATAAGGCAAAGTGGGGTAATTCTACATGTTTCTGGTTTTCTAATCATTGTCATGATCTTTCACTGAGACAGATAGGCTAATCACCATCATCATAATTAAGCAGTATGAACTTCAGTAGCTTTCCTGACCCAATCAAAATTTGCTAGGTGAGGTTTTCTTTTCTTTTTTTTTTTTCTTTTTTCTTTTTTCTTTTTTCCCTACTTCTATTACGTGAATAGTATTACTAACTCCTCCTAAAAACATGTCTAGCAAGGTAACTTTTTTCCTCCTCCATAAAAACAAGGAAAAAATGAAAACTAGTTGAATAACAGTGGCCTTTGCCTATCCACTCACCTATCCACCCATCTACCCACCAACAAAAATGTCTTATTTGAGATAGAGAAGCAGGGTGGTAGATATTTGGTGGCAAAGATCAGTGATGCTAGAGTTAGAAAAAATAAAACATTCTAGTGCCTGTCAGGGGAGACATTGAAGACTTTAACTCCTCTCTAAGACTGCTCTGCTGAATGGCTCTGGGGAAAAGCTGTAGGCAGCCCTTCTCTGCTGTGGATGGAAGAAAAACAGGAATGGAAGAAAAATGTGTTAGAACGCAAAGAGGTGAGGGGGTGAGAGGAACAGGCAAACAACAAATAAATCTCTTGGTAGTGTTTTGGATTGATAGATAGCACTTCACCCTGAAGCATTTCTCAAAACCCCACACATGCAGTTTCACCAGAAAAAAAAAAAAAAAAGTAAACCCTTCAGGAATAGAAGAAAAGCAGAAAAAAATAGCAAAGAGCCTAGTGGTGAAAAAGGAAAGGAAGTACTTTGGACCAATTTCGATTGGTCAAAACATTACAGAAAGGACCATGAGCTCTTGAATTCCCACAAGGTCCAAGTAAAGGCTCATTTTTTATGGTCTCATCCTTCTGGCATTCTATTTGGTTGGTTGAAGTGTTGAGTCACAGCCCTTCTGGGAATAGAATCTGTCCCAGAAAACCACACAATAACAAATGTTACGGCCAGTGCTCTAAATCACATGCTAAGAAAACTTTGACTTACTCTAAAGCTGTATTTCCTCAGTGCTCAGAATCTGAACCTGGCTCCAAGCATCCATTTGATGTTGAGTTATCTCCCTAAAATCCTCTGCAGAAGCAGAAAGCCCTAAAGCCTTGGAAGTATTTTAAAAGTTCTTATTCTAGTGGGATGAGATACCAAAATCACAGCTCAAAACAAAAACCTCCACTATGACCAAAATAACTTGTTCCCACCTACAAAACTTCATATGGTATCTCTGGATGCCACTCCATAATTTTTGTATAACAAATAGCTTGCATTTCTAAACCATTTATATTTTACCCAAGTGCTTTTACATACCATCACATTTATATGATTTCTCTTTGGAGAGTTGCTATACTTATGGGTGATCTATATTTTCCAAGCTATTCAAGCACATAACCACAAAACATTCCTAATCCTCTCCCACTTGTTCTTTGAGAACTCAAGTATCCTATAAGTCCCTTGGAAAATATTCTAGGAATCAGCATAGGATTTTTTTTTTTTTACATGAAAACCAGGAGTTAATTAACTCTGGTGACCACCACTATTTTCCTGTGCTCTGGCTCAAGTCTGTATTATGAGGCTACATAGCCAACATCAAAAGTGGTAACTAAGCTGCCTCAGTTCTCCAAAGGCCACCACCACCATTGCCAATTATGACCACCAAGACTGCCAATGTCAACCATAAACATTGCATCAACACTTAGAAGCATCAAAAATGATGCTGAAGTTCATGCTGTATCTGATGCCTAATATTCAAACCCCTCCACTAACTCTGCCACTGTTATTATGCACACTACTGTCCCCTGTGCTACAGATGTCCTTGTTAACTGCTGTCAAGGCCATAACTATTGCAGCCAATAATGCTATCAATGCTGGGATTACTATTACCACCTTGCTGAGGTCCAATGTTGATTCTACCATGGCTCTGGTGACAGCCACCAGTGAAAAGTTTCTTTTTAACCTTGATCAGTCTTTTATTGTATCCCACTTATGAAAGAAATACAGCAAGTGGTAGATTAATAGATGGCTGCAACATCCACCTAGCTGTTCCAGCAAAAACTCTAGAACACATATATGAGAACACTTTCCCTTATCCCCACATCCAAAACATCATTAAAGTTACTACTTCCATATCATACCCAGAATCCAACTATTTCCCTTCATTTCTATCCTGACTACTCTCATTCAAGTCATGATTATCTTTAGTCTAAACCACTGAATTGGTCTCCCTGCTTCCATTCTTGCCTTCTGAGAATCCATTCTTCAGATATCAGCTAGAGAGAGAACTGTATAAATATAACACCGCATCACTTCCTTATTTACAGCCCCCCAATGTTTCCCTGCCCTACTCTAGCTTATCAAGTTCTTTGTGACATGCCCTGCCTAACCCCCCCACCCCAACTTCACACCTTTTTTGACTTCATCAATGTGTCTTCAGCCACTTTGGCCTTCTCTGTTCCCCAAACATATCAAGCTTATTCCATCCTAAGTCTTTGCACTTGTTATCCCTTTTTGCTTGAAATGTTCCTTTAATATTAGTGTTGTTCCCTTTTCCATGGAGAACTGTTCCCTGACCAGCCAATCCACAGAAACTTCCCAGTCACTATCTTTGCACTATATTTTCATCCACTGAAAAAATTTACCACACTATTTTCTTGTTTATCTATTTAACTGATGTCACATAAATATACTGATATGAAATAAAATCTTCAGTCACAAAGTCTGTAGGATCATATAAGCAATCTGCTTCAAAGAAAAACTGCATCCTGATTTCCCTGAAAGTATTAGTCAGTAATTGATATGTCCAGTCCCAAAGAATATAAAAACTCAGAAGTTCAATTAATGTTAAAATATCTCTGCCCAACTTAGGCTTACTGCAAGAAGGAACTCCACAGCAGGAAAGGGAGGCATGCAAAGGTTGATTAGTTCCCTATTCCCCATTACCATACCTTCCACTGTATCCTCCTAGTACATCTTATAGCCCTTTCCATGTCTGGGGAGGAGAGGAGAGGGAAAAAAATCGGAAATTCTTTTCTAGACTAGATACTAGAGTGTCCCAATTCCCCCAGCGGTCCCTAAACACTCCCCAACATGGATCGGGCTCCAGGTGGCCATTTGAGGTCACAAGTAGTTCCACACCACTTGCTCTCTCTCTCTTTTTATACTGGACAAGGGCAGTCTTGGTTCTTACCACCTTCTTTACAAGCCTTCTTAAGGGATCCAGCACCTTACTTTGAAATGTGAGGGTAAACGTCTTATCAATGGCTTTTTATACAGTTTTGCAATCTTATCAAAATATACAGATTCTATTAACAAGTCTTTCTATGAAACCTCTTCCACATAGGATTAGTTTGTCACTCTACACAGTATCAGTTTAGGCAATGAGGAAAATAGAGAATATTCAGAGTGGATATGTATTAAGCCTTATGCATGTAGCCCAGAATATGTAGTCCAACCTTATGGTTAGTCCTATATGGCAAGTCTAAATTAATGAGGCTGAAGAAAAACAAACAAACAAACAAACAAACAAACAACTGTGGCTTTGGTTCATTTGACAGTGACCATTAGTCCATGAGTCCATGAAGAGTATATTTTTTAAAAACATTTCAACATTCTTGCTTTTAAGGTTTATTATATAACCCAGTGGAACAGAGAATTGATATCAGCATCTAGGTAAAAGTAAAGAATGAATTGTTAAAGATACTCAATCCAGCATTGTCACAGACCCTGGCTTGCTTGTGGATGCCATTTGTAATAACACAGACTTCACAAAGCTCACTTGGGCCAAATTCCCAAATACTCACCTCCAAAGGAACTCAGAGTCCCCCAGCAAAGTTCCCTTATTAACTCCAACACTTCTGAGGGTTGGCCAGGGAAGCATTAAATTTTTAGTGCCAGAATTAATGCCAGATTACAATCGCATGGGTATTATCCTTCCTGATTTATAATGCCATGTAGGACAGTAAATGAGACTGTTCTTTCCCTTTGGGCCAGTTGAAAATTCTTAATTCTTTGTTTGTCATGATACATCTTTCTGGAATGGGGCAAGCTGTGAAAGCAAAGCAAAAAGAGAAAAAAAAAAAAACATAAAACAAAAAACAGGCATCTGACAGTGTAAATCCCAGGTATTCGATGTAAATCCTAGCTATTCTCTTTCTTCCCCAAACCAGCCTAGATAACCATTATGGAGAAACGTCAACATTGCACATAAAACAAAAATCCTAACAAAGAAAAACTAGCTCACATCCTCTGACAAATTAAAATAAAGCCATAAAGATCATCTACTCCACACAAAGAAGAGAAAATCTGAAAGAAATTATATCTAATGTTTAAAAAACCCCTCCATAGAACTTTAATAAAAGTTTAAAACAATACTTTGTTGTAGATAGAATGGATCCTCACCAGCTATGTGGAATTGAACCTCAGTTTCCTCAGATGTGAAATAGTGTAGGACTATGTACACTTATGGTTGATTTAAAATGTTAATAACTCAATACATAATGATTTGAGATTAGAGTGCAGATGGATTTGATAGGCCAGAAAAACTTTTACTTATCTGATCAGAATATTAAACTTTCTTTTTTTTTTTAAGTTTATTTGTTTAGTTTTGAGAGAGGGAGAGAGAGAGAGAATATGAGTGGGTGAGAGGTGGTGAGAAAGGGGGATAGAGGATCCGAAGAGGATTCTGTACTGACAGCAAAGAGCTGGATGTGGGGCTCGAACTTACAAGCCATGAGATCATGACCTGACCTGAAGTTGGACACAGCTGACTGAGCCACCCAGGTGCCCCTCAACATACTTTCATATTTCAGTAAAAAAAAGGTTTTACTTATTCTTCCAGTTTAGAGACCCTCCATGAACATGCCTTACTTATAACAGTGGCACAAAGAAAGTTCTATAACCCCACTTTACAATTCCTGTAGTTGTTTTACATCTGAGCCTATAAACGCCTATATATTAGACCTTAAAGGCTATAAGATCCTATTTACTTAGTTGACTCAGTTTCACATCTGTAGAAAATGACCCAAGAACAGTAATATGCTTAGCACTTCTTGCTTCTGGCAAAAAAAAAAAAAAAAAAAAAAAAAAAAAAAAACCCGACAACCTTATTTATATGATTTTTATATAAAACACTAATATTGTCCCTCATGGGTAAAATGAAAGACATTTGTTTTTTGTGTCTAATACCTTTTTCAGAATAAAATGAGTGGAAAAAGAAAACCAATACTTCAGACTAATTTGCTGAATAGCTTTTAGCTGTCTAGGAGAAACAGCCCTGGAGGCCAACCCCTTCACCTGGCATGTTCAGAATCTCACTGTGAATTACTGTGCCTGTGAATCAGAATCTGGCTGCTGAACATGTCCCAGTCTGCAGGCTGCGGAGCTCTAAGGAGATCAGCCACAAAGGCATTAATTAGGAAGAAGTTCTGGAGGACAGTTAAGCCTCTGCCATGTTGTTAATAAGCATTTTCATACAGAGTGACTGGAGAGCATTCAACAGCTACTGCAAGCCCCAGTAAGTTGTCAAACAGGAAGCCCCACATGGGTGAATTCACCCTGTTTACCTTGCTTGATATAAAGCCGGAGGAGGGCCAGGCAACAGCCATAAATTCAAATAAGCTTTTAAAGCCTTCTCAATTGATCACTACATAAAAAGACACAGAGCAATTGTATAATCACCTCACACACAGGTAACTAAATATATTGCCCTTTCCAAATTCACTGATGTAAAACACAGGAGCTTTTTCTCCCCAGCTAATGGTTGAGAGAAGCTTTATATTGCTTTCTTGTGAACTTAATACTCAGCAAATAAATGGCAGTTCTGGAAGCAGCTCTTTGGGTCAGACAGTAACATATATACAATGAAATCTGCTTGTGGTAAAAGAACTATTACAAGTGGAGTGGAATTAAAGCCTTTGTTTCACTTCTGTCTCTTGCATGTATATTAAGTTTTTCTGTGAGGGTCAAAGAAAACAAGATTTTCTTCTAAATTGCTTATCTTAAGTCATATTAAGACACATAAACCTGACTTACAAGGTGACATAAACTGGGGCAATGAATGAATGACACATGGACTATTTGTAAATTCACAAACTGTTGATGAGCCCCTGAATCAACATACAGACAAGAAGCAGTGTGGCTATGGGGAACAGAAATCATCATCAGACCTAAATGGGGAAGTTAGCAGATGCTAGATACCAATCATGCTTTCCCAGTGTAAGTACTGTATGTGATAATTTGGGCAAATAGAAAATTGCAGTCAGAATTTAAATTCTGGATTTAATCCTTGACTCCACAATCCAAGCACACAACTTCTATAACTACACGAACAACACTATAATTTCCTTCTTCCATTGAGGTAGTTTAAAAGGAGAAAAAAACAATCCTAACTTCAATGTCATTTCCAAATGCTTACATTTCTTCATATGACTGTCAACAGAGAAATAGGTATCCCCAGAAATCTCACAAGATTTTACAAGTTTCTTTGTTTCACATTCTCTCTCTTCAGTGAGTGTGGCTTCATAACGCTAGCATTATAGTCTTGACTATATTATTGACTATATTATTCAAGTTGAACAGAATGTAAGGTACAGGATTTAGGTCTTTCTGTCTTGGCACATTTTAAATAAATGGCAATTTATTTGATTTCTAAGCTATACAGCCAGTTGCTAAAGAACTCTGGGTATATTTACATAAAAAGCATAAAAAACTGAAACTTTTAATGATCTGATACTTCCATAGTAGACTAAGACTTCAAAGACTATCCTTCCTCTCCTGCCCTGAAAGTCATATAAGTAGATTCAATTTGATGTTTATAGACCTTAGGTACATGTTCAATAGTCTTTCCCATAAACAGAAGCACAGTGTGTGACTAGCAAGTGCTGCTAAAATTAGAGGCTGAGATTGGGATGCAGGGGGTGGTAAGAACCAAAACACTGGCTGAAATGAGTCTTGCTACACAAACTGTGGTCCCAGAAACAGTAGCAGTAGCAATAGCATTAAACTCCTGCAAGCTTACTAGAAATGCAGAATCTCAGGCTCTGCTTCTACTGAATCAAAATCTGCATTTTAACAGATCTATATATTTAATAATTGATTTATGACAACTATATCTCAATTAATGTTTTTAATTAGCAAGAAGAAAATTGAAAAAATACAAAACAAAACAATATCTTGAGGTGACTTGTGTACATAAGTTTTGAGAAGTCCTGGGCTACAGCTGGGACAGCCTGCCGCTATGAATTCAATTCAGGATTCCATAATGAATAAGGGAGGGGAAGGAGTCAAAGTCAAGGGTGGGGAGACCAAATGCAAAACCAAACCAAAGACCAAAAGGCATGAGCGAGATCATGAACAGGAGCTTAGGATAAGAGTCTAAAATAGGATAAGGACCAGATTAAAGAAGGTTAAGATGGAGTTAAGCATAAATTTCAGGCAGAAAATCAGGTGAATAACTCAATCTATACCTTAAATTTCAAGATCAGTAGAACTGACTTATAATGAATGAAGACTATAACCTATAATACCTGCTATGTCTCCAAGAGCTACCTATGTCTACCTCCCAGAATCCCTGAACAGAAATAGGCTGGTTGGTTTTCACAGAACCTATCACAATTTCCTGTGACTTAAACACAATATTTAAATTTAAACACAATATTTAAAAATATAAATATTGTGTTAACAAAGTTAGATTGTGCAGGAAAGATTATTTTTGACCATGGGGTTTTCTGTTGATAAGAGACTCGAGTTGGCAGCTTCATAGGCAATTTAATCTGATGAGCAACACAAGAAATACCAGCTGTTAGACCTTCAGGGGTCATCATTGACTTAAATCTTCACAATCTTATGAGGTAAATCTTACTCTCCCCAATTTTACCCATTTTACAGCTGAAGAAGTTAAGACTCTGAAAAAAGAATATATTTTTTTCAATCTGACAGAACTAGGACAGTGTCTAGAACTTGTGTTCTTAGCTTCTATACTGCAGTTAAAAAAAAAAGGCAAGCTAAAAATAGCCCCCACTTGTCAACTTAGGGTCTCCTGTGTATCACACAATGCAGAAAAAGTAGTCATTTCTGGACTTAACCAGAACACTCATAACACTGGCCACCATACCTGTAACATAATCAAGAACCTTAGCAGATTTCTAAATTTTATCTTCAGAATTTTATATGATCTAGGGATCAAATGAGATGCTAAAAGATTTTTGAAATAGAAAACCTGTATATATGTGCATATGCATGTATAAAATGGTATCATTGTTAATACACGAGATGTAGATGAGATCTCAAGCTCTGTTTATCATGCTCTGCAATCTGCCCATAGAACTGCTTATCACAGTGCCTGACACATAGCAGAACAGCAGGCTCTCAATAACTCTTTACTGAATAATTATGACTATGATTATAATTGTTAATATGGAAAGCTGAGCTCAGGGACTTCTACCAAAGAGATTTATTTTCATGTTTGCTGTGATTTTTTTCTTAAACCAAGATATTTACTCTTGGTTGTGAAAGTATCAAAAGATTTTGTTATTTTATCACATCAAAAAAAAAAAAAAGGTGATAAACACATGAAAACTGCAGGCTTACCAGAAAGATTAATACCAAATTCAAGAAAGATCCAGCAGCTAAATTTGTCCATATTTGGGGTGTAATGTACAACTGAAATTCTCCCCCAAGGAGAAATTAGATATAGATTGTAAGCTATTCCAGGAAATTGCTGCATAGCTTCTCCAATTACAGATTAAGTATCAATCATTCAGCAAAGCATAAATGACACTAAATTTACACTAATATCATGTCAAATGATGCAAATTCTATTTTAGAATTCTATTTTACTTTGATTCTCTAATCCTTGTCAAAAAAGTAAATCCACACTTCCCCAAATAGAAATAAATCTATCCCAAATACTTAGACATAGTATCTTCATTAACCATTTATTTGCATGCTATTACATTCTCATGGTCTACAACCCTGAGGACAAAGTCAAATTGCAAGAAAACACACTGACATCATCATGCAGTTTGAAGAAGTCAGTCTGCTAAGTCCAAAAGTTAGAAGAAATTTAGTTCAGTTTCCTGAACAATATCGGAAACTCATATTCTGAATAACCACCATGAATCATTTATTGTAAGTATCATAATAAAAAAAAAAAAAGGAAATTCAATTATGTTCATTGTATTCTACTAAATCATTCAAGTGGATGCGAATTTTTTAATTTTCAACATAAAAAGATTACAAGCTTGAGCACCAATTAATCAGAAAATTCAATGAACCCCAAACCCCTATTCTAAGAATTTTATTAAGTTTTTATGAAAATTCAGAAATAACACAAAGAAGAAAATTAAATAAAAGAGCTCAGTAACTTTGCAACAATTATACTACACCATACTAGTAAAGGTTTTGTAACTAAATTATCAAAATCTATTTTAAAACTTTGCTTGTAATGCCCAAGATCAGAATGTTTTTTGACCTTTCAAATGTTAATCTGCAGGGGCGCCTGGGTGGCGCAGTCGGTTACGCGTCCGACTTCAGCCAGGTCACGATCTCGCGGTCCGTGAGTTCGAGCCCCGCGTCAGGCTCTGGGCTGATGGCTCGGAGCCTGGAGCCTGTTTCCGATTCTGTGTCTCCCTCTCTCTCTGCCCCTCCCCCGTTCATGCTCTGTCTCTCTCTGTCCCAAAAATAAATAAAAAACGTTGAAAAAAAAATTTAAAAAAAAAAATGTTAATCTGCATATTTTGAAGAACACAGAGGCACTATTGCCTTACTTTAATATATTAAAGGAAGAATGCTGAGATATTTCTAGGTAAAATTGCATGTTTATGAATGGTCTAATGTGACTGGCTTCTAAGGTTGATGAGGATAGAGTTCCTCATAAAATTTTTATCTCACAATATCATTTCTTCAAGATGTTTTTGCTACTCCATATTTCAACTGTTTTTCTGCAGAAGTTGTGGTAAGATTTCAAAACTTAAGTGAGGAAAACACATTTTCTTTACTAATTAAAATGAAACACACTAGGCCCTTGACTTTATATCAGATAGTTTCTGGAACTTTTTACAATCCTCAAATTTTAAAATATCACCATAAAGGCGCCTGGGTGGCTCAGTCGGTTGAGCATGCAACTTTGGCACAGGTCATGGTCTCACAGTTCTTGAGTTTGAGCCCAGCATCAGGCTCACTACTGTCAGGACACAGCCTGCTTGGGATCCTCTGTCTCACTCTGTGTCAGCACCGCCCCCACATGTGCTTTCTCCTCAAAAATAAATAAACATGTTAAAAAAAAGGAAAACATTAAAAAAATGGTCAGAGGAATATCTAAAGAGATAATATCTGAGAAGAGATATTATTGATGAAAGACCTTAAATAGGAGAATTAAGATAGAAACAAATTTTAAAATAAGATAACTAGACTATCTCTAAACACTTCAAAATTAAGAAATATACTTGTACTTACAAATAAGCCTATAAGTCGAATATAAAATAATAAAATTAGAAAATATTTGAAGTGACCAATAATGAAAATATGGTATATAAAAATTTGTGTGCTAGACATAAAGAAATACTTAGAAAGTAATTTACAACATTACATGCATAAACTAGGAAAGAATAAAGGATGAAAATCAATGATCTAAACTTAAATTTCAAAGAGTCAGATAAAGAAGATTAAAACCAACAGTAGAAGGAACACTGATGATGAAAATTAAAGTTATTAAAATAGAAAGATGAACAAAATGGATAAAGCCCTAATGAAACAAATTCAGAAACATAGAGAATGCCCAAATAAACATCAGAATTGGAAAGGGAATATCACTACATTTTAGAGAATTAAAATGAAAGATATCATGTATGTCAATATATCAGACTATTTAGATAAACAGAAAACTTTTTAGAAAATTATATTTACCAATATGACACTTAAAAATAGAAAATCTTGGGGCGCCTGGGTGGCGCAGTCGGTTAAGTGTCCGACTTCAGCCAGGTCACGATCTCGCGGTCCGTGAGTTCGAGCCCCGCGTCAGGCTCTGGGCTGATGGCTCGGAGCCTGGAGCCTGTTTCCGATTCTGTGTCTCCCTCTCTCTCTGCCCCTGCCCCGTTCATGCTTTGTCTCTCTCTGTCCCAAAAATAAATAAAAAACGTTGAAAAAAAAAAAATTTAAAAAAAAAAAATAAAAATAAAAATAGAAATCTGAATGTTCCTCTAACCATAAAAGAAATAGAATATTCAATCAAAGATCTTCCACAAAAAAAGAACCAAACCCCAGAATAACATCACCAGTGAACTCAACCAGATACTTAAGGAAAAATATTTTGAATATTATACAAACATTTCTAGATTATGAGAAAAACAAGAGCCACTCACTAGCCCAATTTTTTAATTAATTAATTTATTTATTTATTTTTTATTTTTTTTTATTTATTTATTTATTATTTTTTTTATTTTTTAATATATGAAATTTACTGTCAAATTGGTTTCCATACAACACCCAGTGCTCATCCCAAAAGGTGCCCTCCTCAATACCCATCACCCACCCTGCCCTCCCTCCCACCCCCCATCAACCCTCAGTTTGTTCTCAGTTTTTAACAGTCTCTTATGCTTTGGCTCTCTCCCACTCTAACCTCTTTTTTTTTTTTTTTCCCTTCCCCTCCCCCATGGGTTTCTGTTAAGTTTCTCAGGATCCACATAAGAGTGAAACCATATGGTATCTGTCTTTCTCTGTATGGCTTATTTCACTTAGCATCACACTCTCCAGTTCCATCCACGTTGCTACAAAAGGCCATATTTCATTTTTTCTCATTGCCACGTAGTATTCCATTGTGTATATAAACCACAATTTCTTTATCCATTCATCAGTTGATGGACATTTAGGCTCTTTCCATAATTTGGCTGTTGTTGAGAGTGCTGCTATAAACATTGGGGTACAAGTGCCCCTATGCATCAGTACTCCTGTATCCCTTGGATAAATTCCTAGCAGTGCTATTGCTGGGTCATAGGGTAGGTCTATTTTTAATTTTCTGAGGAACCTCCACACTGCTTTCCAGAGCGGCTAGCCCAATTTTTAAGGCAAACATCAGTGATTAAAAAAAAAAAAAACTCACAAAAGCATGAATAAAGAGAGTATATCCTTAACAGAATATAAATAAAACAAGCCCAGCAATATCAAAATTTAAATGTATTGCAGGATACAAGTGTTTTTTAATATCTCAAAATCAATGTGGGGTGCCTGAATGGCTCAGTCAGTTTGAGTGTCTGACTCTTGATTTCAGCTCAGATTATGATCTCATGGTTTGTGAGATCGAACCCTGCATGATCAGGCTCTGTGCTGACAGTGTGAAGCCTGCTTGGGATTCTCTCTCCTTCTCTCTGCCCCTCCCACCTTCTCTCTTAAATTAAATAAATAACCTTTTTTTGTTTTTTTTAATTAACATGTCCCATGCCTTTAACAGAAAGATAAAGCATGCCTTTAACAGAAAGATAAAGCAGAGACACCTGGGTGTCTCAGTTGGTTGAGTATTCAACTCTTTACATCCACTCAGGCCATGCTCTTATGGTTGTGAGACTGAGCCCCTAGTCAGGCTCCATGTAGCTTCCTTATGATTTTCTCTCTCTCTCTCTCTCTGCCCCTCCTCCACTCATGTCCTGGCTCTCTCACTGTCTCTCTCCCAAATAAATAAATAAACATTAAAAAAAGAAAGATAAAGTTAATATGGTCATATCAAGGAATGCCAAAATAGATGGGGGGGTGGGTGCGGATGGTAAAGGGAAAATGGGTGAAGAGCATTGAGGAGGGCATTTGTTGTAATGAGCACTGGATGTTGTATGTAAGTGGTGAAGCATGGGAATCTACTCCTGAAGCCAAGAGCACACTGTATATACTGTATGTTAGCTAACTTGACAATAAATTATATTAAAAACAAAAAGAAAAAAATCAATAAATAAAAATATTGATATTCAATTTCAATATCCATTTTTCATAACAACTGCATGCATGGAAGAACAGGAAATCCCTTAATATTATAAGGAATATTTTTAGAAACAACAACAAATATCATACTTAATATAAAATTATTGAATTCTTCTATTTTGAGATCAATAAAGAAATAAGGGTGCATACTATAATCACTTAAATTTAATATTGTACTAGAACTCCTAGCCAGTACAGTAGGGTAAAAAAAAAAAAAAAAAAAAAAAAGAAATGTTAAAATTACAAAGACAGAAGTAAAACTATCATTATTTATAGAAAATCCAAATATCTATGAATAAATTATTAACATTGATATGAGTTACCAAATCAATTTCATTTGTCATTTCAATATTAACAAAAATAAATATTAAAGATAAAAATTTCCATAACATCAAAAATATTAAATACCTAGGAATTAAATATAACAAAAATATGTAAGATTTCTATGCAGAAAAATATGAAACATGATAGAGAGTAATTAAATAAAACCTAAATAAATGGAAGTATATGTCATGTTTATGGATTGGGAAAAGACTGTTCTTCCCAAATTGATCTATAGATTGATGTAATATCTATCAAAATCTCAACACTTTGCTTTTTAATATGTTGACCTTAGCATGCTGACTTTAAAGTTTAAATAGAAATGTTAGTATAATCAAGACTCCAAGAGAAAAACAGTATGAAAAACCTGGTCTCCTGGATATCAAAATTAATAATAAATTTCAGTTAATTAAGATAGGATGGTACTAGTCAAGAATAGACAATTTGACCATTGGCATAGAATAAGGAGCCAGTAACACACACTTACCTATTTATAGTTGATTTATAATAAAATAGCTCTGTAAATTGTGGAGACAGATTTGGGCAGTGCTGGGCCAATTGGATATCTATACCAAAACAAAAAACAAAAACAAACAACAAAAAAGAAAACAGTAGCCCCACCCCACACTACATATTTGACACAAAAATCAACTATGAATATATTATAAATCTAAATTTAAATGCTACAATAAAACTTGTAAATGTAATACAGATGAATATATTCGTGGTCTCAGGGTAGAGAAAGACACAAAAAGCACCAACCATAAAGAAAAATATTGACACATTTGAACATTTGTTCATGAAAAGATGTATTAAGTGAAAGAATAGGAACTTCATAGAGTAGGAGAGCATATTTTCAATTCATTAAGCAACAAAGGGTCCATATCTAGAAAGATTAAAAACTCCTAAATCAATAAGAAAAAGACATGCAAGAGAAAATGGGCAAAAGATTTTAACAGGCACTTCAGGAAACCAAATAGCTAATAAGCTTATGAAATGTTGCTTGACTTCAATGGGAACTAGGGAAGTGCAAATTAAAACCCCAGTGAGATAATTCCACACATCTGCTAGAATGGCTAAAATTCAAATACCAACTATACCACATGGGACCAAATATGTCTACTCATACACATACACATATACTGCTCCTGGGACTGTAAGTTGGTAGAAATACTGTATTAGTTTTCTTTGCTGCATAACAAATTACCCCAAATTTAGTAGTGTAAAGCAATTCAGGTATTGCCTCACAATTTCTGTGGGTCAGACTGTCTCACATTTTCTGTAGGTCTGCCCTAGTTTTGCTGAGTCCTCTGCTCAAAGCCTCAGAAACCTGTGATCAAGGTGTCAGCCAGTCAGCATTCTCATCAGGAGTCTTGAATGCGGAAGAATCTTCCAAATCATCCATGTTGTTGGCAGAATTCATTTCTTTATAGACCAGGGTCCCCATTTTCTTGCTAGCTGTCAGCTGAGGACCACTCTCAGTTCTTAGAGGCTACCTAGAGTTCCTTGCCATATGGTCTCCTGTATGAGCCTTCTCAAAAACATAACAACATACTTTTGTAAAACCAGCCAAGAGATTGTAAAACCAATCTCTTGCTCCAGTCTGTTTAAATAGAATCTCATATAACATAATCTATTCATGAAAGTGACACCCTATCACCTTTGCTATATAGCATAATCCACCGAAGGGAGTGATATTTGCCATATTTCATTGGTTAAAAGCGAGTCACAGGTTCTGCTCATACTCGAGGGAAGATGATTACACAAGGGCATGGACACCAAGAAGTGTAATACACCATAAAGCCTATCCACCCAACTATTCTGGAAAACATGTTGATGGTATCCACAAAAGCTGAACTCATACCCTTTGACCCAACAATTCTATTCCTGTATATTCCTGAATAACAAACAGAAATGCACACAACAGATCTGTGCAAGGATATTTAATCAACAATAGCCAAATTATAGAAAGAGCCCAAATGGCCACTGACTGATGAATGGATAAAGAAGATGTGATACACACACACATACACACACACACACACACACACACACACAATGGAACACTACTCAATGATGAAAAAGAATGAAATCTTGCCAATTGCAACAACTAGATGGAACTAAAGAGTATTATGCTAAGTAAAATAAGTCAGTCAGAGAAAGACTATCATATGATTTCATTCATATGTGCAATTTGAGGAACTCAACAGACGAACACAGGGGAAGGGAAGGAAAAATAAAATAAAAACAGAGAGGGAGGCAAACCATGAGAGACTCTTAAATACAGAGAACAAACTGAGGACTACTAGAGGGGAGACTGGTGGGTGGATGGCTTAAATGGGTGATGGGCACTAAGGAGGGCACTTTTTGGGGTGCCTGGATGGCTCAGCCGGTTGAGCATCAGACTTCGGCTCAGGTCACGTTCTCGTGGTTCATGAGTTTGAGCTCCACATCAGGCTCTGTGTTGACAGCTTGGAGCCTGGAGCCTGCTTTGGATTCTATGTCTCCCTCTCTCTCTGCCCCTCCCCCACTTGTGCTCTGTCTGTCTGTCTCTCTCTCAAAAATAAATAAACATTTTAAAAAATTTTTAAGAAAGGATGAGCACTGTGCCATATGTAAGAGATGAATCACGGGGTTCTATGCGTGAAGCCAAGACTAGACTGTATGTTAACTTGAATTTAAGTTAAAAAAAAAAAAAAGAAAGAAACAACCCAAAGGTCCATCAAGTAGAAAAGACAAATAGATTGCTATATTCACATAAATCCTATACAGCAATGAAAATGAACAAAACAACATAGACAAATATCACAAAGTTTTCATGTTGAGATATACCACACACAAGAGAAAACAAACTGTATGATACCATATTTTTGAAGTTAAAATATTAAACGATCATATTTAGGGATGCAAGCTTGGGTGGTAAAACAATAAAAGCAAGAAGGAAGATAAGTATAAAAATCTGAAAAATGGCACCATCAGGGAGTTTAGTGAATAAGAGTGAGTTTCAGGAGACTCCTGGAGTATATTCTATTTATTGTATTTTGACTCATTTGGTATTTATGCAAGTGTTTTCTTTGTTACAGAGCACTGAGCTATACATCCTTAACTTGTACAATTTTCTGTATATGTATGACACATTTCATAAGTTTAAAAAAGCTTGAAAGCACCATACTACAGTGAAAGTATTTTTAAATTCCCAAAACTTGAATGTAAACTTCATTATAAAAGAACTTTTCTGTTTTGACCACTACAGTATTCTCTCCACCTAGAACAATGTTGGTTATAATAAATAGTATTGAATAAGTGAACAGATTAAAGAATAAATTAATCCAATATCTCGTTCTAGCCACATTTTGCCACACTGAACAAGTTTTCCCTCTTTATATATCTCATCCTCATTTGTAAAATGAGACAAGTATCTGTTTTACAAATTTTACCACACTGTTGATAACTGGTTTAAATGGGAGACTTAAATCTTATGTGACAGCTATATAAAATGAAAAAGTATATATTTTTGGCAGGATTAACAAAGCAGTATCTCAATTAACCAGAATAGTCAAAGAATGAAGAAACTCTTCCTTGTTGAATATTGTACTTGTTGAATATTGTACTTTATAACTGAATAATACTGTAACATAGATTAGCCATTTTAAGAGAACATGCTGAACACAATTTTTTTATGGATCAAGAATGGCAAAGTGCCTCTGGTTGTTATTTTAATTTTCTATTGCTGCATAGCAAATTACCACAAACTTGCAGCATAAAATGACACTAATGTGTTAGCTCACAGTCATGTAAGTCAGAAGTCTGGCATGGCATACCTAGGTTCTCTGTGTTGAGCTTACAAGGTTAAAATCAAGGTGGGAGTCAGGCTAAGTTTTTGTCTGGAAGTTTTGTGGAAAAACCTATTGCTCATTCTCATTGTTAGCAGAAATTAATTCCTTGCCTTTGTAGCACTGAGGTCTCCATTTCCTTGCTGGCTATTAGTGGGAACCACTCTCAGCTCCTAGAGGCTGCCTACATTTCTTGCCATATCGCCCCCTCCCTCTTTAAGTCAGTGATGAGGCACCAAATTCCTCCCATGCTTTGAATCTTTGAATTCCTCTTCTGCCACTAACCAAGAAAAACTCCCTTTTCTTAAATGGCTCATTTAATTAGGTCAGACCACTGGATAAATCTCCTTAAGATCAGCTGTGCCATATAACACAACATAGCATGGAAGTAAAATCCATCATACTCACCATGCCAGGGATTATGTAAGGCATGAACACCAGGGGACTGGGAAATCTTGGGAGACCTTCTTAGAACCTTGTCTATATAGGTGTCCTCAAAATGATTAAGTCCCATTGAAACCATGGAAGACTCTGAGTACTCTCTAAGACGTTTAATATTACTTTCAAAAAGCAAAGCATTGGTACCACCTTAGTTTCTTATATTTTTAGTAGCTTGTAGTAGTGTCACATTTCTTTTCAGTATTCTGGAAAGTATACTCAAGAGCTCTAAAATTCTGTGGGTTTTGCAGCATTAATTCCTCCCAGAAAAATAAAATAAGGTTTTCTTATTCTTTATTACATAACATTTGCACCATCAATTTTCATTTCCTTTTGCATCAGCCAGGAGAATCTTCAAGACCTGCCCATATCTGGGTCTCTTTAAAGACAAGGAATATAATTCATCTTTAAGTGAACAGACATTTTTTTTATTACTGCAATCAGTAGTATGTTGCTGTATCTTTTATTCATTTTTTGAAGGACATTTGTTATTAGTGATAGGTCCTTGGGAAGCAAGTGTTCCCACTGGGCTTGTCTGCCCAAAGATATCTGAGTAGCAGCTTAATCCCCCCCCCACACACACAACTATATTCAAGGTAATTCACCTGACAGTTACTGAATGTTTCTCCATACACTGGCATGGGGCTCAGCACTGGAGATTCAAAAACAAAAACTAGTGACTGTGTTGAAAGTATTTATGTATCTCCAACCTTAGAATATATCATCAATGTTCTTTTTTTATTTTTTAATTTCTGCTCCTTATTGGTCAAATATTTGCTTTCCTCTCAAATCTACTTGTATCTCACTGAATGTGCTATCTTCTACTTTATTCTGCTGTAGGGTAAATTTGGCTTTTAAGCAAATGGTCAATTTACCAATTTCTCCCCATTTGTATTGCATACAGTCCTGTAGTACAGATTGCAAATATCAATAAACACAATTTTCTCAAAATATTAATAAGTAACTAACCAATTTTTTAATGTATGGTGATATGCCTTAGCTTATCACCTTTAGGACTTGGTTTACCTTCAAATCAGATCAGAAAGTGTCTAAAAAGAGAGGGAGAATGTCTATAATCATGTTAATTTTCACAAAGAAATATTAATTTGGAGCCTTCTGTGAAAGAGATGTTCTAATAAGATGAGGACTATTTCATATCTAGTGTGTGTATATTTATGTTTTTGTACAATTAAAAAGAAAAAAGTAACTAAAACTCCCTCCATATCCATCACAAAAGGGTAAAGGTGTTCATGTCTAGATAACAGTGTATTAAAGATTCAACTAAAAACTAAGAATGACATACTACAGGAATTAAATTGGAATCCATTTAATAGTGGGTCACCACCGTAACTGGAATCACAATACAGATACAGCTAACCTTAATTTATTACACTCACTGTATCAGGGCAGTAAGTTGGTTTTGCCACTTGATAAGTCAAGAAAAATAAAGACTGGTAGGAAAGTTTTTCCCCCAGAGAACAGCTTGCCTAAGGTGTTCACACATCCACCCACTGAAATTTAATCATTAATGCAGCACATTGCCAGAGAGATGAAAGGCAGCAAAGTAGCATAGGTTAGTCAGATCTCAGGAGAAAAACTAACATATCAAAGTCTTGTCAGAATAAGAGATAGGAACCCAAAGGACAACATGGATTTTGTTTTGCATGCGCGCGCGTGCGCACACACACACACATAATGTTTCTGTTGACCAACTTACTCTTATCTGTTAGTTTTCTCAATTTCTCCACCACCACCCACCACACCAATATTATGGATGCAGTAAATTTTTAAAATAAAGGATGATCAAAATGGCAAAACCTGACATAACTGCTAGAAGGAAGATAAGGATTGATTTTGCAAACCTAAAGTTTTGTTTTTTAAATATGTAGGAAACTGGCAAGATGAGTACGAAGGTTTGCAAGAGACAGTTTGAAGAAGGATCAGGCACTATCGAACATGCTAGACTATCAAAAGCAGAGACACAAATTCACATACCTATAAGGCCACTCAAATAACATAAGTAATTAAGCTGTTCTAACAAACCTGTTCTGCTTGGATATGCAGCACTACTCTACTCCGTCAAGTCATTATTATGAGGGAAGCGAGGAAAATGGTGACAGACCTTCTAATTCTTCAAGTAAATCTGAAGATCTGGATTCTTATGTTAGTGTTCTCAAATTTTATCAAACTGGAAAGGACACACAAAAATTATGTATAAGACATTTTGAGCTCAAAAGTTGCTATATGTGACCTCTGTTACAGAAAGAAAAAAATTACATGTTAAAAAGAAAGATTTGCTCTGATATTCAGCTTATATTAACAAAAATATGACAAAGCTTTGGAAACATTATTATTTTTCATCATTAGACCTGGGATGTGATTCAATTTAGTTTACCCTTTTGGTTAATGTCGAAAAAAAGATACACAAAAGTGCCCTGAGAGGTCACTGTTTGTCAACAGAGAGGACCTGAAGGTCACTGGGACCTGGGCTCAACTTGGATATTGCTCTCAATGCCCAACAAGCCAGTGGAGCAAAACCAAGCATTATAAATTAGAAACTCCTTAGAAAAGACCCTTGTTTAATTCCCTAATCTTGGTGCACACACCCTTTAGAGGAGGATGAATGTGATTTTAATCTCTTTTTCCTATGTAAATGTCACTCAAATGTATCAGCATAATTGAAGGATATGTTTATGTTACTTCCAGTCCTTTTATGACCTGAAATGTCAACACATAGTCAATAGCTCATTTCCTGTTGATCTTTTAGAACTATTTTTTTTTTAATGAAACCAAAGATTTTATTTAATTGAAGTATGGTTGACATACACAAAGATTCATTTTTAAAATTTTTTTTTCAACGTTTTTTTATTTATTTTTGGGACAGAGAGAGACAGAGCATGAACGGGGGAGGGTCAGAGAGAGAGAGGAAGACACAGAATCGGAAACAGGCTCCAGGCTCCGAGCCGTCAGCCCAGAGCCTGACGCGGGGCTCGAACTCACAGACCGCGAGATCGTGACCTGGCTGAAGTCGGACGCTTAACCAACTGCGCCACCCAGGCGCCCCAAAGATTCATTTTTTAAACACCCCTGCTTCTTATTAATCCAAACACTGCAATGGGCTCTGCATACACCTCCCAGTCAATTGGATGTCTCTCCTGATCACTCACTCACCTTGCACCAGCATGACCTGGTTGTTTCTCAGTCTTCAAAATGGATGCAGGCTGGGACTAAGCTTTCCTTAACAGAGGTCTTCCATTATCCTCCAGAGTTCCCTTTCTTCAGTCCGTCACAGAGCAATTTACTCAACATCCTCTCAACACAATTGATTTGCAGTGAACTTTGCCTCAGTCTTTAACTAACTTTAGCCTTTGTCCATGAAACCAAGTAATCCCAGTGTCACAGATAAAACTTGCTAAATAGTTTAATTTGACTTCAATAGTTAACCTGAATTTCAAGTCCTTATGGACAAGATTCTTATAGCACTCATTAAATTTGGTCTAGCCTTTCACATTTTAGAAAATTTTCTTAAGTTCACATTGCTTTGTTTTGTCAAATGAGGCACTGAGTATTTTCCTCTTTCTTTTTCTTTCTTTCTTTCTTTCTTTCTTTCTTTCTTTCTTTCTTTCTTTCTTTCTTTCTTTCTTTTCTTTCTTTTCTTTCTTTTGTAAAATCTCTCCTTTTTGGAGTATGGCTCCAAAAGAAGAAAATTTCAATTGGTGCTTTTCACTGTGTTCCAAGTAAAGATTTGTAGGATATAAAATATTAAAAGGTGTAGTCAGAATAAAGAAAGTGCAACGGATAAAGAAAAATGGCTCTTTACCAAAGCTCATCCAATGCTTATTTGCACATATTTCCTTCTCAAGAAAATCAAATTTGCAGATGCCCCTCATCATCAAGCACTCTATCTAGCACAGATTGCAATGGACTCTCCATATATGTATTACCCACTACCCTCTTCAAGGGTTTTGAGTGAAGTTAGGTAAATTCTCTCAGATTGTCATTTCCAGTAACTCCTCTTTGGTGAGTGTGAAGAGTAATAGCAGATATATACATAATATAAATGGCAAAGTGGGTGAGAATTATTCACTATAAACCAATCATAATTTTTGTACAGTACAAATGTAAAAATCACATATAATATACAGATATATATATATATATATATATATATATATATATACACATACACATATGGATATTATATGTGAGTATGGGGGATTAAAGGGGAGGAATATTACAGGAATATATAAGAAAAAGAGTGACTCCAAGGAGAACAGTTTTAGGGGAGGAAGAGAAAAGTGGACATAAAAATAAATAAATATTAAAATGTGAACTTCTTTTCAAAAATCTTGCAGGCTTGAGATAGCCAGGATTCTATGGAATATTGAATGTGCAAGATTGATGGCTTTGAGAGAGAGAGAGAGAGAGAGAATATGAGAGTACAGCATCAACTCCCAGAAGGTGAAAAGAAGAGGATCTCATCATACAGAACCAGACTGGGACTGCAAGATCAAGAAGGTACCATGAGGATGGGCGCCTGGGTAGCTCAGTCAGTTAAGCCTCCGGCTCTTGATTTCGGCTCAGGTCATGATCTCCCAGTTGGTGAGATCAAACCCCCTGTGAGGCTCTGCACTGATGGTGCAGAGCCTACTTGGGATTCTCTCTCTCTCTCTCTCTCTCTCTCTCTCTCTCTCTTTCCTTTTCTCTTTTGCTCCTCCCCTGCTCATGCTGTCTCCTTCTCTCTCTCAAAATAAGTAAATAAACATGAAAAAAAATTTAGAAGAAGGTATCATGAGGAGAAATCCCTTCATTTATAAAAAGCCTAACACTGCTCATTCATGCTCATTAATTCAAGAATTCATTAATGTAGATGATTGGGAAGGGTGAAAATGAAGGTCTTCCTTCTCCCTACACTGTTCTTAAGCTAATTTTCAAAAATCATGTTTTTGTGCATTATGTTTTTAATTAGTCTGTGCCAGGAGCATCTGTTGAAGTCTATAGTGTCCTAGTTTCTTCCAAACAAACCAAAAACTTAGATAAGGAAGGAATGTAGATAACATAAATACCACACTTATTACCCATAAAGACTCAGAGGACATAGCTTATCGTGAGAACTATAACAACCCTGCTAACTAAACCCAAGATTTTATCACCTTGTTATATGCAACACTAAACAGCAGAAGCCCTCCTGACTTTGAGTGGTAGACTGGAGACCTTCTGCTTCCTGAGCCAGCCTGCCTCCAATAGAAAAAAAAAAAAAGAAAACAAAACCAAAAAAAGAAAAAAGAAAAGCAGAACAAAGACAAATATAGTGAATGCATTTTTTCCAAATTCTCCAATCACATAAGTGATCCTTACTTTCTAGGAGCAGAGTGAATAAAGAGATGAAGAGATGCTAGGAGCATTAATCAAGCTCTCCTCCCATGGACCTAAATTAGAGATAATGGTGTATGGAAGTCACATTCCCACCTAACAGTATTTGCAAGAATATATTTGAAAAATACCTCCTACTAGTTTCATTGTAATAGACATTCCCATATATCACAAATAATGGAATAACAGAATTTTGGCAAGATTCTCTAGCCAGGCCTTTAGTCCAGTAAATATAAAAAAAGAAATTGTACATAGCAAGGAAAGATGAGTTTGTCTTTGGACAAACTAAATATTACCCATTTCTTAATTCCCAGTAATTCTCCCTAAAATTATTAATTTTAGAATTTAGTTCAGGAAGAATTATCACTTTACTAGGTCAGAACACCAAATAATGCCCATCTCATCTGGTAAACAAGAAATACTGATAGGATTACTTTGCCCTGATTTTTCCATAATGAATTCAGTAGGTTGTGATTTTTAAGAATATAAGTAATCAACTTTGAGCAGAAGGAGCACTGATTACTCACAAAGAGTCTTTATTCAAACTTCAAATCTATTACTCTCTTGCACCATGGCACTGGCCACATCTTGGTCAGTTTTTATAATCTCTAAAATGTAGGAACCGGACAAATAAATTTCTGTGGGCTCCTTCAGATCTAAAGTTTCATACTCTTAAGAGTTTAATACTCTTACTAATATTCTCCAATATATATGAACCAAGATGAAACCATTTTGAAATATCTTCATATGTGATTCTCTATTTCTCAATATTTTCTGAGACTCCTGTACTAGATTCTACACAGGAAATATATAGCCTGTATTAGATACATACACTATATCTTGTATGAAAATAGCAATACATATGATCAATTTGGGGGGTAATCATCTCTTAATGGTTTCTCCCAATAGTAAGTACTTAACCGTTTTTCAACACATACTTATGAAAAACTGTACTCTTCCTTAACAACAGTCCTATTTACACAGCAAGGAATGTCGATGCTGAAAATGTGCACCAAAATAAATATAAGCCTTAGCCATGCCATTGTACAAGAAATTAGTTGTGAGTGATCAATAGAAAAGTGTTGCCAACACATAAGCTGATTGTTCAAACTGAATAAGCACTTAGAGGGAACTAGGTAGTGAATAAATATGAACAAGAATATTAATTTATCCTTGTTACATTGCAAGAAAGCTTGACTATAAGGATTTACCTTCTCTAAATATTTGGAGAGCATAAGCTGATTAAAATGAAAGTAAAGTGCAAAGCTAAATAAACAGCAAAACAAGAAAGTATGCAATACATAATATTAGAAGTTTGGGAACCACAGCATTTGGAAATTTCCACGAGTTCTATTAGCATTTCTACTGGCAATATTCTGAAAACATAGACATGGATTTCTCAAATAATGTACTATTAATGCTAGAAATAGCTTCTCTTTTCTATTTCTGTAAAGGAAGTCACCTATTTTCAGATGTTCTCAGTGCAGAACTTCAGTGGATTGACTCCCAGAACAGTTCACTTTCTCACCACCAAGATTTCCCCGATTGGGGCTATTATCCATGACTGCATTGTGCTTGGTAGTTCTGAGCACTATAGTAATAAGACAAAGTAAGATCGTTCTGTTCTGATTTTCTTCTTCTCACATCATATGAACTTCAAGCAAATATTTATACTTCCCACCTATAAAATAAGATTTTTGTGCTGGGACATTATTTTATATTCATTTGATAAAAACAGAGGGTTTGCGACTTTGGAATTGTTGCACGATAAGGAAAAAAAAACCAGTCTTGTTAACTAATTAGCCTTGGCCCTGATGCCCACAAATTATTCTGGGTCTTAATGTAGGTGGATAGACTGTTCTTACAATTATAGCACATCCTGTTGGTATCTCACTTGGCTAGGCTGCTACAGTTCCCCAATTTCAGACATCTTCACATAGTGATACTGGTAAGTATAAGAAGGGCTGATCAAGTATTTGCTGCCTGGAAGATCAATTGACTCTATCTGCAGTGCTGAGTAAGCCCATTTTATCTTCCTCCCTCAATACTAGCCTCAGAACCAGAAACTGAATGGAGAAGCTTACTAATGAGTGTCCAGTCCTTTCCAATGATTGAAGACAAGGTGGTGACTGAAGGAGTTTTTTTTTTTTTTTAATTTTTTTTCAACGTTTATTTTATTTTATTTTTGGGACAGAGAGAGACAGAGCATGAATGGGGGAGGGGCAGAGAGAGAGGGAGACACAGAATCGGAAACAGGCTCCAGGCTCCGAGCCATCAGCCCAGAGCCTGACGCGGGGCTCGAACTCACAGACCGCGAGATCGTGACCTGGCTGAAGTCGGACGCTTAACCGACTGTGCCACCCAGGCGCCCCTGAAGGAGTTTTAACTGGTGCAACATTGAAAAGAATACTGATGCTCATGGAAGACCTGGGTGATCCTTTCCCTCAGAACACAAAAGTTCTTCTCTTTGCTGCTAACACTACTCAGAGTGCAGACTCTAGACTAAGTGAAATGACATATATACAAAGAACAGTTACTTTAATCAGCTAATTCGTACATTTTGGCAATTAATATTATATGTAATGGTATAACCGTCCAAAAATGTAATACTTTTTTCATAGTTTAACAGGCCCTTAATGAAGACCAGATAAGCTAGAAATCTTACATTGGCGCATTAATTGAATTTAAATTAGGAAAAAGCAAAGTTAGCCTCTTAATAGTTTTGGCCAATTCATAGAAAATGTTGCTGAAGTCATCCTAAATTTATTTTAATGAAACAGGATGGGATGAGTCAGCATGCTTGTCCTCCCTAGGAGCAGAAATAGTGTACTGTACCCCTTTCACAATACAAAATGGAGTTAGTGTCATGACAAACTTTCTGGAAGAACTATTTCTTTCCCCAAATCTCTACTCTTCATTTAAAGATTTTATTCCCACTTGTGATAAGAACAGCTTAGTATTAGTTTATAATATTAACAATGAAATAGAATGAGTGATTCCATTATCCTTCGCGCCACTTTTCAATATGACAATGTGCCTCTCCATAGCTCAGTCATAACCTCAAGATACTGGCAAATCAAATAAAACAGTATATTTAATCCTTTGGTCAATTTGGATCACTTAGATATAACTTATATACTAAATATAACATTAATTCCCCATATGCATGTGGGATACTATCAGTTAACATAGGCCGGGTTATATGTGATAAGAAACCAGCTCAAACTCTCAATGGCTCACAACAACAAAAGCTTTGTCTTATTGTACCTTATTCTCTTTTACACCACATGCCCATTATGGTTGTGCTCAATGTTATCTTCTCAACAGCATTAAGGCTGAAAGAGTATCTAGGATCCTATCTAGGATGTTGTATATCTCTTCATGAAGCATGCTCTGGCTTAACACTTCCCCACAAAAGTGACAAGTGTCACTTTTGCTCACATTTTCCTGGTCAAATAAACCAGTCATAATGCCAAGTCTAACACCAATAGGATTCCAACATAAAATCCTTCCACAGGGAGACAGATACATGACAAGAAGGGTCACAGCAAGGAGGACAAACAAAAATTTAAACCATATCATAATGTATAACAGTCTGCTCTCTTATTCACAAGTATTTTCCATATATAAAATATAAAAATTTCCATCCTATCTGCACCAGGAGCAATCCAAAAGTCCCATCATCTCATCAAAGCATAAGGTTTACCCTCTCTTGAGAGCTTCAACACTAGGTTCATCTGTGGTTCCTCTTCATCCAAAGAACCAGAACTAAAAGGCCAAATTATTAGCTCTTCCTTCACCTACCCTCCATCATAAAAAGTGATATCCATTCCAAAACAGGAAGTGTGGCAGATATAAGCAGCCAGTGATGCATAGTAATTCTAAAATCCTGCTGGCAGGCATTGTAAGGACCCTACCCTCAAGGGAAGTATTATGAACTGAATGTTTGTTTTCCTTTGAAATTCATATATTGAAGCCCTAACTCCCAGTGTGGCTATATTTGGAGATGGGGTCTCTAAGGAAGTATTTAAGATTAAAAGAGGTAGTACAGTTGGGGCCTTGATCCATTAGGATTAGCGTCCTTATAAGAAGAGACACCAGAGGGCTTGTGCTCACTAGCTGCCACCCCTACAAAGGAAAACCAACATGTGAAAACACAGTGAAAAGTCAGCTGTCTGCAAACTAAGAAGAGTCCTCATGGGAAACCGATCATGCTGGCACCCTGATCTCAGATTTCCAACCTCCACACCTGTGTGAAAATACATTTCTGTTGTTTAAGCCATCTGGCCTGTGGTATTTTGTTGCAGCAGCCCTAGACCAATACGGTAGGAAATGTTTCATGAGAAAGCCCTGTTTCTGCCTGGAGGAGTAGCTTTCCGTTCCATTGTTATGAATGGCCCTTGGCTCAACCAACCCTCTGAAGGTCTTTTTCCATTATCTCCCCTGACCTCTTTAGAAGGGAATTAGAGCAAATGAACTTCTTGAAATCAGAAAAATTTCACACCCATAAAGGATTGGAAACCTAAGGATCACAGTAAGTTTTAAAAATTGAGTCTTTGTTAGTAAAGAAGAGTAGAATTTAGGGTCACATTAATCTATTAAAAAAAAAGTTTCTTATCTATTTGACTCAGATTAGCACCATGCACCAAGAATCACAATAGTAATTCTTTGTAGATTCCAGACTGGGCTTATCAGGCTTCCATGGGAGAGACATGATCTTGCTCTATTCTTCCTGGGAATTTTATCCATTTGGAAGAATTTAGTGGGTATCACTTTAGTCAACTTGAAGATTTTAACAATGGGATTTAGGACCACACCCTCGCTTTTCTTTAAGTCCTTTTGTCTATTTTAATTAGCCTGTGTTGCTAACTAAAGGCCTCATACTGCATGAGGCCTTTTCAGTTTTAACAATTGAGCTTCTTTAATACTATATGGGGGCTACTCATGGCTACGTTGTGCAACTCATTACAAAAAAGAGACAAGCTCAGAGAAAAAAAATAGCAAGAAGATATGAAAAGGAATACAGTCACAGAGAAGAAATCAACAGCTTCTGCTTATAATAAAGCTTATCAGTTCTGTTCATATTTTATTGACTAAAGCAAAACATATGCCCACTCTTATATTAGGGGAAAAGGGAAGTATAAATCCTCCCATTGGGAGGGACAGAGACAATTCTGAACAATAATTCAGAAAGCTTCACAATATCTCTATAAACTTTTCATTCATACTCATATATCATTCCTGTGGAATGGGTAGAAAAAAAGTAGGTGGTATTACTAGCTTCATTCTCCTGAGTATGAAATGAAACTTCAGGGAAATTTCAATCATAACCAAAGATCACAGAGCTAATTAAGACAGAAAAAGTCAACCTACAATCCCAGATTTCTGACTTACACTGCAACATTCTTTCTACTACTCTCAGCTAGTATTCATGAAATTCAAAGGATACACAATAATGATATATGAACAAAATGCCCCAAGTAACAGGGAACACTGAGGTTAGGAAGGAATAGTGGTTGAGTGCCAAAGAGCTCTGGGTTCTGGGTCCAGATGTCTTACTAGCTGTGTGAACTTCAGCATGTCATTGAAGTTCTCTGAGATTCCATTTCCTCACCAGTAAAATGGAAATTGTTTTACTTAAAAGTACTTAATATAGGGTCGCCTGGGTGGCTCAGTGGGTTGGGCAACAAACTTCATCTCGGGTCATGATCTCACGGCTCTTGAGTTCGAACCCAGCGTGAGGTTCTGTGTTGACAGCTCAGAGCCTGGAGCCCGCTTCAGATTCTGTGTCTCCCTCTCTCTCTGCCCCTCCCCTGCTGGTGCTCTGACTCCCTCTGACTCTCTCTCTCTCTTTCTCTCAAAGATAAACATTAAAAACTAAATAAAAATAATAAAAGTGCTTAATATAGACTCTCCAAAACTAGTTAAAACATATTTTTGATGCTGTATTGAAACTTGGACCCAGAATGTAAAAAAGAAGAATGGAAAGCAAGATAAAAGTACAAAACAAGCATATTTGCCTGGATTTTCCCCCTCAGTTACATCCCTATTTCTCTTCATAGAAAGTGATCCTTTGTTAAAGATGTACACATAAATTATGCACTTGAATAATTTATGCAATTAATAGGAAGCATCAAAAGCAGCCATTTAAAATTCCTAGCTTTTTACATAAGCAGCAAAAACACAGGACTTAGGTAATAATAAAAAGTATTGGAAAAAAGCAATATTAGATGTATATTTGATTTCATGTCAAACAAAATATTTGTTTAGTAATAAATACCCTGTTTTGTAATGTAGAACAGGAATGATATTATTATCCTCATTTTCCAGATAAAATAAACTTTGTTCCAAATAAATTATTTACATTTTAAGATCTTGGACTTAGAAACAACTGTGTGAAAAACTCGAAAATTCTTATTCTAGGTAAGCAATTTCTCATGGTCTTAGAGATGATATGAAAACATTTACTCACAGCTCCATTTTTCATCAATTCTTCCTATACACATACATATCATAATATCAATCTCACGTAAAGCAGACCAAGTGCCTCTTTTTACTACCCCAATACCTACTATTAAATCACTGAAATGTTAATACACAAGACTTTAAATCTCAAGCACATTCCCTTTACTAGTTTCACAAAGTTCAATGTGATTTCTTAAATATAACATGCAAACAAAATATTCCATTATTACTGATAGCCAAGTTTGAACACACAGAGAAATAATGTGTCTGGTGGAAATTTTAACAACTATCAAATTCTAATGACTATTGAGCTTGGATGTTTGTGCTCTGATCCAGCTGAAATTCACACAACCAGAAATCATATACATTGCCATATAAAAGGAAATGTTCAGGAAAAATTAAAAAAAACCTAAGTAACAGGCAAATCTTAAATACAAGCTATTTTCAAAACTACTAAAATCACCACCTTAAGACGGAAAGAAATAGGATCCACTTAGTGAATCGTGTCAGGATCACCATCAATGTCATTAGATGACAGAGAACTTTCCCTCTCATTTAATCCCACAAAGGGAAATGCACTTCTCTGGAAGGAGAGGAATCCACACAAATTTATGGTCTATTATGATTACGGTATATTAAGAATAAGTAACTCCATTTACAATGTTATGGAAGAACACTAGCAAACAGAGAGGGTTCCAAAGTGGCACATGCAAGAGAAAAATGAAAACATTTAATATCTGCACCAAATAATGAAGAAAATGTGTATATTCTGTGAAAAAAATTCCCTTTTTGGATCATTTTAACTATTCGGATTTTCAACTTTTAAAAGGTAAAATTTTATTCAACCTTTCAACTCGTTGAAATGTAATATTTAAAACAATAAAATATCACTTTTACTTATTATTCCTGCAAACATTACTTCGATTCCAATGCTGGTGACCATGTGAGGAAATAGATTCTTATATTCAGAATATAAATTGCATGAGCTGCCTGTTTCAGTGCATCCCAATAATCTAAATATACACTGTCATAACAATACCACATTCTAGATTTATCCTACAGAAAAAAGAAAGAAAGGAAGGAAGGAAGGAAGGAAGGAAGGAAGGAAGGAAGAGAGAGAGAGAGAGAGAGAGAGAGAGAGAGAGAGAGAGAGAGAGAGAGAGAAAGAAAGAAAGAAAGAAAGAAAGAAAGAAAGAAAGAAAGAAAGAAAGAAAGAAAGAAAGAAAGAAAGAAAGAAAGATGCAAACATACGTGACATTGTGAAGTTAATTAGGGGCATTGTTTCATCAGTAAAATTTGAAACAACCTAAAAGTTGTCCAATAAAGAATTTTTAAAACAGAGTACATCCATACAGCAGAATGCTACATGGCCATCAGAAAGGATCAGGTCATTGCTAGATATCAGCATATCATACATGGAATGCAGATGAAAAGTTCACTATAACAGAGAAAATGTACACATTTGAATGTGTATTGCAGAAAGCTGGAAAGATAAATACTTTCCTAGGAACACTTTATCTCTAGACTGGGATTACTGAGTCCCTGAGAATCTCTCAGACTTACACAGATCTGAATATTGCACTGAAGCAACCAAAAGAAAGACAAAGTCAGATGCACGCACAGGCTGTGGGTCATTTTGCTATTGTATTTTGCATAAGATATCTTTAAATGTGTTGGGTACTTTCGTGGTTTGGCAGGGAAATAACATATAAAACTTCAAGACCGTCCCCACATTATCTTATACTAACACCAGTGGGCTAGCATTTGGGGCAAATGAGAAGGAAATTACCCAAAATTGTATTTTACTGTCTATTAACACATATGTCCCCCATATATCTGGCAGCACTATCTCCCATAAACATTTCTGTCCAGAATGTAGGAAGACATTCAGTCAGGCTTGGAAATGCTCTTCAATACACAAGCAAGTAAAAAGGATAAAACAGGAGAACACACATTGTGCCTGGCTGATTAAAAGTATTTTTTAAATTTTGGGTCACAGTTTATACTAACAACTCCTTTCTGTGTCTTTCTCTTTCTCTGTCTCTGTATCACTCTTTCAATCTCTCTCCCTCTCCCTCCCTCTCTTTCTTTCTCCCTCTCCTTCCCTCCCTCTCTCTCTCTTTTTCCCTCTTTCTCTCTCTCTCTCTCTCTCTCTCTGATATAAGCAATCATTTTCCTGCTCAAATTGCTCTTCAGCAAAACCATAGGTTATCTTTATTCTTAAAAGCTAAACATGGCACTGTATACATTCCAAGTTTCCTTCACCCAGCGCTAAATAAAAGAATAGTGAACAAATTTCAAACACACACATGATAAGATCAGGCAAAAGAAGAGCAACAGACATAATGGAGTTATAACAGATTCCTTCATTTTTGCCAAAGATGTTTCTCCTGGGCGTCTCTATTTTCCACTTCTATTAACTTAATAAATGTCTTAACTATGTCATCCGCATAATGATATTGGGAGAAAGGTTCTGGCAGACCTACTCTGAGATGTTAATAGAGTGTCTCAGAAAATAAATATTATTTTGGTTTATCTCATTAATCTTGGCCATTCCTGCTTTCCCTTCAGCCAGTCTGCTTTTGAAAGGCGAGTACTTTATCCATGTGACAGACTTATAGGAAAATTGCCACTCAGACTTAGAAAATGAGTCTTTTCCATTTTCTGACAACCATTTATCTCCCTGCCATCAGGCAATATCTAAAATTTTTATGTGGGTTTTATCTTAAAGATGAATTCGTGTTGAATCTCAGGGGCTGTCAATATATTTTTAACCTTTGGAAGAAATGCTATCTTTCCAAAACAGCCACATTTTATTTTCCAAGGGTAACTACCACTTAAAACAATTATCCAAAAACTTTGGCAAGCTACCATATTCTGCTTTTTATAACATGACCTCATTCCTAAGTAATTCACAAAAATGTGTTTCAAATGAATTAAACATCATTGAAAATCTAACACTCAATAAAGCAGACAAAAAATGGAAAAATTATTAAATTTAGCTTTAAATAATCACAAATAACAAAATCACAATTGTAATTTCAAATTTTTAACTTCCAATCGTACCTTCCAAACTTTCACTTTTATACTTTTAATTAAATATGCCAAAATGTATGCAATGTATGTAACCTCCCCTACACTCCTATTTTTCAAATTATCATTATTTTCTCTTCACCAGTTCCTATAGTCTCTTTAGTATAAATTGTCCTAGACTTCTTAGTCTTTCCCTGACTTGCATCCACATTTATTTGCAAATGAGAGCATTTTTGCTCTTCCAGGGAATTTTTATCCCTAAATTGATTGTTGTTCAGCTTTTATTTTAATGAAACTCCATAAATTGTTTATTTGTTACTACAGCCTATTTTATTTCTCCCACAATACTAGCTGTACCCAAAAATCTTTTTTCCTATACGTGGCATGTTCAAAACCTTGATTGCCCTTCATTTGGAAAATTTTGTATCAATCAGCTCCCCAATTCTTATCGACTTTGAACAATAGTTTGTTGTATAAAGAATGTCTTATGAAATCCACTATGACGAGCTCTTCTTTCTCCTGACAGTATCTGTGCATGTCTCATTAACCTTCCAGGTCCACTCTCTCTTCCCTCCACCCTGCTCCGTGCAGGAGGAAGCTGATCTTCATCAACAGGCTCCCTTGCCCTCTGGCTTCGTTGGGGGTCACCCAAAGAGGAACATTAGCAGGAGCCTGGAGAACAGGAGGGAAGTGAAATGGAAGTCATTATTCCTGCTCCATCTTCTGAACTCTGTGTACTGGTTGATGCTACCAGGGAATCTTTCCCATACAGCTATCCTTTTCCATATACCACTTGGCCCCTCAGTTTTAGGGGTAGAAACAGCTCCTCATTTTCCTTACCCTGGGATATTAAGCTATCTCTTGCTAGTTTCATTAAGCACCTTGTATACTTTAGTAAGTGGTCCCCTAAACTTCCCACAATTTACCCAAATAGAATGTGCTTCTAAATGTGATAACATCTTATGGACCTTTGAAAATACTCTGAATTTCAAATTCATGAACTTTTATTTTGTTCATACAGATCATTTCATTCAAGTTATTGGCCTTTTTAAAGTTTGTGCAATTTGCTTAAAATTTTCTCTTTAAAACTCTTTGCACAATTATTGTAGAAAATCTGAAAATGACAAAGAAAGCAACATTTATAATGCCAACACAAGGAGGTAGCACAACAAACATTTTGACAAATTTTTCTATGAAATCTTACAAAGGTATATAGCCTATGTTTTTGCTCAACACCGTATCATAAGCAATTCCTCACATGATGTAAGACTCTTTATGAAAATACTTGGTGGCTCCATATTTTTTCCACTAAATATAATTTATTGAACTATTCCTCTCATGCTAGATACCTAAATTGTTTCTAATTTTTACCATTTTTAATAACTTCTGCAAACATCACCACATGTAAAACTGTCTACATTATACACTATTTCTTTTGAATTGACTCCTATCAATGGAATTAATGAGTCAATAGTTATAAATATGTTAGTCTTTTGGTACATATTATTAAATTGCCTTCTAGTAACTTTCCATTCCCATAAGTATAAATGCATGACTCACTAACCTACGTAACATTCATTATTATCAGTTAAGTCTTTAATATTATCTGATAGGCCAAAAATTATTTCTCATCATTCCTTTAATTTGCATTTCTTTAACCTCTAATGAGGTTGAAAATTTTATTTTTTTCTTTTATCAATTTTCAGTTCGCGTACTATTGTAGTCCTATTGTCCATCGAAGTTATATAAGCTCTATATTAATCTCTTCTAGTGTTTTATGGCTTGATTTTTTATTATGTTTAGCTCTAACTAGTATTTATTTTGGTAGAGGATAAGGTAAGGCTCTAAACCAATTTTTATTATCTTTCTTTCTTTCTTTCTTTCTTTCTTTTTCTTTTCTTTTCTTTTCTTTCTTTCTTTTTCTTTTTTACAATAGCAAACTAACTGTCCCAGCATAATATTTTGATAGTTTGTTATTTATATACTTTGTATTTACTGAGACTTTTTGGTTACCAGTATTTCCCTTCATCTCACTTTCTCATTTCTTATAACAATATTTGGCTAATTTAATTATCACTTATAATATGTTATTCTATCCAGTAATACCAAAGAGAATTAGTTTTTTTTCTTTTTGTTTCAATTGTCTTCAATCTAATCAAACATTTACTTATTTATCACATCCTCAGACCAGAAAGTATGATTTGTACTAAGAGGTATACAAATATATACATATATATATATATATATATATATATATATAGCCTCAAGTAGTTTACAAAATACTTGTGAAGAAAAGACATGAATACAGATAACTATAATACTTTTCTATAAAAAGTAGAAAGAAGGTGTTATCAGAAAGTTATTAGGTTCCATGAAAGAACCAAAGGAAAAAATGATAAACTAATATTAGCAGGAAATTCTTTACTTGGAAGACAACATTCGATCTAGGCCTTGACAAAGAACTAGGATTTCAGCAGGCAGAAGTGGCAAAGAAGAGCATGTCCATCAGAAGAACCCACGATAAGTAAAGCCATTAAACTGAGAGAATGGAAGATTCATTTGGGAAAGCGCAAATAATTCAGTATGACAAGCATAAATGGTGCTCAAGGGAGGACAGAGGGAATCATAGCTGTTTTAAACAGGGGTCTGAAAGGAGCAGTGCTATATTTCAGGTAAATTACCACATCAGGCCTGTAATGCACAGATATCTATACTTTAACACATAACCTACTATTTTCAACAATTTCTCTTCAAAAGAACTTTCCCTTTTCAGTAGTTTTTAAACATTAGAAAGCAGAATTTTATAGAACCCCACAAACCAAAACTAACACCACCAGCAATCATCATTACATTCTGCCTCAGTAATAATATCTCCAAAGAGTACATATCATGTCTGACTTTCCCCCTTTCCCTGTAGCCCTCAAAGGCTTGCTCTAACTCATCTGGACAGGTGTTATTCATTGAGCTTTTTTTTTTCTTTTTTTAAAATTCCGTACCCTTGAAATTATTCCAGCAACATCTGCTTTCCTTTTAATCTGCTTTTCTACAGAAGGCATTTCTGTATGCCCCTCTTTAATGACATTGGTTAGCCAAACTTAACAGGCAGATGTTTATCTGAGCCTACATGTAGCAAGTCACTGACTGTGGCTCGGTACCTCTACTGGTCAATATGGGCTGCACTCCATTAAAACACCAAATAAAGCACCAAATACCATTGGGTTAGCTCAACTAACTACAGTTCATTTCTTACTCAGATGTAGCATAGCAGAAATTTCGCTGTCCTCTTTCAAAGTGTAGCTATTTTCAACTCTAAATTTGGCCTCCAAGTTCCCTGCAGCAAGAGAGAAAGCTGAGTGAGGGTCATGGAAAACGTTTTAAGGTCCAGGATTGAAAGTGGCTTTTATCATTTTTACCCTCATCTCACTGGTGAAAACTCACTAGTATTACCCCAACCTAACTTCCAGGTGTCCCCAGAAAATGGGAATGATATGATGAAACATAGCACATATCTGCCCCAGACCCTCATGTTAGTTCAATTTAATATTTATATTTTCTAACCTAAAACCACACCAGAATATTTAATACAGAACAAAGATTCCTACATCCTGAATCACAGATTTTCCTAGAGGGAATGAACAGAACTTGTACAATTGTTCTATTAAGTGATCTAAATCCCTTTAACTTCTACAGCAAACGTTAAACTCCTCCTGCAGACATCACTTCTTTGCAAGCTAACATTCACATCAAACTCTAGAAATTTGAACTCATAAGAATATGAGTTCATCATAATTGATCCTAATCAGGGTTTCCTTACCCATTTCTCTCTTCCTGGGAAGTTACCTTTATACTCTGTAAAACATAATTTCTGGACTACTTATTTCAACCAAATTTCAGTCATCAATTCTACTCTCATGGGCTTTCTATGTTTTCTTCCCTTTTTCATTTTGTGTTTTCTCAACTATTTTATTTTGTGGAATAAAAAAAAGATACCACATAATAATCTGTGGTTTCCTTCCCTCTTCTTGGCCTTCCTGTCAATGTCTTCCCTTCTTTCCTTCTTCACCTGCTCTTATTCTCTAGCTTTCCTTCCATTCTTCTTTTTCAAAGTTCTCGTGCACAGCTGACTTACAGAAGTTTAGGAAGAGAGGCCTTCTGATGCTTTTGCTGTTATTGTTCTTATAATTCTCTCTTCACCAAAATCTTCCTGCCTCGGACTCACATGTATTCATTGTCATTCACCTCCACTTCGTGAATTGCTACCTCATCTCAGTCTACTCCTTCTTCAGACCTCAAAGCCATTTTGAAAATACTCACCATAACTAGTAAAGCTAACAAACATCCCCGTGATCTTATTAGAGGGCAGAAATCAGCCCCTTCTTCCAGATAATAAAATGGAAACATGTAGCAAATAAACAAATACCTCCCAAACTAGATCTGTATCATAGAGTAAGGGCCAGTTTTTTATAATCTGCAAGTTAAAAATGGTTTTCTGCTTTTAAAGGTTGTAAGAAAAAATAAAAAACACACAAAGAATAATGCAACATACACCATATCTGGAACACCAACTCAAAAATATTTACTATTTAATCCTTCATGGAAAAAGCTTGCTGAACACTTTTCTAGACTATAGCGTCAGTTATTAGATCTAGATCATCATAAAGGTACTTATAAGTTTGCATCCACCAGACAAAGACACCAAGAGAGAATTCAAGGGCAAGGGATTTACTAGAGAGAGAGAGAAAGCAAGAGTAGTCAGGAAAAGCCTTCAGACCAAGATACAAATCTGAAAAAGGAAAGGGGGAAGAAGCGAGTTTCAGATGACAGTGCAGCTTTGAGAAAGTCTTGACCAGCCCATCAGGGCACTCCAGTGCAAAGATAATCACAGAGGAGCCTGACATTGGACAGAAATCGCCAAGCCCTATCACCTCCCCATACTCAGGCATCAGCTGGAAGGAGCTCATGGGGACCATGGCCTCAACGTGAATGTGGCAGCAGATCCCCAAAGCATGGCAGATAGAGACTATCAGCTCTCCACAATCCTCATAACAGATTCCTCATCTAAGTCCATTTCATCTCTCTGCTGCCTCTCCTACTCAACTGTTTTCATATGCCAGAATTCAGATTTCTTCATCGCTAGCAACTGATTTAAGTTTTCAGGCAAGTACATTAGAGATCCCTCTAATGAATAATTATGAAAAAACAATGTAAGCCGATGCAGACCTCTTCAGCATTTGTTTAGATTTTGCACATAATGGAACATTGTTGTTTCCTTATAAAAAGAAGAAAGTCTTTAAATATAAACAATTTGTACTGCCATGGACTATTTTTGTTCTTCATATTTAAAGATGAAGCTGCTAACAAGATTACTCTCAGCCAGAGGCATTCACATGACTGATGCATAAGCTGCAATCACCCAGGGTATATAACAACCTTCTCCAGGGCCTGTCATTATTCAGTAGCCTACAGGACACTGCACTGAGTCCCTCACTTCTGACTGGCACATGTCATCACGCTGCTTAATGGCATCACTTGCCCAACTTCTCGTCTGCTGCAATTATTCTTTAACCACCACATGGATACACACACACACACACACACACTACAATGTACCCCTCACGATGCTACGAACACCCTTGTGCAGTCCCACTTCACTGTACCTTGAACCCTCCCCTTGCCTGCACTGCCTTTCCATTTCCCTAAAAGCCCTGCCCATCTTTCAAGTTCTCATTCAGGCTCTGTTCTTTCTGGACACCTTCCCTGTCTACTCTAGCTCTCAGATATTTCTCTACATCTGACCTCCTACAGCATTTTAACACTTCACTGTTCAGTTTCATTTCACATGAATGGGACTTTCCTCTTCAGGTAACATTTCACTTTGTTGTGATGAGAGACTAGTCTTTGGACTGCCCGTCATAGCACCTACCTGGCTCTCATATCTAGTTACGTAGATGGAATACGCCGTCTTCAAACCCCCTACCCTTCTTTCAAGGCTCATTTCAAGTTCTACATTCTCTAAGTATTCTTCCCAGGTCCACCTTAAGACTGTGTCTTACTCTGAACTACCATAACACTTTGCTTGTACTTTTAACATATCATTCTTTCGGCTTTGAAACACCATCAGTTGCTTATGTATTTTTTCCTACCCTCATTGGCTTATAAGATCTTAGAAGACATATTCATCTTTGTATTCTCCATTGTACTTTGTGCACTGAGTAAGCCTGACCCTGGGTTTTGCATTGAATGAAGGAATGAATGATGAAAAGAAAGATAACAGTTGAAACTCTGTATAAAAAGGAAGGTTACATGAAAGAAAACGTGGCCAGTAATGGGGAGAAGTCTTATCTAAAAGCCTCAACTCTACCACTGACTAGCTGTAGGGTCTGGGAAAGCCAAGTAACTTCTCTAAACATGAACTTCACCATTTGTAAAAATCTGTAGGTATAATAAACCTATTTATTCATAAACCTATGAATAAATAACATAATGTTTAGGAACACAAACTCTGCAGTATTTGAATTTTAACTTTGCCAATTTACCACCTGGGAAGTCATCAAACTATAACAAGCTGCTTTTTTTTCTCTGTTACAAAATGATCATAGTACAAAATTATAGCCTACCTGATAATGTTTTGCTAAGAATTTTTTAAGTTTATTTATTTTAGAGAGAGAGAGAGAGAGAGCACCCGAGCAGGGAAGGGGCAGCAAGAGAGAGGGAGAGAGAATCCCAAGCATGCTTCATGCCGTCAGAGCAAAGCCTGACAGAGGACTCAGTCTCACCAATTGTGAGATCATGAGCCAAGCCAAAATAAAGAGTCCGACGCTTAACCGACTGAGCCATCCAGGCACCCCTTGCTAAGATTTTAATAATGTATATAATGATATTACTAAAAGACCTAGAATATAGAAAGCTTAGTGTGCCTTGTACTTGTTGGTGTTATTATTTTTTTTAATTTTTATTATTATTACCATTATTATTATCTAAGATCCCTTTCAGGCTTAAAAATCAATGATTCTGTGACAGCATGCTCAACAGCACCATTAATCTCTGAACATAAGTCTTGCTTGAAGACTCAAGTCAACAGTGAACTAATTATCTATCTGCTATTTACATAAATAAGTTTCCTAATGGTGATATGTAACTTTTAAAGTGTTAGTTCACTATACTGAGAAATCTAGAGGAAAGCTAAAGTTTACTTAAATTTCAGGATATAGTGTTGACTATTCTAGCAAAGGCTTCTAGAAGAGATTGGTGGGCACCATCATAATACTCTTAAGAATTAGTATTGATGACAGTATGTAGCACAATATATTGAATCAAAGTGACTTGGGTTCAAATCTCAGTTCTACACTTAACTGCTATGAGAACTGGGACTCTATGCAAACTGATAACCTCTTTTGTGTTTCAGTTTTCTCATCTGAAAGATGTGATAATAATTGCTGCAAATTCAAAAAGTTATGAGCATTAAATAAACCCATGTAATGAGCGTCTGGCATATAGAAAACACCTAATATATATTGGCTGTCATCATCATCCATGGAAGTAACCTCTACAAATACAGGGTATCATCATTGTTGCTACTCACCATAACCCATGCAAGACTGCTGTGTGAAAATATTAATCAGAGGAGAAATATATATTATATATATATAATATATATATCTAATATATATATATTATATATATATTAGAGCAAGAAGGAGAAAGCGTCAAGATCAGATTATAGAAATAGAAGTTAAATTAGTAAATTCAGTGAAAATTTTGGAAATTATGTGGACGTTGAAGTGGAGTGAAGACAGAAAGAGAGAAAATCTCTAGAAAGGCCTTAAGGAGGGATTAAGACCAAACAAAGAGGAAATGGAGAGAAGGGTAAAATGATTCGCATTTTTTAAATCACTGACTAAGGGAAGGAAAGAGAACAATGAGAACAGGATCTGGTACAGATAAAGGCTGAGACTAAGCTGCTCGGTGCATACGTCATTGCTGGTTTTCCTGCTATAGCACCCACATCTATGATACCCATATTAAAACAATAAAATATAGATGCAAATGAAGTATAATTATGGGTGGTGTTTTTAGGAACCATCTAGGAGGAAATTTTGGAAAAATCTGTGTCTTAGACAAAGACCAATGTTATGAACAAGAAGAATATAGCATTTTATGTAAGATTACCTTGAGCTGTTGTTAGACAACATTCTGAGACTAGTGATCTCTAGGTCCTTCCAATTACTTTGGTTGGCATCAGCAACAAGCAATAAATCCCAGTTATATTTCCATGCTTTCTCAAATGACCCATTTGCCAATGTTGTTACATGGTGAAGGAAACCACAGATGTCAGGGACCCACAACTGGGGGTGGGTATATACTCATTCTCTGTTGCTTGTCTGCCCTCCCAACCTCCTTTACACAACCCTCCACCATCACCTGTGCAGAGCTGGCTGCCCCAGGGGAATAGCAGAAAGAAGAACAGCAGAGACTGCTTACCATCCTGTGAAAGGATAGGAAAGCTTAACAAGAAAATCAAGACCATTGGTAATGTATTCATCCAGTTTCCCAAACTAGGTCACCCAAAATAATTTCACATGATAAACATGGCAAATTAACTTTAATTGAGAACAACTGAAAGTATCATAAAACTCTTTGAATGAATGTGGGTGCTATTTACATAATTTTAAGCAGATAAAACAAGATTTCAACAAAATTTACCACTTGCAGAGGACCATTTTGAACCATACTCTCGTCCTCTGCCAAGCCTCCTCTCTCCAATTTTCTCACCTCCAATTCCTGGGTTAACATATGACTTCACCCACTATTACGGCACTTTGGTAGAAAAGTTTAAGAGTCATAGGACTTTGCTTCTTTCACATCACAAAGACAAATACCCTTAGATGAATGTGTTGGTGCAGAATGAAAGTTTCTCACTTCCCACACAGTATTTTAATAAGCAACAGCTAAAAAGCCTTCCTCTACCCTGTGGTTTTTCAGTTCTGCATCTGTCACTACCTTTGTGTTACTACATTTGTAAATTTCCCTCCTTTGAAAGTCACAATCTGCCCTTCACCAAACACACCGCCCAACAGCTTCCCTGATGAAAATACATGTTTTCCTATTTTTGTTTCCTGATTAGACACAGGAGAACGTAATACCACTTGCCTGTTTCTCCCCTCACTGAGGATGGAAAATTGCTAGTTTCCTCTATATAACTGAAGGCATTACTGGGGAGCTGACTGCTTCTACCCTGCTTCTCAGCTGTAATCTTTACCAAGGGTTTCTCTCTTTTCCTTAATGATTTCATAGGATTTGGCTTACAGAGAAATCATCCCATCAATCTGCAGTCCATTTTGTAAACATGTAGTCATTTTGTATTTTTCTACAAATATAGCACTAAATACAGTCTTTTATTTTTACTAAACATTTAGATTAAATAAATTTGGTGATATTTGGGGTTTAAGTGAATGAACTAAATCATTATTATTAATAAACAAGTATATATTTACTATTTCCATCGATATTCACATGATTTTCATCCCACCATTGAAAACCATTGTTTCCATGTTCCTCAACACGCATTCAGCGATGCAAGGAAGTATTTCTTCCTCATTAAAAATAGAATAGAGCCAGGAAGATGAAATCATTTGGACAGGAGCAAGTCAGCACTTGATTGAATAAGGAGTTTGGCATTAGTTAGCATTTAAATAAGGAGTTTGGCATTAGTTGGTATTGAACCAATAAGGTAAACAGATTTTGTCTGATTGGCTCTCACTAGATTTTAGAGTGGCAGTGAATGAAGTAAAGCTAGAGCAAGAAACAGCATTAGATGACAGAGGCCCGGTCAGGCAACAGGTGTGGACAGATAGTCCAATGGGCAAGCTCCCATGGCACCTACTTCATGAAGTCATGATGATTAAACTACACAATGCATTTAAAGCCCTTCACACAGTGCTAAGTGTGATTTCTAAACAGGAAACAAGCCTATAGATGAAAATGAGGGTTAGAGAGACAAATAATCAAATGTTAGTCTAGACTAGCTCTAGAAACATACAGATAGAAAATTAGTTTCAATAAATGTATACATCTGTGTAACCACTGTCCAAATCAGGAGTATAAAGCATTTCTATCACCTCATAAAATTTAGAAAATTCACACGTGCTCCCCTCTGTCGATCCCCACCTCTGTAACTGTTCTAATATCTATCACTGCATCTTGAACTTCATATGAATGGAATTATGCCATATGTACCTTTTCGTATCATATTGGCTTTTCCACTTGACCTGTTTTTAAGATACTGTTGCATGTATAATAGTTTATTTTTTTTTATGGCTGAGTGGTATTCCATTATACTTGACGAGTTGTTTATTCATACTAAATGGACATCTGGGTTGTGGCTAATAGGCTATTATAAACAAAGCTGTTCTAAATACTTTTACACAATTCTTTTTGTGGACATACAATTTCATTTCTAGGATTAGAATTGCTAGTCATATGTTTAACAGCTGTTTTCCAAAGTGATTGTACTATTTCACACTCCTTCTAGCAACATATGAGTGTGCAAGTTGCTTTTATACCCTTGCCAATATTTTCAATTATTGGTCTTTTTTTTAGTCTTTTAAACAGTCTAATGGGCATGAAATGATACCTCATACTGGATTAATTTGTATCTCTGTCACTTAATGTTGTTAAGTATCTTTACATTTAAGTCCTGTTCCAATGAGAATAAATTATTATGTGGGTTGTGAGGCAGAAATCCAGGAATCTGGGTTCCTTTGTTTTTATACATTATCCAGTTATTCTGGCTCCATTGGTGGAAATACTTTCCCTTCCCTACTGAACTGTATTGGTACTTTTGTTGAAATCATTAACCATATAATTATGGGCCTCTTTCTGTTCTGTTACAATGATCTACTTATCTATCTTTATTCCAATACCACCATTGCCTTCATTAATTACAATAGCTTATTAAGAGTTAATATTAAGAGTTAATATTAGGAATTTTGAGTTTTCCAACTTTGTTCTTTTTCATAATTTTTTTTATTATTGTCCATTCTTTTCACGTACATTTTTAGATCAGCTTATTCATTTCTATAAAAAAAATTGTGATGACATTTTGATAGAGGTTACACTGAATCTATTAGTCTTTAATTCCATGAGTATGTTAAGCCTTTTCATTTATTTGGAAAGTGTCTTTAGTTTCACTCAGCAAAGTTTTATAGTTTTCAGTGTAGAGGTCGTGCATATATTTTGTAACATTTATTCCTAAAATGTTTCATGTTTCTTGACTGCATATTAAAGAAATTTATAAAATTTAATTTTAAAATTATTTGAAGTTAGGATGTAGAAATATAATTCATTTTTTTATCTTATATACTGAGAAGTTACTAAGTTCATTTATAAGTTGGAGTATGTTTTTTTATTGTTGATTTTTTTGTTTGTTTGGTGTTTTTGGTAGGATGCTTGAGAATAAGTAGTCTCATAAATATGGACCTCTTTCAAAGTACATACACTTTATGACCAAAGCCTATTCAGTTTCTGCCTGCTTATGGTTGCTTTCCATGCCTTTAAAGAATTGTATATGTGTTCATTTTGTTCAAAATTTATAACTGTTATCTGCAGGAGAATTATTCTGACAATCTACTTCTTCATTGTTGACCAGCAATTTTCTTTTAATATTTTCCATTTCATGACTGTGAATTGGTGAAACAAATAAATAGTATTACATTCTCTTAAATCTAACACACAGTAACCTTTATACTCTCATAAAAACTCGGACTGCATGAGATCAAGGAGCACTGGTGAAGAACATATAGTGACTTTCAAAATAAGGAGATTTGCAAATGTAGTAACACAAGTGGGGTATAGTTTGTTCTCCTGGCTTGTTTTTCAAACAAGAATATTTGAACATTAACGTGTTCAAATACCTTTTCCTGCCAAGTCGACATAATCAAACAAATAGATTAAGAAGGCGACAGAGCACTCAGGGGTATTGTAAGGTAAACTGAATAACACTCCCACACATGAAGACTGTTAAACAAATGAAAATCATCTCTCATGGAAATAGTGCCAGTCCCCAACATCAATTTACTCCCCTCTGCCTGAAAATAAGATTATTTCCTTCTCTTTAAGGTATTCAAATTCTTGCTCCCACAGCTACCTTTGGTAATATTTTCTTCTTGTCAGAGCTGGGACTGAGGAGGCAACGGGACAAAAGAGATAAGAAATCCAGGGGTTTGGACTTAAAAGGAAGGTCCCAAGTTAATTGCTCTTGGAAAGGGTTTGGAGGAATCTGAGTCACAGGTACAACCATCATCAGTGAGCCATCATCCCATGGTGCAGGTAGGATAGAAGGCAAAACACGATGACAAAATATGCACTCTGTTCAAGATTAAGACACAATTTCAAACACAAATAGCTAATGAAATTTGTGTTTGTGGCAGCAAGGGGCCCAAATAAAAGTGGTATCACGGAGGAATTTGATATCTAAAATAGAGATGATATAACGCAGGACACCTATCCCACAGACATTTTCAATAGTGAATGTAAGATTGTAATAGATCTCTTGCTTTTGAATGCCAGGCTCATCATCTCCTAGTCACAGGATATGGGGAATGTTGCTTCATCTCCCTGTGTTCTATTGTGGCATCTGAGACCAGAGATGCCATGACTGAAGACCAGACCTAAGTCTCCAGAGGTCCTAATGCACTGGTTAATGTCTGAGTCTCTTCACAATGTACCCTTTTCAGTTCCACTCTGGCCATTTCAAACTCTCCTTTCTCTACTTCTAATTCCCATTGTCTCAATCCCTCTAACTTTAGGTCTATTGTCCACAGAAGTAAACTCAAATATATCCAACTTATTTTAAAATCTATCTTAAATCTTTCAAGAGGGCCTATATACTTCATTCCAAAGGTTGCTCTCAGAAAACCATTGGTCCAGCTGAAACTTCCTCTATTCACACAGACGTTTCACATCTATTTATGTAAGTAACCAGATACTACTGCTATAAGCACTTTAACAGCACTATATCTAAGCATTCCACATTCCTACTTTGCTAAAGGCAATATCCAAAAAAAAAAAAGGTACTAAAAACACAAATAGAGGGAAATAAACACAAAAGTATCTTTTGAAACCTTACAAAACCTGTTCAGAAGAGCAGGCACTTTTAATCAGAAATTCTGCAAGACTGCAGGAGCAGCAAAATGTGATTCCTTAAAACATAATAGGATGTGCTGATTCACAGGCTGGAGAAATAAAACCTGGAATCTGCCTATCTGCAACAGCAATTCTGGCTCTTCCAACTCCGTTTCTGAAAAATCAGCCTTAATGGGAACTTTTACGCCCAAGCTTGGACTCTTCCAGTAGCAAAATGGGCATGGTATCTCATTGCGTGGGACAACATAACTGTTTGATTCTCATTTACTGGCAAAGAACTTAGTGTCCCCTATCTCTGAAAGCTCTTCTTGTCTTTCTAGGATTATAGAGATTTGTGTATGTTGTACCTTTGCTTAAAATCCTTCAGGCCTACAACAAATGATTTGAAATGTTTAAAACACCATGATGAAGAATATTCACTTTGGTTTATTCTGCGCAGAAGAAAATGAAGGGGAAGTGACTATTATCAAATAAAATCAAGGAAAGTGCTTTGTCTCACATGCCCAGGTAAAGTGTTGGAGTAGCCTATGCCTTACATGAGGTTGTTTCTGGGAAATGCTTTCTAGCACAGACACACGGAGTCACTGCCTGTCTGACGTCAGGCATAGAACCCACAAGTGCAGTTCTCCTCAGTAAGTAAGTAAGCAAGTCGTCCTCAGGTAGTACTAACATTAAATAGGCATCTTAGATCTTAATTTGATATTGCACAGAATTCATCTAAGCCACCGCACAAAAAAATGCAAAGGGTCACTCTGTACCTATGACCGAAACACTATAAACAGTAAAAAGTATTACTTGAATATTTCTAATAAAAATGAAAACAACTTCTTATGAGGCAAAAATTTCCTCTTGCCTCTGAGATCTGCCTCTATGGATCCCAATAGAAATGCTGGATGTTACAACATATTTCAACTTTAGTAGTTTCTAACAAAGGTTTAGGAGTATTCTTGGATTCCATCAAAAGAACAAGCAAAAAGTGTAAACAACTCCTTTTGATCTGCTCTATAAACTTATTGTGATGGCTAATGTTTGTGTCAGCTTGTCTGAGCCAAGAGGTGCCCAAATAATGGGCTACACATTGTTTCTGGGTATACCTATGAGGGTGTTCCCAGAAGAGACTACCATCTGAATTAGTGAACTAAGTAAATCAGATGTCCCTCTCCAATGTGGGTGGGCATCATCTAATCTACTGAGGACTCAAGTAGAACAAAGAGGCAGAGGAAGGTTGGATTCATTCTCTGCCTGAATGCTGAGCTGGGACATCCACTTTCTCCTGTCCTTGGTGCCCCCGGTTTTCAAAACTTTAGAGCCAGACTGGGTCTTCAGTGTATGGACAGAAGATTATTATCATCATATCATAATCACAAAAGCCAATATGTTATAAATAATAATGAAATACATATATAATACTGCTTCTGTTTCTCTGGAGAACCCTGACTAACATACCTGTTAAAGTTAATAATTTCACAATATTCTCACACTTCAGTCTGGTAAAAATAATAAATCAAATTTTAAAACATTATTATTTGTTTTTAATTTTTTAATGTTTATTTATTTTAAGAGAGAGAGAGAGGGCACAGCGAGGGAAGGACAGAAGTAGAGGGAGACACGGAATCCAAAGCAGGCTCCAGGCTCTGAGCTGTCAGCATGGAGCCAGACGTGGGGCTCGAGCCCACGAACATGACATCATGACCAGAGACAAAGTTGGATGCTCAACTGACTGAGCCACCCAGGTGTCCCTTTTTAAAAAACACTATTTACTGACTATCCGTTAAGGAAAAAATACTAGGATAGGCACTGTTAGATGTAAAATAAAGAAGATAAATAGTTTTTTCTCTTAAGAGATTATTTACCAATTCTAAAATAAAATCCATCTTCAAAAGATGAGACTTTAAAGGCTGATACTTTAAAAAAAATGTGTTGTTGTCATTAGACACAATTGTCTGTAACATTATTCCAATCAAAAATGAAGCAAGTAATCCTAATACATCAGAGGCAATATCTATTTGGATGCCCAAACTGTGTAAATGTTTATTTGAAATTAGGTAAACATTTATTTTAAACTTGTCACATTATATTATGTCTTTGAATCATATTGAATTCATTTCCCTATTTCCTGCAATTTCTAGTCTTCAAATCAAATTCATAGGATTTAATAGGTATTTCCGGTCTGTCTTCAGTTGATAATAAATAGGATCAGTATTTCCCATTTCAAAATCCCATTTCCAACAGAGCCTTTGGGATATATCCATTGATGTCGTGGAAAAAAACAAACAAACATGAGTACTGAAGTCAGAGAGTCCAGGGTTCTCATCCCAATTCACATGCTGTCACTCTGACAATGTGACCATTGACCAGTTACCTAACTTCTCTAAGCCATTGTTTTCTCTGTATATAAGGTATGCAATGTTCCTAGCACAGAATACATTATAACAATTGTGAACAGAAAATATTGCTTCCTGGGGCACCTGGGTGGTTCAGTCAGTTAAGCATTCATCTCTTGGCTTCAGCTCAGGTCATGATCTCACAGTTTGTGAGATCAAGCCCCATGTCAGGCTCTGCACTGACACAAAGGTGCTTGGGATTCTTTCTCTCCTCTCTCTGTCCCTACCCTGCTCTCTCTCTCTCTCTCTCTCAAAATAAACAAATATATAAACAACTATATATATATATATATATATATATATATATATATATATATATATATATATATAAAGAAAACATCAGTTATCTTGGCTGAGAATCTGACTGCCTCATGGTGATCATTCAAAGATCAGTGATTTCCAAATTCAGCATCTTCTTATTGCTTGAAAGGAATAGGGCCAACCTCTTTATCTGGCACATGAAGATGCTGAGATATATAGGAAGGAAGTAACTTGCCCATGGCCACACACTTAGATGGTAACCCATCTTTGATCAGGTCGTGACACTGAGTCTAGTCCTTTTTTGGTAGTATGGTAGACATGTCTGTGAAAACTACAGAAAAAGAGACTAACTTTATACTGGTCTTTCATTATCTGCAAGTCAGAAATTTGCCTATTCTTAATACTCTCTATTAAAAGTTGGTTCCTGGATCTCTGAATTTAGGTAGAAAAATAGGTGCTAATCCATAGTCCATGGGCCTTATTTTCCTCCAATATAATAAAAGAAGGGATTTTTTTCACTTAATAAGTTTGTTTTCTCATTACTTAGCTATTCTTTTAAAAGATAAAAACAGACTAAAATGTGGATAATTGAAAGTTCCAGTTAACTGGGTCCTACTTAATCTAGGTTTTATTATTTCTAAACCATTTCATTATAAACTCTTATTGGTATAATTGCCTTAGACTCTGTTCCATATGGTGCCTTCTGTTCTCTAAGCTGGGCTGACCCCAAAATGAAGAACCCTTTGAATTCAGCCTGAAAACTATATTCAGTTCTTAGAACTAAGATGGCATTGTAGGCTGTGTTTTTGAACTAGTGTCTTTTCCTATATTTTTATTTTTAAGAATCCAATTTGAGCTTTTTGCCTCATGCCCTCATCTCAGACACCATTTTTTAAAAAGTGAGTAAAAGAAAACCTTTTCCCACAGAAAATCTCACACATAATGATGCCAACAGGCCTTTCCTTTTACTGGTTGCCTGGCTGACTAGTATATTGGAAATAAGTGAAGATGGGAAAATAACAAGGAACTAGTTTCTGCTGAGGGGGACAAATTCTGTGGTTATGAAGTTGTAAGGAAACACACAATGAAAAATAATTTTAGTATCACAGAAGAAAGCAATTCTCAGCAGTAAAGCAGGAACAAAGAACTGAAAATCTTAGGAAACACTCAAAATAGACAGTAATAGCACAAAGGCATTACAATGTTTTAAATTGCAAGGTGAACTGAATGATGGAGGGACTGTCTTGAGAACTCTTGAGATTAGTTCTCAGAGGTGTTGTATTTTCTTTTCCTTTCTTTCCCCCCTAAGCAATGATCTCACCTGTTTAAGTCTTCTAGCTTTTATGTCAACAGCAACAGGGAAAGACACTTAAAAGATACTCATTAATTAAGACTCCTTGTGTAGTTCTACTCTGAAGGATAATTACTTGTTAGCTTAAGATGGGAACTTCTCACTTAAAATATTTACATGGCAGGCTCTCTGTTGTGAAGTTAGACTGTAAAAGTAGAACTGATGACAGGAACTAGCTATATCTTTTAAATGAAGCAAATATTTTTCAAATTTCAGCAGAAGTAAAAAAATCGTTATTAATAGAATGGGACAAGTAGCAATTCTGCCTGACTTTATGTATTCCACTTTACTTGTTCTGTATAAAACAAAGGCAATATTGTTATGTGATTTTCAAAGAACTAAAGAGGAAGCGAAAGCCACTTGAATTCTTCCTATATGCAGAAAAAGCCAACAGCAACTACACAACAGTAATAGAGACTTCTGGTTAGACAGTGTTGATGTTTGAGATGCTAAAAATGCTCCCTGATACCGTGTTAACCAAGGTACTTTAATAACATCTTACAAGCTGAGTGAGTGTCAAGGATCATCTTTCTTTTACTGGCAAGAAAATGGAGCAGAGACAGTTCTGTGATTTAGCAAAGATCAAATGTCAGTAAGCAAACAATCTCAAAATCAGAGCCTTTCAAGTCTCAATTGACAGTCCCAGCCCACAGGGTCAATTCTCTAAGTATTACGTGAGAAAATCACCTGAGACCATTAAGGTTCAAGGTCTGTGGACTCTGGGTTTAGTTTTATTCATTCTTTTTGTCATAAAACCTTTTGTTCTCCTATGCAAAATCAGAATATTCATCTTATAGCATCATCTGAAAGTCCTAACTAAAAAGTAGGTTATTTGGAGTGGAAAAAAAACACCAAATATGTATGACTTAGTTACCCCTCATGTTAGTTTTACAATTGATTTCTTACTCCCCCCATTAGCACGTATTCATATGTTTTAGGCAAATGTAAGGAAGGCATTTTAAAGTAAGCTTATGAAAGGCATTGTATACCTCCTGGAAAGCAATCCACATGCATCAACTCTTTCCCCTTTTGCAGATTCTGTGCTCTGAAATCTCACTCAAAGGAATCATTTGTGCTCTTGATATTAATGGTAAGACAGGCTCAAGCCTTTATAAATGAAGAAAATAGCTATGAGGATTTTGCTGTGTAGTATTGTAGCTATTACAGATTTTCAATTAACCTTTGTGCCTGCTTGGCAAACACCACAATGGTCAGACTCCAGTGCCATAGACTATGTCACAGTGCACAAGACATACCTAAAGATTTAACAAAGTCTGAAGCCAGTTTCTGCAAAGAAAAGATATAGTAATCATCCTAATTATTTACTTTTATAGAAATATAAACAGGAAAAGTTCTGTTTCTGACAAATAAATACCTATTATGCTCTGTACAATATCAAATATCGTTCATTTATCCAAGTATAGTTATCATCATTAAGTTATATTTTAATCCAAGTATAAGTAGAATATTGGGCTTGGGTGTTGTACAAAGCACATGAAGATATAATCCATTCCTTTATAGAGTTCAAAGGAATGACAATACCTCTATATGCACTTAAAGACACACATCTGTACAATACACAAATAAATGACACTAGGAAAGATTTTCCTTATTTTCAGAGCCAGTTATCTGTGTTCTGAATATATTCATCACTAAAGTTGTGCATAAGAAGGAGAGCAATGACTCTGTCCTTCTGTAAAATGCTAGCTCTTCAATTTACTTTTCTCCAATGTCAGAAAGGTCAGAATCAAGCATAGAGGAAGCCCAAAGGACTGCAAGGTAAGGACTGCCTTTGATGTTTACTAGTTTTGCCTTATCAGTGAAGCCAGTGAAGGGCATTTCATTCTCTGGAAGTCATCATCTCATGCATCTCAGAATCCATTTGATTACCTTTAAGGCTTCTGGTGCACATCCGCTTGAGCCATTGGGCCCACAAGCTCTTTTATACAGATAAAAGTGTTCCTCCTCAATATACTAGAAAATGGCATGCCTTCTAATCCTCATTTATAGTCTAAATAACCTATCCTATTTAAAATAATGTTCAATTCAGATGCTAAATCAATAGACTTGGTAATAATCTCTTAACATGAGCTATTTATATATAGAATTCAAGAATTTCCCCAACAGGAAATTACTACAAAGGAAAAAAGAATGATAAACATTATCTGTCTTAACCAAGTTTGTTCAAGAAGCAGAAAATCCGTCATGAACAGGATATCCATTTTTGAAAGCTTCATGACAAAACAGTTCAAGAGCTGCAAAAATTTCTGGAAATGGTGGAGTGAGACACTTCCAAGATATGGAAAATGTGGGGTATTCATGTTTTGGACCTGAATTGTAAGAAGCCCTCTACTAATCCACAGAAAATTGTACTAACGACTCCTGGAGAAGGCAGGCAGGGGACCAAAAGATGGATCTTCCAAAGCAGATGATGAACTAGACCTGAGGATATTATAAGATACAATCTGCTTACAAAACCTTGTATCTTCCTGGAAAACCTGAGGCATGGAGAGTGGTGAAGTAAAGAAGAAGGGCTCTATGAATATGTTTCCATTTTTCCTCCTCCTCCTATACTTTTATTTTATTTTTTTACATTTATTTACTTTTGAGAGACACAGTGAGACAGAGCATGAGCAGAGGAGGGGCAGAGAGAGAAGGAGACACAGAATCTGAAGCAGGTTCCAGGCTCCAAGCAAGCATTCAGCACAGAGCCCGATGTGGGGCTCGAATTCACGGACCATGAGATCATGACCTGAACCGAAGTTGGGCACTCAACTGACTGAGACACCCAAGTACCCCTCTCCTCCTCCTATTCTAAATAGCCTCCTTTCAAGTAAAGTAGATTTCACCAGAACACAAATGTGTTATGGTGTGGGGTTGTTGACTAGGTGAGTATTTAGAGAAATTTCTGGTTTTCCTCTTACCCGATTCTTCCTCTTCCTTTACTTTTGCACATCTCAAAATTTTAAAATGCCCCAGTATTTATTCCTTGGTCTTCCTTTCTTCTCTATCTTTACTCACTCTCTTAGTGACCTGATCCAGTCCTATTATCTATATGACATTGACTCCCAAATTTATATCTCTAATCCCAACCTCACTGCCTGTCTACTGCACTATTCCCTTTGGATACCTACTAACCATTTCATATTTAACTTGCCTAAAATTAAATCATTGATCAACACACACACACAATGTCTGTCTGTCTCTCTCTCTCTCTCTCTCTCTCCAAAAATACACACTTCTGCCTACAGACTTCCTTATCTCTGATAATAACAATTCCTTCCTATTGTTCCAGTCAAAAGCTTTGGAGTCATCCTTGACTCCCACCCCCTTTCTGCAACATTCATTCAATCTTTCTACAAACTCTGTTGTGTCTACCTTCAAAATTTACCTAGTACCTGTCCCTTTTCCACATGCTCCATTGCTTTCACACTATCCAAGCCACTGTCATCTTATTCTATCTCATCTCTCAAGTCTTTGTTCAACACTAAGAGACACAATGTCTCTTCACAAAGGTTCAACAAAACCTGAATTGTCTTATGGTTCTATAGATTTTCCTCTTTCCTTTGCCTCTAGTTTGGGAAAAGAAAAATGTATCTAGTCTTTAAGTTGGTGGAAACAGATTCTTATGAATGAAATGCATATTCTTCCAAATTTGTTTACCCAAGTCCTATATGATCTTTACATCCGTACTCAACAGCCTAGATTTTCAAAACCCCAAAATTCTGGTGTCTGCTGTGGTGTTACAATAACTCTGTCCTGTGACAGTGGACGCTTCACAAATTCTACATAAAATGGAGGGAGAACATGTTGAAAAATAATTGCTGGGAATGAAAAAACACCCAATAGATGTCTTCCCCATATAGGTATGCAGACTGAAGGGCAGGCCAGTATAGCTGATGTTGCTGGAAGGACTCTTCCTTGGCCAGGAAGAGACTTGGCTATTTTAGAAATTCAGAGTTGCCAACAGTCTCAAAAATAGCCTTCTGTATTTCTCCCTTTCTTCCTTTACCACTTCTCCTGTATCTAGGATTTCCTTTAATAGGGAAATGTAAGAAGACATAATATAGTTCTCTTTCACACTAAAGTTTTCATTGAAAGCCTTACTAACCTTTGAATCCCCTTTACCTTTACACACTAAATCCCTCATTGGATAACACTCATTGCTTCTAGATCAGTTTGGACCAGCATTTATAATTAGTCTATGGTGCAGAGTTGGATGATCATGAGGATATTTGGAAATTTTGAACAGGTTCAACTTGTAACAAGTGTGAATAATCTTAGGTCAACAAACTCAGGTGTTCAAGAAAAATAATTTTCGGTCTTATAGCTGAATTTAATTTATATTTTGAATAATCAATTTGCTTTCCTATCTTCTTTCCCCCAGATTCCATTTTATGTTCTGGTCAAAGAATAAAACAAAACTATCAGAAGAAACAACATCAGCAAAGTTGGACAATATGTTTATGGAAAGATTAACTTTCCAGGTCACTGAGAGACCAGCACTGGGGGTGTGCCTAGGACTGCCTGGGCCCTGACAAGGACAGGGACTTGCTGATGCCTCAGTTGATTCAAACTAGAAAATTCTCATGTTTATAAACATTTAAATGGGAAGTACCAACATTACTGATGTAATTCCTCTAAAATAGTGTTAGAAACCCCAGTAAAAAGAGCAGTGGCTGGCAAAAACCCATCTTCGTTCTCACTCTGACAAGATCTTAGGTTAGAAGAAAGCTCACCAGCTACAGTTGCCTGTATAGAACAAGGGGCAAGAGAAAAGCTCCTGTTACATATACTGACCTCAATCTTGCTTTGTTCTTAGCTAAACAAATTGGAAATTTTAGCGTGTGTGTGTATATTCTCTTCTTGTCCATTCAAAATCTTTTTTTTAAGTTTATTTATTTTGAGAGGGAGAGAGGGAGAGAGAGACAGAGAGAGAACACCAGTGGGGGTGGGGCAGAGAAAGAAGAAGAGAGAATCCCAAGTAGGCTCCACACTGTCAGTGCAGACCCTGATGCAGGGCTCGAACTCACAAACTGTGAGATCATGATCTGAGCCAAAGTCAAGAGTCAGAAGCTAAAGCAACTGAGCTACTCAGGAGCCACTTGCCCATTCAAAATCTTACCTGTAGTGCTACAATATCAAATACCTCCTCTGGTGATCTTGGATAAGTCACCTCTAACATGAAGTCTAGAAGGCACAGCATGGTTCTTTGCAAGATAGATTATAAATGATGATGATGATGATGATGATGATGATGATGATGATGATAGATAGATAGATAATCAGTTGATTATTGGGTTGCCTACCAGCAGCAGATGTTTCCCTTGACCCGACACTGCAGTGCAGCAGGCTGATTGGGCAGCAGGGGTTAACAAGACCCAGCCTCTGGGCTGAAAGGCAAACCCTTTGATACATTACATTGTTGCTGCTGCCTCGCCCCTTACTAGATCCTGAACTCTGAGGTTCTGACCCAGGTCTTGCACCAAACCCAGATTTTGTTCTGTTGTTGCTGACTATGAGCTCTGACTCTGGTTATCCTGGAAATAGCAAATCTAGAGCAAACGACTGCATTTATGCTCCTTTCAATATTAGCATAGAACTTTCAGTCTTGAGGACAAGATCACTATAAAAATTGCTTTGTTTATGCAATTTCATATAAATTATTAGTTTGCCAAGTTATTATTAATAACATGAGCCTAACCTCACTTGTATATATTAAATAAGATTTCATTTCTCATGTCTAACATTGGCTTAGAGCCCTGTTGTCCAATAAAGTTGCCTCCAACCACATGTGGCTATTGAACATTCAAAAACTATATATCTGATTTTATGTCATTTTAATTCATTTAGACAAATTTTATGACTGATATTTCAGTCAGTAGAAAATTTTAAGTATTTTTGAAACAACTTAGATATGAATCTATTTTTTCTGTTTAGTGAAATCTAAATGGAGATAAAATATTTCTAATACTAGTACGCCAGTTAAGGTATGCTGTAAGTGCACAATACATGCTGGATTCTGAAGACTTAGTACAAAGAAGGAGACTGTAAAATATCTCAATTTTCTGTTGCTTATATTTTGAAATAATATTTGGGATATATTGCATCAAATAAAATATAGTATAAAAGCTTTACCTGTTTTTTTTATTTTTTGATGTGACTATTAGACAACTTATAATTACATGTCTATCTTGAAATATATTTCTATGGACAGTGCTCCTCATTAAATTGCCTTTGTACACTGTAAGAGTTATATTATTTTCTGTGGAAGTTTAACCTGAGTCTCCCACTACAAAAAATAAAACCTCTGTATTCTTTTCTTCCTACAGAAACTAGGAATAGTTTCCTATTTCCTACAGAAATAGGAAAACCTCTTGCTCCTATCAGAACGCAGGCTCAGTTATGCAAAGCACAACACGGAAGAATTACTTAGGCTCCTCACTCTTCTCCAACATTTGCATCCAATAATGCATTCCCAACATTATTTCTGTAGTTTCTACCATCACTGGAGCTCTTTCTGTTGAAAATCCTCCTGAATGAAATAAAGAGAGCACATGAATGAATGAAACAGATTAGGATGTTATTTCCTTCTTCTTTTGTTAGTTGCAAAATGTACCATATGGACATATCACAATGCGACTTGCAGTAATTTGAATCTTTGAAAAAGTTTGGTTTTATTTTAAAGAATGACATAAAGTACTCATGATGAATGAACTTTGAGCATTAAGTGATGAATGAGTTGAATAACCATCCTTTCAGAAGTTATATCAAGTTTCTAGTAACATAAGCATCTAAGTTCTGTTTAAGTGACTCATACTTCAGGTTTTTGAACAAATCTAATGCTTCTATAAAATCTTAAAGAGAAGTAAAACCTACACATTCCAGTGTTTACATATGAACAGATTTGAAGATTTTCAAATTAAGATGTTAATCAACTCAGAGTTTCCTGAGTGAGAAAACTAAAACAACTTTGCTTTGGTCTTTAAAAATACTTCATTACAAATTTATTTGAGTAAATGCTATCACTGCTTAAGAATATTGGTAAAACAGGAGTGCCTGAGTGGCTCAGTCAGTTGAATGACCTACAGGCTCAGGTCATCATCTCATGGTTCCTGGGTTCAAGGCCCACGTTGGGTTCTGTGCTGACAACTCAGGGGCTGGAGCCTGCTTTGAATTCTGTCTCTCCCTTTCTCTCTACCCCTCCCCAGCTCATGTTCTGTCTCTCAAAAAAATAAACACTAAAAAGATAAAATAAAAAATAAATGTTTCTAAAATAGTACTATTATAACCTTGTGGAATACGCTACTTGGCCAAATATATATTAAAGATTTATTGAGCTCCTTAATTTTACTAACCAAATAAAAACTGAATTAAAAAAAAAAAAAAAGCAGAGGTGCCTGGGTGGCTCAATGAGTTGAGCTTGATTTCGTATCCAGTCATGATTGCAGGGTCGTGGGATCAAGCCCTACCTCAGGGCTCCACACTGAGCGTGGAGACTGCTTAAGATTCTCTCTCTCTCCCTCTGCCCCTCTCCCCTACTTGCACTGTTTCTCTAAAATAAAAAATTGAAATTTAAGGAAAAAAAGACAAAAGTAACTTCCCTGACTCTTCAGGTATTACAAATAGTGCCAAATGTCAGAAATACACACGTAGAACATTTGTATATTAGAGTTGGCAGGTTTTGAACAGAGAAAGAGTAACAAAAAATAAAAATACTGGAAGAGATCAGCATAATCAAAGACACAGACAATAAAGAAAATCGTGAACAATGAAAAGAACAATGCAAATATGTTCCAAAAAGGGCCACTATAATTACTATAGTTCAGACACAAATATGGTTTCTGCTAATATGGTGGGCTAAATAAGTGTTTAGAACAACTTGCTGAAAATAATAACGCAGTATATACATGTAAATATTTTTAATTTTTTTAAAGTAAACTGGAAAGAATAAAATAAATTCTCAAGTAAAAATAATCTAATTTAAAATGAGAACCCAAAGAAGCAGAATACTGAAGCCACCTTTCACCCTGAGATCATTTGCCTAACTGGGTAAATTAAAGCTTCAATTTTCATAGACTCATGAGGTTTTACAGGTTGTAACTCCAAAGAGATAAACCTTCAGTGTAACAGCCAACCAAAAATAGCCCTCTGTCCACAACTCCAGAAGCTTGCAAGGAAATCTGTGTATCTCAAAACCTAATGCTGAACAAAGAGGAAAAATCATCAATGAGAACTCAGAACCACAGCCAACACTCACCAATGTCCACACGACAAATGTACACTGCCTCAGTGTTTGGAAAAGCTTCACATCAAAGATTAAAATTAGATATTTGGGACATAATTCCCTCTAGTTGTCAGACAAAGGCAAATGGAAATCCTCTCCAAAAAACAAAAAACAAACAAAACAAAAATATCTTGTTTTGAAGAAAATCATCTCATAAACAAAAACTAAAACCAAAAGGAAAAAACACACCATGATTGAGAACTAGCAGGAAAACAACATAATTTAAAAAGGACTTGTGATAAAGAAGGACTTTCAGACACAAACTATGTAATAATTATGTTTAACACGTTTAAAGAAAATTTTAAAGTCAGAGATATATGTGAGTTGGACAAAGCAGATTTAAAATAAACCAAGTGTAATGTGTAGATGTGAAATTTAAAAACCAGTGGATAAATGTAACAACACATAAATGAGGAGAGAATATGTGAACTAGAAAATAGATATGAAGAAATTATCCAGATTATAGGTAGTGCAAAAGGACAAATAGATAAAAAATAAAAAAGAAGGTTAAGAGACATAAACAGTTGAAGTGAAAAAACATGACTACACTTATTTGGAGTTCAAAAAATCAGACACAGATAGATGAGGTAATATTTAAAGGAATATAAATTGAAAATTATCCAGAATCATAGAAAGACTCTAATCCACAAATTCAAAAAGCCCAACAAAACAAACCTAGACACCTCATAGTAAATCTGCTGAAGACCAAAGCAAGGAAATGATGTTAAAAGCAGCTAGAGAAAAAAGACCAACTCCTTTGCCTTCAAAGGAGCAACAGTTTAGACTAACAGCTGGCTTCTCCTCGGTAACTATGGAAGTCTTAAATTAGACTGGTGTTTAATATGTTGACAGAAAATTATAGAATTATGTACTTAGTAAAAATATCCATCAAGAACAAAGACAATGCAGTGCCTGGTTAGCTCAGTCAGTTAAGCCTCCGATGCTTGATTTCTGCTCTGGTCAGGATCTCGTGGTCATGGGATTGAGCCCCATCTTGGGCTTCATGCTGGGTGTGGAGCCTGCTTAAGATTCTCTGGCTCCCTCTTCCTCTGCCCCTTCTCCACTGGTGCATGCATTCTCTCTCTCTCTCTCTCTCTCTCTCTCTCTCGCTCTCTCTCTCTCTCTCTCGCTCTCTCGCTCTCTCTCTCTGTCTCTTGCTCTCCTCTCTAAAAAAAAAAATCAAAAGAAGACAAAATAGGATATTTTTTACAAAAACAGAATCCAAGAGTATTTATGTTCAGCTTTTTTCACTACTGCATTTCAAAGAGAAGGTAAATGATCCAGGAAGGATGGTGGGAGCTCTGAGAAGAAATGATAAACACAGAAATCAATAAGCACAGTGAAAAAAAGATCTATCTGAAATTACAATAACAAAAAAAGAAAGAAAGAAACTACAATAACAATGTGTTTAGAATAAATAAGATGATTAAATTTTAAAACCACCAAAGAATAATTAACTACAAGGGGGTGAACAGAGCTAACGTGTCTAAAGCCACTTATATGGTTCAAGAAAGTAAAATAGGTATTAACTAAATTGAGACTTTGGTAAGTTAAGCATGCATACTATCATTACAAATAAAAATAAAAATGGAATGTATGATTTTCAAACAAGGAGATGAAAAAGAAAAATTAATCAATTAAGGAAAAAAAGAGAAACATATAAAAGAAGTGAAAGAAAGTTCAAAATAAAATAGTACCGTATATTATTGTATCAAGAGTTACATTAAATGTAAAAGGACTAAATGTTCCATTAAGAAGACAGATTGTTGGGGCGCCTGGGTGGCGCAGTCGGTTAAGCGTCCGACTTCAGCCAGGTCATGATCTCGCGGTCCGTGAGTTCGAGCCCCACGTCAGGCTCTGGGCTGATGGCTCAGAGCCTGGAGCCTGTTTCCGATTCTGTGTCTCCCTCTGCCCCTCCCCCGTTCATGCTATGTCTCTCTCTGTCCCAAAAATAAATAAAAAACGTTGAAAAAAAAATTAAAAAGAAAAAAAGACAGATTGTTTCAGAATGGGTTTTTTTCAAAAGGAACGCTAAATGCGGTTTAAGAAAGACACGTTGGAGACTTCCACTTTCAGGAATATATAGGAGACTTACTTTTCCCTACTCTCACTAAGTATAACTAAGTAGTTGGGACATTATATATAAAAGAAACATAAGATGACCCTGAAAGATGGAGAGAAGAAAGCAAATCAAGTAGGAATCTTGAGATTCAAGGAACAACACAGTGGTGTGTCCTCAGGTTTTCTTTTTGCTTTGCAAATCTTAGACTTGTTGCTGCAGAAGCTGGCAAGCTTGAAACACCAATAGGGGCACACAAAAAGCCCCAACAAAACTCTGCTTTCTTTAGCCAAAAGACTAAAAATGGGATCTAGTAGAAAGAAAACTTTTATTTTTAAGTGTATTTATTTATTTTGACAGAGAGCACAAGCGGAGAAGGGGCAAAGAGAGAGGGAAAGAGAATCCAAAGCAGGCTTGTGCTGTCAGCACAGAACATGATACAGGGCTTGAACCTACGAACCATGAGATCATGACCTGAGCTGAAATCAAGAGTCAGACACTAAACTGACGGAGCCACCTACACGCCCCATGAAGAAACCTTAGACAACTGTTCAACTCTGAGCATCCACCACAGCAAAAACTGGAACCCCACCCCAAGCAGCAAGGACAGAGTCGGGAGCCTAGATTTGCACCCCTACCACACTGTACATAATGAGGTGCTCTGACCTGGCCACCCTACAGAGGTGGTGTCAGAGAAGATCAAATAGGGTGCTATGACTTCATCCTTGCTGAGAAGGAAAGACCTCCCATCCACAATGTCAACAAAGATCACATGAAAAGCCTGGATACTTCCAGGCTTTTGGAATAGTAAGGCGCTGGGGAGGTGTCAGAGGAGTCCTACCAATGAGTCACAGATTTTTGCCACTGCCCATCCACCTGACGTGGGGAGCAGCAATGAGTCACTCCTACCCCTCCCAGCCAGGAGGGTACTGGTGTGGACCTGACAGGAAGCTGGAGCTCTCACCCCCGACCCAAAATTAACAGGCCCGGCCACCCTCCACCTCCACTTCCCCTATCAGAGAGATATCAGAAAAGATCAGCTGATAAAACAGTTTAACAGTTTAATCTCATAACATAATACCCAAAATGTATACATTTCAATTAAAAATCATTCATTGTACCAAAGTCAGGAGATCTTAAAATAAATGAAAGAGGGCGCCTGGGTGGCGCAGTCGGTTAAGCGTCCGACTTCAGCCAGGTCACGATCTCGCGCTCCGTGAGTTCGAGCCCCGCGTCAGGCTCTGGGCTGATGGCTCAGAGCCTGGAGCCTGTTTCCGATTCTGTGTCTCCCTCTCTCTCTGCCCCTCCCCCGTTCATGCTCTGTCTCTCTCTGTCCCAAAAATAAATAAAAAACGTTGAAAAAAATTAAAAAAAAAAAATAAATGAAAGATACATCTAAAACATAAAAATACAGAAAATCTAAAGATAAAAAGACCAGAGGAAAAAATGACACATCAAGTAAGAATTAACCAAAAGAAAGCTGGTTTGGCTATCTAATGAACTACAAACACAAATGAACTTTAAGGCAAGAAGCTCTGTGGGGGATAAAGTGGGTCATTTCATCTAAAAATGTCAACTGATCAGGAAGACAAAACTTTAATATTATCTAATTATATAGCTTCAAATCACCTAATAATACAGCCTCAAAACTTACAAACATTGTCAGAACTAGCAGGAGAAATGAAAAATAGGGGTTTATTTGTTAGCATAGCCAGCCTCTCTAACTGAAATCCCTGCACAGCCAAATTTAATTCAGCAAGCAGCCTCGTTTAATTCAGGAGAAAATGAGTTATAAAGTATTGAAGAAGCTTTTTCCAAAAAGAAATACGGTTTATTGTCACATCAGCCACATGTACATCTCTTCTATTCCTCTGGTGCTCTGAGGAGGTGTTTTGAGGTATCGAATTGACTGCAGCCTTTCTCTTGTGGAGGCCAGGGCAGCTGGATTGGGAATTAAAAGGAGCACCATGGAAAACCAGCTGTGCCCAATGCTCACTTCAGATTTCACTGCTACAGAGTATGGGACTTGGTGAAACTCAAAAAAAAAAAAAAAAAAAAAAAAAGAGGCATCAGACATTTCCATGAATATGAATAACATCTGTTAGGATTATGGCTTTTCCTACAGAAAACACAACAGTAATGATTACGGAATGGTCCCATTAGAATACCCCATGAGTCAGTCACTCAGAAGCAAATAAACCTTGAACACCCAAAGTTACCTAAAGCATAATCCCTTATTACTGGTTCTTGCCATTATGCTTTCCTAGGGTTGCCTAGACTCTCTTGTGAGCAGTAATAAAAATATCCTAGAGGGAATCATAACTTTTCCTTTCCCAGGGAGTAGCTCAAATGACAGCATTAGAGAAACGAAGGAAAGGTTCTCCTTACCAACCACTAGTCACTAAGGAAAGTACAGTGGGTCAGCCACAGCTTCCCATCACCTGATCTTAAACAGTCACAGAGGCAAAAGCTTAATGGAACAATCCTTTAATTACCCTGTAGAGTGTTTTAACAGAGACTGTATCTCTAGGGAGGACATCAGAAAATCCCACAGATGTTTCTCTCTGCTCCTACTGCCTTCCTTGTGAACACAGCTCTCATCAGAAAGTGTGAGGGGACAGACTGCTTGGCATGCTGCAGCTCTCAAACATATCACCAACAGGGGGCGCCCAAGTAAAAGTCGGGACCCTAAATAAGACTGCCAGGGCTCAAATACTCTCAAGGACAGTCTTCCACAATCTACCTTTTACTAATCACCAGTACCATACATTATAAAGGAAATTTATGAAATACCAGATAATAAGTGAAGAAAGAGGGGATCTACCCTTGCCAGCATGATTCCAATGACAAGCAAAGTTGAAACCAAGCCTACTTGACAGGTTTCTCTCTCCCAGCATCATTATCAGGAAACCACGGGAGAAACAAATGTATTGTTAAAGGATTTTCTTTTAAGTCTAAAAGTATCGATCACATGGATTGTACTAGTCTTCTTTACAGAAAGACCTTTTATCCCAGTCTATAATCTAAAAGACCTAAAACTTCACTGCCTGCACTGTTGGAAGCTTTTCCATTGAACCACGTGCTTTAAGAAAACGTCTACATTTTGGTTTTCATCTTCTCAGCAGAGCAAATTATCCCATCAGCCTGTGGAGAAGTGGGAGGTTATTGTTCATGAAACTATGAAAGAGCATAACCCAACAATGCAAATGAGAAGCTTGAAGTCTGCTTCACCAGTTAAAGCTTATCCTGGAAAATACTCATTCTCACAGAAAAGAGTGGGGAAAAATACACTGAAGCCTTTATATAGAAAGTTCTGAGAAGTATATTAGCACTGTATTTAAGGGAAGCAAGAAATAGCTATTCAACTCACTACCTCCCTCCATCATTCCAAGGCCACTTTTTAAGGACATTGTGTTATTATGAGACAAAATGAATGTTTTCTACCTGTCTGACCTAGAGAGGTATGTTAGTCTATACTTCTATAGCTTCTGCCTAGAATGTACTGACTGATGGCTATAAAAAAAATCACTGAAGGACATAAGCTTTCCAGTCTGCAGGCAAACTGACATTTCCTACTCCTGCGTGTTGCTCCAATAGTCATCAGTAGCACCTACTTTAGGCAGCAGAGGCCTTCTGTTAAGAAGCTGATGTGCCAGCTAGAAGCAAGGTGCCAGGAGGAGAGTGGAGGAAAAAATCATTCCAGTTTCTTGGGTAACCTCTGGGTATTCCATGAATTCCCTCTGTTTTTCAAAGACACATCCTGGGGTAGATCTTACCTGGTCTATTTCATGCTTTTTTTTTTAAATTTTTTTAACATTTATTCATTTTTGAAAGACAGAGAGAGACAGAGTGCGAATGGGGAAGTGGCAGAGAGAGAGGGAGACACAGAATTTGAAGCAGGCTCCAAGCAGTCAGCAAGGAGCCCGACGCAGGGCTCGAACTCACAGACCGCAAGATCATGACCTGAGCCGAAATCGGCCGCCCAACCGACTGAGCCACCCAGGCGCCCCTATTTCATGCTTTTTGGAGAATAGTAAAATGCAAGCTTCAAGATACAAGTACATGAGGGGAGAGTACACACCTTTTTAAAACCAAGTATATTGAGAAGAGCTTTGTATATTTCAACTAATTAAGGACACCGGGAACCCACTTGGAATGCCTCAGTTGTTGAAGGACAGAGGAGAAAGGACAGAGGAGAAAGTCATATAAGGCACAGACACCTATAGCAGGCCCAGAAATAATGGATTCTTAGAACCCTTTCCAGGCCTACCTTAAGTAAGTACCTCTCTGAGGTCTTTCCCTACCTCCCAGATAGCTTCCTTCTCTGCAATATTGTTTATCATAGTTCCTAAATTCCAGTAATGTAATTATGTATTTAGAGGTCTATTCCCCTCCATAGGCAGTTTACTCACAAAAGACAACCCTTGACTAATTTGTGCACATATCCCCAGTACTGAGCACAAGTTCTGCTACTCAATAAATCTGATGAAAGAATTAGGAATATTTCTTCGTAGATCTCTAACCTGAAAGAACTAAAACATCTCTTTTTGATCGTAGGTCACTTGACAGGGCTTATGAATAGTCACATACATATGTTCATTAGATCCATTCTAAACATAGTTACCAACCTCAGAGGGCCTTTGGTGATACCCAGCTGTTCTATCACTTTTTCCACTCCTTGGTCCATCTTCAGCTCCTTCACAGGAGTTTCAGACTTTCAATATTTTAATCTTCTCCTAATCCCCCTAAAATCAATTCCACAGTCTGATTTCCAACAAATGTCATAATATTCTACTAAAAAATAGACACAATCATGTACAAATTTCTTCCACTTCTTTCTTCTTTACCTCCTTACCTTATTTAACTCTATACTCTTCCTTTTCTTGTTTTCCCTTTCTCAGAGGAAAATGTCGTATGGTTTCCAACATGAACCACCTATAAATGGATTTGCTTCTTTTCAACATCCTCTGGGATTTCTCTCCATCAGTTAGCCATCTCATTCTTGTACCTTCATTTTCTCTGTCTTCACTAAGATCTTTGAAGACAACAGTTCTTTCTAGCTATATCATCACTTTTAAGCTACATAACCACAGACAAGGTCTCTAACCTCAGTTTCCTCATCTGCAAAATGAGAATAATAATCCATGACTCACAAGACTTTGGGGAAGTATTAAATGAGATATTGTACAGAAATCAGTCAGCCCAATGCTTGGTACATATGCTCACTCGGTAAAAACACATCCTTTTCCTTTCTTTCATCCCCACCCAAAATAAAATCATTTCTAAGGACTCTGCTTACCAATTTTGATTATAACATTTTTCTTTTTTTCCTTCCTTCCATACCCTAAGTTCTGTGCCCAGAGTTCCTCTCCTCTCATTCGCTCCTCAGACCACTACAATCTGGCTTCTCCCCCATCACTCCACTAAAACATCCCTCACACATGAAAACCACTCCTAAATGCTTGGAGTTTCACAGATTTAATTTTTTTTTTTCTGAAAAAGCCAAAGAATGAATCATGGAACAAAAGATGGGATGAATGTATGAATAGATGATATTCTCCCTGGTTGATCTTATTTACTTTCATGGCTTTAACTTTTACCCATGTTTGATGATTTTCAAACACATCTCTTGAACTCTCTCTCCTAAACTCAACCATTTATGTAATCCAAGAGTTTTCTCATACTCTCTACCTGAATATATCATGAGACACAACAAAGATTTAGTCAAGAATCTACCCAACTGCCCAAGTTGGAAACTTCAGCAAGGCCAATCCCCATGAAGCCTCCTTTTTCTTATTAGACAGAGCTACTCATTGTTTAGTCAATTCTATATTCAAAATATCTCTTAATATTAATCAAATCTCTGGAGAAGAAGGCTTTTTAAATGTCAACTATATGTTCTAAGACTCAACCACCTATAAGTACAATCACACTAACTTAAATAACCCATATGCTTTTTTTCTTTACAATGTGTATGTGTGGGCTCTCCAGTATCCCCAACCTTTCAAGGGAAATTTTTACATACACTCAGAAACCATCTTCAGTTTTCATTCTCCCCTGCATTAGCTTTTTTCAATAGATGTGTCAATCAGCAATGATAATTATAAAACACCTAAAGGTAGCATCATGGAAAGGTCTCATGCCTAGAATGTTCTCCAAGTTTTCCAAAGCCACACATTTGAAGACATCAGGCAGTGTCATGTTTTATGTACAAATTAAAACATGGCCTTCCACTTCACTCAGGCTGCATCCTGTCCTGGGAGCAGAACTACTGGTACCCATCTGTTATCTTACAGCAACTTTCATAAACCCAAACCATCATCTTCCTCACCCTTTACTCCCTAGAACTACCACCCAGTCCAAACAATCAAAGAGAAAACTAGTGATATTCAATTCTCTCTGCTGGACCAATGAGTGAGCTGGCATCGCTGACAAAGACAATCTTCTCATTCTTTGTCTAATCAATTCCCCAAGTGACAATAAATATCAGCTCTAATAAGTACATGCTCCATAAAAGATGTGGCTCCACATATTTTCACAGCTAAACTAAGAATCTTAGTTTAGGTTACCTAGGATACCCTACTATGTTTACTTTAGGCCTGGATACATAGAAAACAAGAAATAGAAAATGAAAAAAAATTCCAAAAATCATTAGCTCCTTTGCATTCAAAAAAAAAAAAAAAGAATTAAAGGAAATTGTGCACACGTATGTGTGTTTCCATATATATGGAACAGTAATTAAGAGGGTTAATATCTTAACATTACAATAAATTCAAATAGATAAGAATACTAAAATCCCAGCATATAACTGGGCAAAGAATGTGAACAAATTATTTAAAAAGATGAAATTCAAGTATCTAAACAAGATGTAGGGAAATATTCAGACTCACCATTAATGAAAAAAATATAACTTAATTTTTTTCAGATTACTGATATAATTTTTATCAGATTACTAAGCTTTTTAAAACTTTAAAGCATCCAATGATTTTAGATGAAATAATCTCACCATATACTGCTTCTAAGGTACAACCATCCCAGAAAGTGATAAATAGCAATATGTATCAAGAGTCTTATAAAGTGCTCATTTCTTTCCTTGCTCTTCTGTGAAAATATCCCAAGGAGACAACCAGAAATGTAGAAATATTTATGCAAGCAAAGGGGTATTTATTTCAGTATGTTTTAAATAATAACCCAAAAATCCAGAAACAATATGAATGTCCACCATTAAGGAATTGATTAAATATGCTATGGTACATCTACTGATGGAATATTATGATATATTATGGAATATCAAGTTTCTGAAGTTTTGAATGATGTGAGAAAATAAATATAATGTAGTATTTCCTTTAAAAGTAGAACTTATCGAGCTCTGGGCTGACAGCTCAGAGCCTGGAGCCTGCTTCAGATTCTGTGTCTCCTCCTCTCTCTGCCTCTTCCCCACTCATGCTCTGTCTCTCTCTGTCTCTCAAAAATGAATAAATGTTAAAAAAAATTTTTTAAAAATAAAAGTAGAACTTACAGTTTTTGTATAATATGAACTCAACTGAAAAACACTCCTAGAAAACTAAAAGGAAACATGTTAAAATATTATGATTGACATAAAAGTGTGGAATCATGAGTGACTTGTATAGGAAGGGGGAGCTTCATCTTGTCATAGTTTGAAATTTTCTATACAAAGGGGCCCATTGGGAAAAAAAAAACATAAATTAGTTTTACCTATAAAATTAGTTAAATACAAGGTATGATGATCAATGCTAGTCTCTACTAGAAACTTCAAAAAGATTTGAAGGAAATGTCCCAAAATGCTAATGGCAATTACCTCAAGGAGTTGGTATTAAGAGTTTTCTTTTCCAAATTCTTCACACTGCTCTACATGTATTAGTTTTCTAGGGCTGCCGTACCACAGTACAAAAAACTGAGTGGCTTAAAATGACTGCAATTAGTCTCATAGTACTGGAGGCTATAAGTCCAAGATCAGGACCATGTGTTCTGTGATAACTCTAGGGAAGAATCCTTCCTTGCCTCTTCTAACTTGTGGTGTTTGCAGCAATCCTTGGAGTTCTTCCACTTATACATGTGTCACTCCAGTCACGTGACGATCATTTCCCTGTGTGACTTCACATTGTCTTCCCCCTGTTCATGTCTGTCTATGTCTCCAAATTTCCCCTTTTTATAAGGACACTGGTCATACTAGATGAGGCCCACCCTAATGACCTCATTTGAACTTGATTACCTTCATAAAAGCCCTATTTCCAAATAAACTCACATTCTGATACTAGAGAATAGGATTTTAATGTATCTTTTGAAAGGATACAATTTTTTAAATTTTGTTAATGTTTATTTATTTTTGAGAGAAAGACAGCGTGAGCAGGAGAGGGGCAGAGAGAGAGAGGGAGGGAGACACAGAATCTAGAGCAGGCTTCAGCCTCTGAGTGGTCAGCACAGAGCCTGACACGCAGCTCAAACTCACAAACCAGGAGATCATGACCTGAACCAAAGTTGGACGCTTAACCGACTGAGCCACCCAGGCTCCCCAAGGATAAATTTTTTTAAGTTTATTTATTTATTTTGAGAGAGACAGAAAGAGAGAGCAGGGGAGCGGCAGAGGGCAAGGAGAGGAAATCCCAAGGAGGCTTCCCTCTGTCAGCACAGAGCCCAACCCTAGGCTCAGTCTTGAGAACCTCAAGACCATGACCTGAGGGAAATCAAGAGTCAAACTCTTAACTGACTGAACCATCCAGGCACCCCTGAAGCAGTACGATTTAACTCATAACACTATACTTAACAAATTTGTTCAAAAGGCATGTATTATGTTGATAATGAGGAGAAAGTATAATAATAATTAACCAGCTTCATCCCCAAATGGCTTTCAAATCCATTCCCTCTTTTCCACTCCTACTATGTTCTCTGCTGCCCTGGTTCCCATCATCCCATTCTCTCTCCCAGGCTTACTGCATTCATATCCCTACTGGTCTCCTTTGCCTCTAGTTTTCCTTCATTCCATCCATCTTCCTCATTATTGCCAGATTTTTCCCATTTTGTCACTCCTCTGCTTAATAATTCTTATAAATCTGAAAGGTTTATAAGATTAAACCCCAACTCTTTAAACTTGAGTTGCAATCTAACCCTATCCTCTGTAACTTCATCTCCCACAATTTCCTACCCATAATACTCTGTTTTCCCCAACCCTATAATCTAGATTTGCTGCACTGCATACACTTTCATAGATATGACAATCTCACATCTTGGTTCTTAGACCCCTGTGCCTTCGACTTCATCTGTTAATTTATCTGAGAAATTCATTATTAGGTACCCACCACATGCCAGGCATTGTAGCTAGAATTTTCCATTTAAAAATAAATCACACCTTTCAACTTCTAAAATCTCAATTTAGTTGAGTCCATCAGACATACATAAATAGTAGGTTCTAAAATATGTATAGGTGCTGTTATAAAATCCTGCACGAAATACGAATGGGGCAGAAAAGTGGAAGTGGTCAATTTAATAAAGGCTTGGGAAATATTTCAAAACAAAGGCACCACAGATTCTTTTTTTTTTAATTTTTTAATATATGAAATTTACTGTCAAATTGGTTTCCATACAACACCCAGTGCTCATCCCAAAAGGTGCCCTCCTCAATACCCATCACCCACCCTGCCCTCCCTCCCACCCCCCATCAACCCTCAGTTAGTTCTCAGTTTTTAACAGTCTCTTATGCTTTGGCTCTCTCCCACTCTAACCTCCTTTTTTTTTTTTTTCCTTCCCCTCTCCCATGGGTTTCTGTTACGTTTCTCAAGATCCACATAAGAGTGAAACCATATGGTATCTGTCTTTCTCTGTATGGCTTATTTCACTTAGCATCACACTCTCCAGTTCCATCCACGTTGCTACAAAAGGCCATATTTCATTTTTTCTCATTGCCACGTAGTATTCCATTGTGTATATAAACCACAATTTCTTTATCCATTCATCAGTTGATGGACATTTAGGCTCTTTCCATAATTTGGCTATTGTTGAGAGTGCTGCTATAAACATTGGGGTACAAGTGCCCCTATGCATCAGTACTCCTGTATCCCTTGGATAAATTCCTAGCAGTGCTATTGCTGGGTCATAGGGTAGGTCTATTTTTAATTTTCTGAGGAACCTCCACACTGCTTTCCAGAGCGGCTGCACCAATTTGCATTCCCACCAACAGTGCAAGAGGGTTCCCGTTTCTCCACATCCTCTCCAGCATCTATAGTCTCCTGATTTGTTCATTTTGGCCACTCTGACTGGCGTGAGGTGATATCTGAGTGTGGTTTTGATTTGTATTTCCCTGATAAGGAGCGACGTTGAACATCTTTTCATGAAGGCACCACAGATTCTTAAAAACATGAGCAGGTGTTCCAGTGTCCTGCTCTGTCTCACCTACTCTAGCTGCCTGATGAAACTCTATTCGTTCTTCAAGGACCAATATTCCCAGACCTCAGGAAACCATTCACCTGTTACTCTTTGATCAGTGAATTGTTCAAAACATGTTGCTGTTGGTGCCTCTTTGCCTTTGCTATGAGATTAGACAGATATCTGTTCTCCTACTGGCCCGGGCCATGCCAAATTGGCACATTCAGCATGACCTTCATGCTACTGGTCTTCATACAATGATTCCTATTATTTACAAAAGGCTTTATAACTTTCAAGAGTTTTTTTCTCACATTATCTTACTTGAACTGCATTTGCAATTTAGGCATATGTGATTATTTCCAGTCTACAGATACGTGTACCAACACAAATGGTAAAACAGGCCTGCCCTAAGTTCTGCCGTGAGAGAGTGAACTTCAGTGTCTGGGCAAGAAAGAACACAGGTGGCCTGCTCTTGGAGGGTACGTTCTCCCAGGGCACTGCCCTTTCCAACAGTACATGGAATCTATCATTGCTCTGCCATCTTTTTTCAAGCAATGGCTTCAGTTTCCAAATTCTCTTTCATTTGCCGTAACTGCAGTACAGATTCCTGTAGAGGATGTAAATAAATGTCTTCATACCTCTGTGTGAAAGCACCACACTTATGTAACGAAAGCCACAACAACAGAAAAAATTAAGATGATTCCAAACCTCCTAGTGTCCCATGTCAGGTCACTATTAGCTATAATCCTCCAGTGACTCCTCTTTGCCTGACCCCCTTCTATTGGCTGCTGTTAATGTTTGGGATAATCACTAATTTATTATCATAGCACCCTTTAGCTATAATGACCTTTCCAATACTAATTTTTTGTCCCCATCAATATTGATTGCATTTTACTGCAGTTATTTTCCATTAGGAAACACAAACAGAAATCAATATTAAGATCATTTCCTAGGAGTACTATGTCCTCTACAGTGTCACTCCTTAATAAGTGATTTTTAGTAAGCCCAATATAATCTGCTGTTTCCTAAGACCTCAGTGATAAACTCAGCCCCTGGAAAATGCTTGAATTTTAAAAGTAAGCCAATGCACTTCTCAGGGCTGTGTTTATAGTGTGAAACTTCACTTCATGCATCTCAGCCATGCCTATCGAACTTGCTAAAAAAAGATAGTCTCACCTCTCCCTTTCTGATTCAGCCAGACCCATTTAATTATTTCCCCATGAATTATCTCCTTTGTGAGAATGAGGCTAAAAGCTATCTGGGACTAAAACAAAGCACATCTCTTCCCCAGCACCTGTATTTCAGGACATTTAACACCTTGAAAGCTACCAAATTGTGTCAAATCCGAATATCTCACCAGGATCCCAACTCGAAAGTGACACAAGGGCACCTGTGCTGAAAGCTTTGGCCCAGACACCTGCAGAAGGTGCTGGATGGCTCCTGGAGGTGAGCCCGTGCATGGCACATGGCAGGGCTGAGTACAGAGCATTTGATAACACACCAGGTGAGCCCGTGCAGCTGTTACAACATTAATATCAATAAGATGGGGTCTGTAGAGTATTTCATAATGCTGTGGGAAAAATGAGATGGAGGCACCAGTTGTCAAAGCTTATTAACCTGCCGGGATCTTTAAGATGTGTGGCTAAATAGCCATCAGTAGCTTTATAAATTCCTCCCACCGTTGCCACTGTCAGGCATTTCCCTGATTTAGTGTGTGGCTTCTTTTCCTTTGTCTCTGTCTTTCCCCCTTCTTTGTCACCCCCTCCCCACTACTTTATTTTTCTTCAGTTTCAAGCAACTACTAAAATCTCTGCATTGTGGAAAGACTTCTCCACCAACAAACAAGGAACATCTCTACTCTGAATCTTAGCTTGCCTGTGGAAGGCAAGACTCAGAACCTGGAGGACCGGGAAGAAGACGGGTGGAGCATGCGTGGGAAAATAGCACCCAGCAGGCACAAATATGGAGACAGGTTTTTCCTCTGCACAAATTTACTGTCACCTGCCACACATACATTCCCCCTGGGAACCCAGCTGGCCACACAGTGTTAGTAATGGGGCAGAATGGAGCTGCCCATACTGAGTGCCATACCTGCCCCTCTTCCCTCTGGGGCTGGCACCCATCCCAGTCTAGAACATACAGCACTAGGCTCTTGAAACTGGGCTTCCAGGCTGGGGGAAACTTCCAGCTGACCTCACTGTGCTGACCACTGAAGCCCAGTGGGATGCACTACATAAGTTCCCCCCAGTGAAGGCTAAAACAGGTACAGATGAGATGTTCCTGGACTGCTTCCCTGGGCACCCAAACAGACCCCTCCTGCAACAATCACATGAATGGCATTAAATTCCCAGCTGCTGCCCTCCACCAGCCTGTTATGGGATCAATATTTAGTCATACTGCATGAAGCCATCCTATTCCTCTGACAGGAAATTAGTACATTTTTATTTTTTTCCCTATTTTTAAATCTAAGCAATAGAATCAAAGCAAGCTTTAGGAATAATGATTCATTACCTCCCTAAGTGCATGTCCAGGATGCAAAGCCATTCCCAAAGCCCCTAAAAAGCAATTTGGGGTAGGAAAAATGAAAAGATGGTCTAGAGAAATGACTATGTTGTTATTACGCTGCCTGACTTCCTGACTAAAATAGAAGCCGTGCCTAATGCAGTGCTGGCAGGTGAAGCAGACGCTTCACGTCCTTTGCATTTGGGAACCTGAATTTAAGCAGACTTTGGAGTCATAAGTAAAAGCTATTTCCCAAACACAATTGATGCACATCACAAGCTCCTCGCCCTCCCGAGGTCATTGTGGCTCCATGTTTATTGATGAGTGTGCTCCATCTAATCAGTATTCAAATCAGAGTGTTTGGCTTATTTTAAACGCAATTTTACATATACTGTGGTTTCAGAAGTTGTTTTAAAAATGAAACCTTTACTAACAGCACAAAAATAACAAGCGTGCAGTAACAGAAGGTTTTGCAAAGACTATAGAAAAAAGGGGGGAAATGCCAGTGATTACTCAGGAAAAATCTTTGAAAAACATTCTGTGCAGAAACAATTTCTGCTGATGTGTCACGTCTTGCAAGTTTTCTATGAGGCATCAGTGTCTCTTTAAAGAAACATTTGTCAGAAAGGGGGAGCTCGAAATGTGTCATCTTAATTATTACATGAATAACCTTCAGATTAAAAATGATTTTTTGATTCACCCACTGAGTGAAATACTTGAAAGCTAACCAAACTTTTTTTTTCAGCATTACCAAGATTTTCTGCTCCTATGACTTCCAATCCAAATAGCCTAGCAACACTAGGACAGAGATAACTCTAACAGTTAAACTCTATTCTCCGAACCATGAAAAAAATCAATAAAAAATTGTTGCTGGCGTGATGAGAGTGAGGATAAAGACTGTCACCTGCGCGGGTGTCACATATGAGCAGGTTAAGTCTCTTGCAGGTATCTGTGATCATGGAAGAATCCTAATGCCCTTCAAGTCGTCTCTAAACTGAGCAATCTAGAGAGAGGGAAACATCTGGAGAAACACTGAAGCTTCTTCTACTGGTTTCTCCCACTGCTATAATCCTAACTTTTCAAGTTGATCTTAACATCCATGAAACAAAGACTGGGAAGCAATGTGAATTACATTGGTTCACTGGACTTATATGAATTACTTTAATGGGACTGGAAGACATGAGCCATGCAGAAAACATCTGCCTTTAGCACTATGTGGAGCCCCTCGGCAGACACTCAGACAAGCTTCAGGTGGGGGATCAGCACTACTGTGAACAGGTCTAACCAGTAAATTATAAAGATACTCTGTGGCTGCTGGGAGGTGTCAGGGAGCAGGTCTATATGTGCCCAGGGAATCCTCATGGGAAGGCTGGCCTAGTATAAGGGAAAGGAATCCAATTGTAAACTAGATTGTACCATAACATCCTAGAAAGCAGAAATCGAGTCTAACCCAGTTTCTAAAGCTTCCCTAAAACAAAAAGCTAAAGGGCAGAGAAAGAATGCAAATGTGAGCCCACAAAACCTAGCAAATGTGTGGAGACTGGATTGTGAAAGAGTCCTGTGTTCTGTTAGCAACAAGACCTAAATAGCTTTCAACTCTCCTAGTTTAGCATAAAAATAAATTCAAATAAGTAACATACCCTGGAATGAATCTTTATTGGTTGTAGTATAAAATCATTTGAAAAGTGTTTTTCATAGAATAAACTTTGGGTGTTTATTCTGTGTGTACGGAGGGTACCCAACTGTGGATCTGAGAAGCAGAATCTAACCTATAAGGACTCAACCTTTAAGAAAAAAAAATGTGAGGTGAGCAACACATCAATGGTTTAATCTTCTCCTTAACAACATGTTTTGGAAAAAAAAAAAAGATTCACCATAATGTAGAAAAAGTCTGCTCAAATGATTCACAGATCAGTGTTCCTTGAGTGTCATACTGAGACAAAAGGGGGTTAAAGTAAGTCATGATCAGTCTGAGAACACACAGTGTTAGAATTTTAAAGTATTTAGAAGGATAAAACTACCAGCCTAATAGAGGTCTATAAAATATGATTAACTGACTTTGGGGGATTTTAAGGGATCTGGGTCTACAAAGAAGGCAAAACATGATATTTGGCAAGACTTGGTATTTGCAAAACTGTATGTAGACAGTGTTGCATAATTTGGAATCAGTCAATAACACCAATGATCTCCATATGTTCTTCCTCCCCCAAACCACCCTAAATGAGCAAAAAGTTTAGGTAAAAAGTATAGAATTCTCTCAAGCCTTTACCTTCACTCCCAGCTAGATTGCTGTTCTAAACTTCCCTCCATACAAGTTCTGCAGTCAGCACGAGATTTTTACCTGGAGCAGTTAGTAACCACAGGCAAGCTGTATTTCATTATAATAGACACATCTGTTGTAATGTCAGCTATCTATTGTAATGGCTCTTTGGTATATATGCACATATGAACTGACATTTAGGTTTATTCTTTTTTTATTATTAAAACATCACTGCATTTAGTTTACCTTTGTATAATTATCCCTTTAACATGAAAAATTTTTAATGAGATTGAACTTCTACATATAAAATGATGAACATTTTACATTTTGAAACCCTCTGGAAGACTTGTTCTCATTTACTCTCCCCCTTATGGTCCATAAGCTTGAACATTTTTCACACAGCCTTATCTCCAAATTCTTTTATACAAGTGACCTTTTTTGCATAAATATATTGATCACTTTTATGTCTTCTTTTTTGAATTGCCTGTTCATGTGCTCTATCCATTTTCTTTTGGAGTGACAGCATTTTCTTATTAATTCCAAAACCTTTCTGTAAATTAGTAATATTAATACCTTGTCACATGCAATATTTTCCCATTTTATCATGTTTTTTAATTGCAAATACATTTCACATTTATTATTAGAATCTCCAGGAAAGCAGCAGCCTGGGCATATTTTATATATGTGTGTGTGTGTGTGTATTTATATTTATATATAAATTATACATTATATACATATTTTTAACATGGAATAGCAAATTTATTTTTATTTTATTTTTTTGGCAGATGCTGATTTTTTTTATTTTATTTTTTATGAATATATTGTCAGATTGGCTTATACACAACACCCCGTGCTCATCCCAACAAGTACCCTCCTCAGTGCCCATCACCCATTTTCCCTCTCCCCCACCCCTCCATCCACCCTTAGTTTGTTCTCTATATTTAATATTCTCTTGTGGCTTGCCTCCCTCCCTGTTTGTATCTATTTTTTCCCTTCCCTTCCCCCATGGTTTTCTGTTCAGTTTCTCAAGATCCACACATGAGTGAAAACATAGGATATCTGTCCTTTTCTGACTGACTTACTTCACTCAGCATACCTTCCAGTTCTATCCACGTTGCTGCAAATGACATGATTTCATTCTTTCTCATTGCCAAGTAGTACTCCAATAAATATATAAACCACATCTTCTTTATTCTTTATTCTTGATGGACATTTAGGCTCTTTCCATAATTTGGCTATTGTCGAAAGTGCTGCTATAAACATTGGGGTACAAGTGCCCCTATGCATCAGCACTCCTGTATCCGTTGGGTAAATTCCTAGTAGTGCTATTGCTCAGTCATAGGGTAGCTCTATTTTTAATTTTTTGAGGAACCTCCTGCACAGTTTTCCAGAGAGGCTCCACCAGTTTGCATTCCCACCAACAGTGCAAGAGGGTTCCCATTTCTCCACATCCTCCCCAGCATATGTAGCTTCCTGGTTTGTTCATTTTAGCCACTCTGACAGGTGTGAGGTGGTATCTCAGTGTGGCTTTGATTTGTATTTCCCTGATGATGACTGATGTTGAGCATCATTTCACGTGTCTGTTGGCCATCTGGATGTCTTCTTTGGAAAAGTGTCTATTCATGTCTTCTGCCTATTTCTTCAATGGATTATTTGTTTTTCAGGTGTTGAGTTTGGTAAGTTCTTTATAGATTTTGGATACTAGCCCTTTATCAGATATGCCATTTGCAAATATCTTTTCCCACTCCATCGGTTGACTCTTAGTCTTGCTGGTTGTTTCCTTTGCAGTGCAGAAGCTCTTTGTCTTGATGTGGTCCCTATAGTTCATTTTCACTTTTAATTCCCTTACCTTTGGAGATGTATCAAGTAAGAAATTGCTGCAGCTGAGGTCAAAGAGGTTGTTGCCTGCTTTCTCCTCTAGGGTTAACAAGTATCTCAAATGACACTTATGATCAGAAAGATCTGGAAAATAATTAGAAGAAAGATATGAAAGCTATTTGTACCTATAGAAGACCACTCAAATGTAAGTTCATTTGAAATTATTTTTTTTTCTATTTTGGAAAACCCAAGTTATGGATAATCCCAGACATAAAGACTTAAAACTGCTTTAATGCAGGAACTAAAAGGAAATTTAAACACCATCTGGAATTTAAGGTGAGCTGTGATGAGCTAGAGCTGGATCATATTTGGCTCACGAGAGTTGGCTGTTAAATATTTAGGAATTTTGCAAGCTGATTGTTAAATATAGCCATTTTAAAAATGATATTTTATAACCTTACAAGTCAATAAATTATATTTTTAAATGTTTATTTATTTTTGAGAGAGTGAGCGTGAGTGGGGGAGGGGCAGAGAGAGAAAGAGAGAGAGAACCCCAAGCAGGCTCCATGTTGAACATGGAGCCTGACTCAGGCTTGATCTCGACTGTGAAATCATGATCTGAGCCAAAATCAAGAATCGGATGCTTAACCAACTGAGCCATCCAGGTGCCCCATCAATGAATTATATTAAAACAAAGGTGGTAATACTCAAAAGTCACCAATTCCCAGTCGTTTTAAAACATTTTACTATTATGTATTCTTGAGGTTATTTATGTCTATTGTATCTGTGGTGGAAATACTACTACTGCACATTTCTTCCAACTCTGTTTTCAGCCCTGTCACATTGGCAGCTCAAAATCAGCCATAGTGTGAACGTTTACAGCAAGGAAATCAGTAAATGCAACAAGTCTTGATTTGTTGTTTGCTGATTTTCCACACAAGGGTTGGCAAACTTTTTCTGTAAAGGGCCACATAATAAATAATTTAGGCTCTGCACCCCATGTTATATCTCTGTCACAACTATTCAATTCTACTGTTGCTACATAGACAATACATAAATGAAGGGTCATGGCCAGAATTTCACCAACAGTGGATCAGTTTGGGCCTGAGGGTTGTAATTTGTTGTTTTTTTTTTTTAATATTTATTTATTTCTGAGACAGAGAAAGATAGAGCATGAGCAGGGGAGGGGCAGAGAGAGAGAGAGGGAGACACAGAATCTGAAGCAGGCTCCAGGCTCTGAGCTGTCAGCAGAGAGCCGACGCCGGGGCTCGAACTCACAGACTGTGAGATCATGACCTGAGCCGAAGTCGGACGTTCAACCGACTGAGCCACCCAGGCGCCCCCTGAGGGTTGTAATTTGAACCTTGAATTAGACTTAAGAAAAATGTATTTGTCGGGGCACCTGGGTGCCTTAGGCAGTTAAGCATCCAACTCTTGGTTTCGGCTCAGGTTGTGATCTCACAGCTCATGGGTTTGAGCACCAGGTCAGGCTCTCTGTGCTGGTAGTGCAAAAGTTGCTTGGGATTCTCTCTCTCCCTCTCTCTCTCTGCCCTTCCCCTACTTGCGCTGTCTTGGTCTCTCTCAAAAATAAATAAACTTTAAAAAAAAAAAAGGAAAAGAAAATATATTTGTCTGCTTAGGCTACCATAACAAACACCACATACTGGGTGGCTTAAACAACAGAAATTTATTTTTTCACAGTTCTGGAGGCTGGAAAGTCTAATATCAAGGGTTTAGTTTCTGGTGAGAGCTTTCTTCCTGGTTGGTAGAGAGCCACTTTTCTGTGTGTCCTCACACGGTGGACAGAGAGAGCAAGCTCCATAGTGTCTCTTCTTCTAAGGACACTAAACTTAACAGTACAAGGTACTCACCCTTATGACCTCATTTAACCTGAATTACCCCCTTATAGACCCTATCTCCAAATATAGTCACACTGGGGACTAGAGGATTTTCAGGGGACACAATTCAGTACACAGTAGAAAGTAATATAGAAGGGCACCTGGGTGGTTCAGTTGGTTAAGCATCTAGCTTCAGCTCAGGTTGTGATCTTGCGGTTCACGAGTTTGAGCCCCACGTTGGGCTCTGTGCTGACAGCTCAGAGCCTGGAGCCTGCTTTGGATTCTGTGTCTCCCTCTCTCTCTGCCCCTCCCCACTCATGCTCTCTCTCTCTCTCTCTCTCTCCCCCCGCCCACACTTTCAAAAATAAATAAACATTTTTTAAAATTTTTTTAAAAAGAAAGTAATAGAGAAAATGTTATTAAAGCAGATCAAACTTAAAAGTGTGTCAGGTCTATAGCCATTACATTGTGAGAAAATATTCTTCCAGTATCTGAAAGTTATTACCTAGATCAACAAAGAATTCATTCATGTCACTGAAGGACAAGTGAAGTTCCAGTGTGTATCTTCACTGTTGCTCTTTCTAAATTTTTTTTTCAACGTTTTTTTATTTATTTTTGGGACAGAGAGAGACAGAGCATGAACGGGGGAGGGGCAGAGAGAGAGGGAGACACAGAATCGGAAACAGGCTCCAGGCTCCGAGCCATCAGCCCAGAACCCGACGCGGGGCTCGAACTCACGGAGCGCGAGATCGTGACCTGGCTGAAGTCGGACGCTTAACCGACTGCGCCACCCAGGCGCCCCTCACTGTTGCTCTTTCATCTTCATCATTAACATACATACTCCTGTTGGAATTATACCCAACCATCAATTGTAGTTACGGGTTGACTACGGGTATAAAACTGTGACAAAAATCAAAAACGGTATTTTATGATAATCAATTAGCTCTATGAAATTTCCAATGAAGGGTACTGTGTATTATATTATTAGCAGTAAATTCTGTGCTATATATCTTTTATGCTGTAAAAATATAATTGCTCGTGTATGTGTATTTGAGTGGACAGGTGGTACGGGAGCCAGTTAAACATTTGCCAGCATACCACTTTCATAACCTTCTTATTTCATAAATAAGGAAAATTCATCAAAAGAGATACATACTGTCAGCAGCCCTGATAGGCACCTCTTGGTTTTGCCTGCACAGTATCCTTCTCTAATTCTATGAGTAAGAAAACCTTGGTTTCCCTTTGGAAACTGACCTCTTTGAATTTCAAGTGGTATTGGTGAGCAATTGTGGATGGCATTATCTCTTTTGATTTTTAGGCCATCATCATGACTACAATGCAAAGACACAAATATCCTCTGAACACACAAGGATATTCAGGCTCATAACATGCAGGTGACTTACTAGATTCCACAGAGGAAATGAATGGTGGGACTGTGCTTTGATCTCAGGTTGTCTGACCCTTTCCTTTTTAACTGCCTCAGTTGCTGTATCCTCTTGGCTCTAGTGTGACATCTGAACGTCCTGCCTGCCTGACTTTAACACACTTTGCTTGCTGTGTCTACACAAAACTCATCTTGCTTCTGCCTAACTCCAAGCGCCCCTAGACCTCACTCTCAGCTCTCTCTCCCTCCTCTCCCTCTTCCCTACTCTACACAGAAATGGTGTGACAACGCTGAAGAACCATGTTGCCAGTTCACCCTTCCCAGACCCTGAGCTGATATTGGACTTGTCTCCAATGCATGTGCAACAGTCGTCACCCCAGAAGTAAGCCTCTACCTTCCTGGATCCACAGCACAATGAGGCACATTGCAGCGTGAAGGAGCCAAATCAAAAATGACCATTTTCTGATTATACAGATGTTAGCCCAATTTTCATGAGTCCCTACAACCATAACATGTAAGAAACTCAATTCTAAATTAGAAGCTTTATTTGTGAAATCCATCTTTGAGTAAAAAGCTCATAAAGTACAAAGCAAATGAGATCCTTGCTAGACAGTGACAAGGCATGCACTAATAGGAAAACCAACAAGTTATCCAGATACGCATACAATTATTTCTCTTGCACCGCTAAATTCTCAACTTGTCTAGATTTCTCTACTGCCCTAATTTGTTGATTCATTCACTGTATATTCATTAATATTTGTTAAGGGTTATATATATATATACATATATATATGTATATATATATATATATACACACACACACACATATTTATTTCATACATATGCTTATATATATATATATATATATATACACACACACATATTTATTTCATACATATGCTTAGTCAACAAAATAGTATTAAAAATTATTTATGTGATACTGATATTTCACATTTATACGATTTATTTTCATGAGGAGGAATTGGTGAGTTGACAGACTTAAAGAAAAAAGGAAGGGAACAATGAATAAGGGCAGGAAGGTAGAATAGAAGTGAAGAAATGAGAAGGAAAATCAATATTTATTTAGCTACCATGTCCCAAGAATTGCAAGAAGCAATGACATGGGTTCAAGCCCTCACTTTGCAGTTTAACAGCCAGATGACTTGAGACTGGCTCAAAGCCTCTCTGAAGCTTAGTGCCTTTGGCTGTAAAGTAGAAATAACAAAAACACCTACTTTTCAAAAATGTGGCAAGGATGAAATGAGACAATGCATATAAAAGGTGTTTTACAAACCATGACACAACAAACAAATGTTAATTGTGGCTTTTATTATCTGTAGTTCCATTCTTTCCTTTTAGCTTGAAATTAAAGGACATGAATTAATGTCGTAATCTCCTTTATATACATTAGACATTTGACAGTCGTTGACTGATTTCATCAGCAAAGAGAATATCAGAACTAGCTCAATCTGAGAAAATATAACAGTAGCTAAAAAGGTAGGATCAGCTTTGCATATAGACGAATACTGCTGTACTTTTGAAGGACTACAAAACTCCCATGAGTTTAAATAACTACCTGTATTTCCTGGTTCCTGCCTAAAATTTTGTTATGTATTTGTCTCCCCAGGTAAAACCTCTAATACCTCTAAAGTGAAAATATCTTTGGAAGGGCATCTGATCCATCATTTCTTTTCAATCATTTGCAAGTCAGATTAATGAAGGATCAGGAAGATAATTTTCGTAGATGTGGGACTCAAGGACACTTGCTCTCCTCAGAGGAAAAGGAGAGAACAGTGACTGGGAAGACTGGTAACCAAAACAACAACCTGTCTACATCATCATTTTGCTTGCAGTTAGTTTCTAGCCTTAATTTCACTGCATGTAAGTAATATTCTCCACTTTATGAGTTCAAATACTTCTGGGAATTTCTTGAATTAAGATATATTTCTCATTTGTGTAACATATAAACTGTAACTAGAGTTTTGGGGAAAAAAAGTTATTTTCAAGTCCCCCGGTCAGGAGATACCTACTTTAAAAAAAAAAAAAATTGTATACAAAACCAATTGAAGTGAGAATAGTGCCTGAGGTTTTCAATACAGCTGTGGTTGTAAGTTGAAAACTTCAGATCTGTCATTGTTCTAAGGTTCTCACTAAGTTAAATGCACGTTTTAGAACTCTTTTCTGCCCAAACTCTGTAGAAGTTAAAACTTGAATCTATGCTCTTATGACAATCCTACCTATTGTCATATGTATATTCATTTGTTACTGTTTTCAACTAGTAGAGTTTTTTTTTTCCTGAAGCAAAAAATTATATACTTACTGAGAAACACAAAGAACAAAACCCAATATGATATCTGATTGCCAGTCTTGACAACATTCCTTTTGAAGTTTTGTGTGTGTGTGTGTGTGTGTGTGTGTGTGTGTGTGTGTCTGTTAAAGAAAGAATATAAAAGCTCTAATATAATAAAGCAATTAAAACTCTAGTGTCAGACAGTCAAATCCCAGTTCTGTTAGTATGAGTACTTAGCATTAAAGAAGTTTCTTAAATTTTCTATGCCTCCATAAATAATATTTATTTATAAACTTATTGTGAAGTTTAAATGAGATAATTTATATAAAATAATCTACAAAGTACCATCACATACCTATGTTTCAATAATTTGAGCTATTAATATTATTATTAGAATAGAAAATAAGTGAATGATCTAGGTAGAATGCCTCAAAAACATGAACAAAAATATCTTCCAAAACAGCTACTTAATTCCTGCAGTCATGTGAAAAAAAAAAGAAGAAAATCTCTCTACCATATCTTGAAATCTAAAAACCATATTTCAAATTGACAGGCTCAATCATGCACTCCTCCAACTATTCAGGATGGAACAAAAGGAAAATGTTAAACACAAGTTAAAAACAGAAGTTACGCCAACTACAACATTTTTTCAAAAAAATTTTTTCTTTCAAAACTGCCAAAAAGTTTCATGTGTTGATAATTATGAGAATCTCATAGCTCTAGCTATCTCAGATCAGAATATCTGAAAATTAATGAATTTATTCCCAATCTTGTCAAAAGTAACATACATCTTCATGGCACATTATAAAGACCATGAACTCTGAGGATTCCTGACAGTGATTGCTTGATGAATCAGATATTTTTAAAAGAGTTAACACACTTATGAGTAAGACTACCTCAACCTATCTTAAGAGTTCTGGATAGAAGCCACCCACCTGAGGGTCTAGCTTGTTTTAAAAACAAAGATCATCTCATCTCCTCACAGTTCTCAACCCATACCTTCAGCAGTTGTACCTCAAGGTGCCTGATTGAGTTTGCCCTCCATAAGGAGAAACTAGCCTAAAAGGGGTGGCTTGGGAGGAACCAGCAGGAGTTTTCCAGAGCAGGTGGCCATCCTAGTCTCAGCTGCTACTTGAAAAAGTCAGCAAAGGGAAGCCTGAAATATTTAAATGCACATCAGCAGTTTTCCTCAAAGAGGCCTCAGGACAACTCAAGTGAATATACAGTTGACCCTTGAAACAACATGGGGATTAGGGACACCAAGCTTCAGCATAGTTGAAAATCTACATATAACTGTTGACTCCTCTAAAACTTAACTAGTAATAGCCTACTGTTGACTGGAAGTCTTACTGATAACATAAACAGTCAATTAACAGATATTTTGTATGTTATATATATAACATACTGTATTCTTACAATAAAGTAAGCTAGAGAAAAGAAAATGTTATTAAGAAAATCATAGGGGTACTTGGATGACTTAGTCTGTTAAGTGTCTGACTCTTGGTTTCAGCTCAGGTCATGATCTCGCTGTTTCGTGGGTTCAAGCCCGTGTCTGGCTCTGTGCTGATAGTATGGAGCCTGCGTGAGATTCTCTCTCCCTCTCTGTGCTTCCCCTGCTCGTGCTGTCTCAAGGAAGGAAGGAAGGAAGGAAGGAAGGAAGGAAGGAAGGAAGGAAGGAAGGAAGGAAGGAAGGAAGGAAGGAAGGAAGGAAGGAAGGAAGGAAGGAAGGAAGGAAGGAAGGAAGGAAGGAAGGAAGGAAGGAAGAAAGAAAGAAAGAAAGAAAGAAAGAAAGAAAGAAAGAAAGAAAGAAAGAAAGAAAGAAAGAAAGAAAGAAAGAAAGAAAGAAAGAAAGAAAGAGAAAGAAAGAAAGAAAGAAAGAAAGAAAGAAAGAAAGAAAGAAAGAAAGAAAGAAAGAAAGAAAGAAAGAAAGAAAGGAAAAGAAAGTCATAAAACAGGAAAATACATTTACAGTACTATATTTATTAAAAAATTCCACATATAAGTGGACCCATACAATTCAAACCCATACTGTTCAAGGGTCAACTGTGGACGCAGACAAGTGACTCCTGCATTTTCTAGTTCTTATTATAATAGCAATATATAATTGTTAAAGAAAACGGAGACATGACCAAGAAAAATGAATCATGATACATGATGTATATAGTTATACATCGATAGCTGCATAGATCCTTTTCCAACCAGAATGGAATTATACTGTACTTGCTACTTTGCAGCATACTTTTTCAATTAACAGTTATCTGTTATCTGTTTCTCAAGTGAATAAATGTCCTCCTACAAGCTAAATGCTCATCTTAAAAAATAAATCTCAGAGTAGTCTACTAGGAATATAGACCTACAAAGTATTTCAGAGATTTTCTTTCAGAAATTCTAAATCCAAAATCTCAAACAGCCAGGGATTTAGCAGAGGAGGTCTAACCCTGAAATGTGATGGTAGACCACAAAATGGAACTTCTTCAACTAATGTTGATAGGCTATTCTGGCCAACAGATTACTTTGAGTGTATGTGAGATAGAAAAGTTCAATGTCTAATAAAATAAATGTTACAATTCAAATGAAAAACATACAAGGAGTGTGGTAGGGGCTAAAAGACTATAGAGTCTGTCTTGCTATCCCCCTCATCCAATCACTGAGTTAATCTCCAAAGGAATTCTTTGATTTTCCCATTTTCCATTGTCATTGCTACTTTCCTTTTTCTGTCTCTCCCATCTCTCACCTGGAGTCAGATACAAGGATGTGTAAGAGTATAAGGAGGTAGGCCAACTTTCCTTTCCTGTCTCCTTCCTCCAATCTTAACTCTGCTATCCATGTAAAACGCAAATTAGAGCTTGTCGTTCCCTGCTCAAAATCCTTGAATGGCTCTCTGAGCTTTTGTGATAAAGAACAAACTGCCTTGCGTGGCAAGGTCATTGTCTACCATCATCCCATCTCCAACTCCTCCTCCTACACATCTGCCTTGTAGGCAATACTGAATGTCTCTAATGCTCAGAACATGTCCTGTTGACTCACTCCTCTCCTCTGTGTCTTGGCATATTAATTCTCTCTGCCTGAAATGTCTATATAAAAACTCCTACTCACTCATCCTTCAAATTCCAACTTAAATGTTATTTCTTTTTCTTACCTGTTCTTTTCTCTCTGCTCTCATTATACTTTGAATATATCCATGAGAGCTACTGCTCTTGTTTGTTTCCCAGTCTGCATCACTAGTATACTGTAAAGTACCCCCATCCTAGGATCATGGGTTGTGTGTCTTTCCCTTGCAAACAGTGGCTAGCCTGTAGAAACTTGAGGAAGGAAAGATGAAATGAAAAAAGGAAGAGAGACAAGGAAGGAGGGAGGGAGGAAAAATATGCTTGGGAAATTAGAGGATTATTTGTTTATCAAAGGAGTTTCTTGGACTAAGAAAAAAGATGGATAAATTAGTAAATGAATAGATGACAGAGAAATGATAACAGGTAGGGAGGTAGAAAAATAGATAATAAATGGATGAGAAGCAAAATGAGAAGCACTATGCAATCTTGAGTATCAGGATCCCAGGGCTAAATGTCACTTTATTGACCTTTCAGAATTTATCAGAGACAATCTCTAAAACTTCATACACTGATCCTTTATTTAGAGGTGGAGAAAGGCTGTATTTTAAAAAAACAAATAGTAGAGGGGTGCTTGGGTGGCTCAGTTGGTTGGGCATCCGACTTCGGCTCAGGTCATGCACAGTCCTTGGGTTCAAGCCCTGCATCAGGCACTGTGCTGACAGAGCCTGGAGCCTGCTTCAGATTCTGTGTCTCCCTCTCTCTCTGCCCCTCTCCTGCTCCCATTCTGCTCTCTCTCTCTCTCTCAAAAATAAATAAATAAATAAATAAATAAATAAATAAATAAATAAATAAATAAATAATTTAAAAAACACAGTAGAACAATATCTTCAAAGTGTTTTGGAATGGGAATAAAACTGATCATCTCTAATGAATCAAAGTAAATAAAGTTTAGAATTTTAACAATAAATAGGATCTTATAAAGGATTATCTCACTTTGAGGTGTATTATTTATCTTATATATCTTTTACCTCTGAGGGGAAGAATTTGGAACAAAAAGGATGACTGCATCTTTCACCCACCTAGAATGGTTGTAGGAGCACTGTTCTATGTTGGGAAACTAGCTTGGATTTGTAAAGGGAGCTTCTCAATAGAAAAATGGATATGCCTTTCCTTTCTATTTCACACAATTTCTTCCACTGGTAGGATCCAGTTTGGCCAAATGGTAAGGACAGGTTATATATGTTAATAATCCTCTTTCCTAAAATTTTGTTTACTAAAAAGAAATAACTCTAAGCATTTTAGCCAACCTTGAATTCTGAATTTTACTCTTTTGAACTTTTAAATTTAACTTCAGATGTCTCATAGATATATGGTAGGGAAATATCATAAAGATACGAGCTCCATTTCTAAAGATATGAATATGCAGTTCAAGTATATAAATATGGAATCTGGACTTAAGAAGTTTATAGTCTGGGAGGAGAGATATGACATATATATAAATCACAGTAATGAAAGAAAAAAGTTGAATCCATATTATAATAGAGATATAAATAAATGAGGTATAGGACCACAGAGAACAATTCATTCCACCTGGAAAGATCATAATTATGCATAAAAATTTATGTGGAAGAAGACTGTGATTCATTTCACACCCTGATTTCTATGTCAAGACAAGCTCCTATCATTGCTCTTTGTGTCTAGGACTCAACTGAGATATTTCTTCCATAAATTTGGTTTGGATGTAAGATAGATGGATGCAAACAGCTCCCAGAAATCACTCTCCCTTCTTCATCTGGGTCTATATACTCAGATATCCATGGGGGCTTGAGTTTTGTTGGTAGAGAAAGGGGAATTATCTTCCATATACATATACATATACATATACATATACATATACATATACATACACATATACGTATACATATAATCTTTTCTTAGGGAAGAGGGGGGGAAAGGAGAGGAGAATGGTAATTATAGTGTATTTACAGCCTGTCTGGCCTGTGGATTGATTTTAAATTATATTTAATAAACAGTGAGTCAGAAGCTGCAGAATTTTTTTTCCTAAGGGACTTACTGATTCTGGACAAGTGGTAATAGTGACAACCCAACAGAATCTTTCAAGAGTAGCTATGGGCACAAGTAGAGATGCTTTAGGCCTGAAGTTTAAAAACAAGTAGCCTGGAGTTTGTAAGAATGCCATTCTGCACCTCACCCCCTCTTGTTCTGCACCCTTCAGTTGGTTCCGCCTTGCACAGAACAAGCCGTAGGCTCACCTTAAATATAAATAGTGATGTTTTTAGGGAGGGAAGGATATAGCAGCAATTCTTTGCCTAGTGAAATGCTACAGAGCTGGAGAAGATTAGGCAGGATTCCACACTGGGGCTCCAGCTGACTGAACGATTATAGCTCCCTGCCAAACCCTGCTCTAGAGATGCTGGAAATTGCTGCAATGCCCTTTGGAGATTGCTAGTTCTGATACTCAGGCCATGGTGCTCATGCCTTCTTTTGTAGAACTATGTCCCAGAGGTGTGGGACACCAGCCTGACCTCACAGTCAAGCAGACCCAAGTTCAAATCTCATTTCTAACATCATGTAGTTGAAAGTTTGAGGTCTCATCTAATTTAAACCTCCTTGGTTTCCTCAACTATAAAATAGGGATAACTAATACTCACATTGAAGGACTATTATCAAAATTAAATGAGACACAGTTAGATAATACTTAGATAATTCCTACATAGAAAAAAAAGATACATTAAGGGATAGCTAGTGTAATCATTAGCATTATTGTTTTATGGTAATAAAATCATTAATTTTAATGGTAATAATCATTAATTATAAAATAATCATTAATTATAAAATAATTGTGTTTGCACATGGTAATAATCATTAATTATAAAATAACTGTGTTTGCTCACGCTGACATTTTAACTGATAAAGCATACATTTTTAGGGGAGTCTGGGTGGCTCAGTTGGTTAAGCGTCTGACTTCAGCTCAGGTCATGAACTCATAGTCTGTGAGTTTGAGCCCCGCATCAGGTTCTGTGCTGACAGCTCAGAGCCTGGAGCCTGCTTCGGATTCTGTGTCTCCCTCTCTCTCTGCCCCTCCCCTGCTGGCGGGCTCTCTCCCCCTCTCAAAAATAAATAAACGTTAAAAAAAAATTAAAGCATAAATCTTAGAGGTGAAAGCTAACTTTTCAATTACCTCATGTAGCCCTTTATTTTACAAATTAAGAATATGTGGCCCAGAACAGTTTTCCAAAGTCATACAGATAATTGGTAGAAGAGTAAGAATTCATGGAGCTTATTGTGCTTTCTGTTCCAGGTTTTGTGCCTCTTCTTCTAAGAGATAAATCAGCTTTTAATGTATCTTTTCACACTTAGAAACCATGAATTTTTGTGAACAAAATAAATGCAGGACCCCTTGTGGCTCAGGCTCACCTCAAAGTCACATTCAAAGCAGCACAGCCCAGCCACTGAGAGTAATTTAAGAGGAACTGCAGTCTTTACGTGCATATCAAATACAATTTTTGTGATTTAATTTACAACCCACAGCGACATTATTTTTTCTCCTCTTTTGCACTGCAACTACTCTCTATTGTCTCACCCACCAATCCAGAAAAGCCTTTAATGCTATTACCAAAATTCTCCAGGCACTCTGCCCTTTGGGGTTTTACCTGCCGTTTTCACTTCATTTCCCCTATCTCACTGAACCTCACTTCCAAAACAGGAAAAGACCAAGAGGATTTCAGTTCCCACCCATTTCCGCCTGCCAGATGCTGAAGGATAGTCACAGGCACCCTTCACTTTGGGCTCTCCTGATACATCCTTGCTACCCACTTCCCCTTAATATGACTGTCTTTCTCCTGAGACATTCTTGTGAGGGCTTTGTGGTGAGTTGTTCACCTCATCACAATTTCAAATTTTAACTGTTACATAAAACTAGAAGTATCACCTTATGTTCCTAAAAAAAAAGTACTTCAAATTTAGTAACTAGAAAACTAAATGGTTTGTGCTCTTTGAGCTTCTAGCAATAGAGTGCAATTATCCACATACCATTAGTGAAAGAAAATCTGAAAGGGTAGTCCTCTTCATTTGAATTTACTTCTTTGGAAGAAATCCACAAACACCAGTGAGGGAAGGAGGCAGCCACTTAGGTAAATGGATCAAATTGTAAATCAGTGGGTTTGCCACTGCTCCAGTTACATTATCCTTACATCCGGCCCTTTATGTTACTTGTGGCACTTCAAAAATAGTGCTTAGAAACCATATGTTATGTATATCAATGTAAAATAGTAACGCTGGACTAACAACAGGGCAATTATAACAAATAGAGTATTATATTCAGGTAAGAATAAAATTATCTGAGGAAGCTCTTTCTCTTTCAGTTCAAATAAATCTACCTTAAGCTTATTCCTGCCAGGTAGCTTAGAGGATAAGATACAGAAGCAGCTAGCCTGTCTAGCTAGCCTCTTTGGTGGTACTCTTTTTATTTGGATATAGAGACATTCATACCACTTACCGGGTCTGTAATTTTAGTTTCTGATAGGAGTTTTGCATTCCATATACACTCTAAAAATTCATGTCGTAAAGCTCTCAGCCAGGTCCATGTGACTAGTATACACAATAATATCTAGCCCTCTTTTATACCAAAAAAATTTCAAACTCCTATTACATTTATTGACCATGAAAAATACAAGTTAGAACACTCAGTATGGAGATTAATAATGATTTGTTTATTAACTTTTACAAACAATTGGATGCAGTGTTTCTACTTAGGAATATTTCAGTACTCTTTAGTTTTCAAGTTGATTAAAAAATATTGCCAATGAGTACTGAACTTCATAAGTTTTAATGTACAGTCTTACATTCATTAACTTTTCAGTAAGCCTAATAACAAGCAAACCTGACGGGCGGGGCAGTGGCTTGAAAATCTGCATTCCTTCCACCTAAAATATTTACATTTACATGTATACTAGCAAATGCTCTGACTTACTTAGAAAATCCATAGGTTAGTTATTAACAATGTTCTTCTTACCTTATAAACATCCATTCCACTAAATGATACCCATGTTATTATTAAGCACATATGCACATAATGACTAATACTCTAGGGATTCTAATGAAGGAAAAATCATTTATCCCTTATATATTTTATAGCTTCTAAAAGGAAAAGAAAAACAGAGTCCAAGCAGGAGGGGAAAAAGTCATGAGAAGAAAAACACTAGTAGAGAATGAAACTGATGCTAAGCCCTCTGACCCACTAATGGATTCTTGAAGAAAGACTGAGGAGATTAATTCTGTGGAGCCCTGAGCTGTTACTTGTTGAACACTCTCATTGGAGAGTAATGGGAGCTATTTTCTCAGTAAATGTGTTGCCAAAAGTCAAGATCACTAAAATATATTCAACCATTCCCCATGAACAATTTATAATTGTTCAAGTATAGACTCCCTCCTCCTCCATGGCCTCTTCATTTACCTCCTCATTCTCCCTCCACTGCTCTGCTTCTGTATGAACATGTTTCACTGAAGCTTGAAAACAAAAGCGTCCTAAACAGAGGTAACCATGGGATTATGAAACCAAAGCAAGAATGAAAACAAAATGAAAACCCCATTTTAATCATCATGCTGACATCTTCAAGTCCAGTGCTGCTTGACCACAGTGCTCAAAGAATGCACATTGGTAACTGTGAGACATTATATTAGTACTATTACTTGATAATCATCAAGTTACAAGTATGCATTAATAGACATAGGAATTAAATGCTTGTGAGTTCCGAGATTTTTACTTTCTTTTTTATCCTACCCATGGATTAACTTCTAATAATGAAAAATGGATGGATAAACTATCCATAATAAATCTACATCCATTCTGAACCCAAGCAAGAAAGATATCAAAACACCTCTATTAATAAAAACACAACAATCACATTTACTAATCAAAGATAAAGTGATAATGAAGAAGAAATGGAAGTGAAATTGGCAATAATAAATGTTTATAAAAATAATAATCAGGTAAAAATCTATAAATCTTCTGTAGTATAATGTTAACAATAAAATGAAGTCTATTATATTCTAAGGGTAATGGTGGAGTTGCTTGTTATCAGAGTAATTCTCCTGCCCATACAATTACAAACTGTAAATGAAGTATAAAATGCAATTGTGTAAAGGCACTGGAGAGTGACCAAAAGCAGTCTGAAAATGGAGAGGATACAACTCTGCAGAGAAAGGAAACAGACTAAGTGAAATCATATTTGTTTGGCTTTTCCCTAAGGGCATTCCCAAGCCCAGGTACAGAAATAAAGATCAAGGTGAAGGCTGTACTCCTATTGCCCTAAGAAGTCAGAGGACATATTTAGGGCATATTTAGAGCCACAGAAGTTGAGGGACTGATAGTAGAAAATATGAAAATCCATGTAGACACTCCCCTCAGATCTTTGGTTGACTCCAGAACAGCTCATGATACAGCAAGACTCCAAAAATCCCAGGGTGAGTTATCAACAGCTGAAAGTCTGAAAAAGCTGAGCAAAAATTTTCACAGCTCCACACAGCAAGAAGAACACTGGAGATCATGTCATGCCAAGTTAAAGTAACCTCCTATTGAAACAAAAATGAACCATGATTTAAGAGTCAAGAGCAAAATCAAAATAAAGATATCCCTAACAAAGCCTAAATCCAAGCTTCATTCATCCTAAAGTAATCTCTCATAGTTTAGCTACATGCTAGAACAAAACTCAATCAGTTCAGAGAAAAATAATGGTACCTATAATCTCCACAATATATCATTTCAAAGAAAATAGAATGAAGGAATTAGTAAAAGAGACAAAAATCAACAAAATAAAAAATGAAAAAGAAAACAGAAATTTTAAAGGGTCAAAATTAGTTCTTTAAAAAGTCTAATAAATAAAATTATTAATTGATGTAAGTAATAAACCCCTAGCTACTCCAAAGAAAAAGAAGGCAAAACACAAAAATTATCAATAGCAAGAATGAAAAAGAAGACATCACTGAAGACCCTGGAGATACAAAAAGATCATAAAGAAAAAATATGAAAATTAAATTGAACAATCTAGTCAAACAGTCAAATTTCTTAGAAAATTTAAATTATCAAAACTAAGAACAAGAAGAAATAGTAAACCTAACTAATGTTATGCAAATGAAAGTAACTGTATTCATAATCTGAAACATTCCCATAAAAAAATTTCAGGCCACATAATATTCTTGGCAAACTATATTAAAAATTTTAAGGAAGAAACAGTGACCACTTTATGTAATTTAAGAAAACAGAAGGGTAGGGAAGACTGACCAAATCATTTTATGAGATAAGCACAATCCTGATATAATTTTTTTTAATTACCAAAAAAAGTATGAGTTTAGTCCAAGGTTTTTATTTTTTTTCAAGGAATTTTGTTTATTTTTGCTTGTTTATTGTTAGTTTTGGATGTCCAATTATAGTTAGCCCTTAAACAACACAGGGGTTAGGGGTGCTGACCTTTCTGCAGACAAACATCGATCCATAACTTTTGACTCCCCCAAAACTTAACTACTAATAGCCTACTGTTGACCTAAAGCCTTACTGATAACATGAACAGTCGAACAACAAATATTTTGCATATTTTTTAAGTTTATTAATTTTTTTAAAGTTTATTTATTTTGAGAGAGACAGAAACAGCGCGAGCAGGAGAGGGGAAGAGAGGGAGGGAGAGAGAATCCCAAACAGGCTCTGCACTGTCAGCACAGAACCTGATGAAGGGCTCAAACTCAAGAAACCATGTGATCATAACCTGAGCTGAAACCAAGAGTTGGATGCTTAACTGACTGAGCCACCCCGGTGCCCCTATTTTGTATATTATATACTCCATTCTTAAAATAAATAAGCTAGAAAAACAAAAATGTTATCAATAAAATCATTTAAAAAAGAAAATACATTACAGTATTATACCGTATTTATCAAAAACAGAAAAAATTCTGTGCACAAGTGGACACAGGCAATTCCAATCTGTGTTATTAAAGGGTCAACTGCACTGCAAACACCATTTGTTCAAAACTCTGTCTTTCCTCCATTGAATTGCTTTTGCACCTTTGTGAAAAATCAGCTGTACATTTTTGTGTGCATCTATTTCTGGATTCTCTATTCTGTTCCATTTATCTTTGTGTCTATCCCTCCACCAAAACCACGTGGTCTTGATTCTACTGGCTATATGGTAGAATTTAAAATTGGATAGGATGATTTCTCCCTTTATTCTTCTACTTCAAGATTGTTTTCACTATACCAGGGACATTGTCTTTTCATGTAACTTTTAGAAAAAGCTTGTCTGTGTCTTCAAAAAACTTTGGATCTTGATAAGAAGCTCATGAACCCCATGATCAATTTGGGAAAAACTGACATCTTTACTATGTTGAGTCTTCCAGCCCATAAGTCTTCCACTTGCTTTGGGTTAATGTAACATTTCTTTAGATCTTCAATGTATTTAGATCTCCTTCAATTTCATTTATGAAAATTTTGTGATTTTTAGCATATAGATCCTATACATATTTTATTAAGTTTATACCTAATATTTTATTTTCTTTGGGGTTACTTTAAATGGTATTATATTTTTAATTTTGATTTCCATATAGCTATTATTAGTATGTAGACACATGATTATTTTCTTATATCCTATGAAACTGATGAACTAATTTATTAATTATAGGAAATTGTATGTTAATTCATTGGGATTTTCTTCATACACAATCATGTCTTCTACCAATATGGATAAATTAGTTTCTTCCTTTTCAATCTCTATGTCTTTTTTCTTCTTTTTCTTACCTTATGCAATGGTTAGAACTACCAGTACTATGTGGAACAAAAGTGGTAAAAGCAAACATCCTTGCCTTTATCCTGATTTTAGAGCAAAAGCGTTCAGTCTTTTTCCATTAACTATGATATTAACTATAGGGTTTTTTGTAGACCATTTACCAATCTGAGGAAGTTCCCCTCTACTCGTAGTTTGCTAAAAATCTTTGTCATTAATGCTGAACATTGTCAAATACTTTTTCTCCATCAATTGATATATTCATATGATTTGTCTTCTAAATAGGGTAGATAATATTGATTGATTTTCAAATGCTGAACCAATCTTTTTATGCCTAGGGGAAAAAAATCCCATTTGTTCATGGTATATAATTCTTTTCATGCATTGTTTGATTTGATTTACTAATATTTTGTTGAGGATATTCTGTGTATAAATTCATGGAAGATTTGTGTCTGTAGGGTCTTTTTTGGAGGGGGGTTTGTTTTTGGTACTATCTTTGTCTAATTGGGGTATCAGGATAAGACTAGCCCCACAAAATGATTGAAAAGATTTCCCTTCTCTTCTACTTTCCAGGATAAATTGTGTTAAAATTACTGTCAATTCTTTAAAACTTTACAATTCTCCAGTAAAACTATTTGGGACAAATTCATTTTTCAGAAGCTTTTAGTTACAAATTTAATTTCTTTGATGGTGATAGGACCATTCAGCTTATTTTTCTCACCTTGATTGAAGTTAGATAGATTTCAGTTTTTGAAATTTTTGGTCTATTTCTTCTGAGTTGTCAAATGTATGAGCATAAAGCTATTCCTAGTATTCCTTTATTATCCTTTTAATGTCTGCCAGATATGTCATTATATCACATATTTTATTCTTGAAATGGATGGTTTTGTTAGTCTTGCTACAAAATTATCAATTTTATTTTTTTTAAAGAAGCGTCTTTTATTTCATTGACTTTTTTCTATTATTTTTCCTGTTTTCACTTTCATTGATTTTTTATCTTTCCACTTGCTTTGGGTTAATTTTACTCTTCTTATTCTTACTTTCAGAGGTAGATATCTAGATTATTAATTTCAGATCCTTCTTTTTTTTTTCTAATGCAAACATTTGCTACTAGAAATTTTCCCCTCATCTTTAGCTGCATCCCAAGTATTTTGATATCTTGCATTTTCATTTCATTCAGTTTTATGTTGTTTTCTATTTCCTTTGGGATTTTCTCTTTAATAAATGGATTATTTAGAATTGTGCTGTTTAATTTCCTCCTATTTGAAGAGTTTCCTATTTTCTTTCTGTTACTGATAACTAGTTTGCTTTGATTATGGTCAGAGAACAAACTCTGTATGATTTCAATTCTTTCAAATCTGTGAAGGCATGTTTTAAGGCAGAGGATATGGTCCATTATAATATATGTCCCAAGGGCATTTGAAAAATAATTTTTATTGTGCTATTGTTGGGTACAGTGTCCTATATACATCAAATAAACTTTCTTGGTTGACTTTATTGAACAGCTCTTCCTGACTTTGTCTAGCAGTTCTACCAACTGCTAAGAGAGAAGTCTTTGAATCCACAGCTCTAATTGTGGCTTTGTCTATTTTTCCTATAAACTGTATCATTTTTCTTTCATCTATTTTGAGACTCTATGTTTGGTGCATACACACTTAGGATTGTTATGTCCTCCTGGTGGATTTATCCTTTTGTCACTATGTATTAATCCCTCTCAGTCTATAGGAATTTTCTTTTCTCTAAAGTCTGTGTTATCTGACATTAAAATAGCCGTTCTTGCTTCTTTCTTTACTATTTGCATGGTATACTTTTCCATCCTTTACTTTTAACCTATCTATGAGGTTGTATTTGAAGTGAGCCTCTTGCACAATGATTGGTGAATCATTTTTGTTTGTTTTTTGTTTTTGTTTTTAAATCACTGTACCAATTTCTGCTTTTTAATCAGTGTATCTAGATCACTTACTTTTAAGGCAATTGTCTTAGTTTAGGCTGCTATTAAAAAAAAAAAAAACCTCACTGAGTGGCCTAAACAACAAACATTTATTTCACACAGTTCTGGAGGCTGAGAAGTCCAAGATCAAGGTCCTGGCAGATCCAGTGTCTTGACAAGAATCTACTTTCTGATTTGCCAAAGGCCATCTTCTCATTGTATCCTCATATGGCAGAAAGGATAGCTCTTTCCATCTTCTTATAAGGACACTAATCCCAACATGGAGGTTCCACAAACTTCAGTCCACAGCACTAATCATTGACATATTTGGGTTTAAGCCTACCTTTTTTTGTTTGTTTGTTTCTTCCGTTGCTCTTTTCTCATCTCTCAGTAAGTTACTTGAACATATTTTAACATTTCATCTTTATTTATTTATAGTTTTTGAGTGTATAAACTTTGTATAGGTTTCTTAGTGGTTGCTCTAGGTATTTCAATATATATACATGACTGATCATAGTTTACTAATGTTAACACTTCACCCCTTCAAGTCAAATGTAGAAACATGCTTCTATTTAAGTCTCTTTATCCTCCCTACTGTTTAAATGTGGTTGTTTTACATATATTGAGCACCAGAGCAGGTGGCATTATGGCTTTTGATTCAACTATCAAATATGATTTAATAAACTCACTAGAAGTAGGATAGTCTATTATATTTACCTCTATTTTTATCCAGTCTGATGTTAATCTTTTCATTTTGTTCCTTTTGTAATTTTCAAACCTATCATATATCTATTTAAAGAACTTCTTTTAGTCATTCTTAAAGATAGGTCTGCTAGCAACAAATTCTTTATCTTAAGAATGTCTTTATTTTCCCTCCATTTCAAAAGGGTGTTTTTCTAGGATATAAAATTCAAAGTTAATATTTTTTCTTTGAATACTTGAAAAATGTTATGCTACTTCCTTTTGCCCTCCATGGTATCAGATGAAAAATTCACTACTATTCAGGTTGGTATTTCCCTGTAAGTAATACGTTGTTTCTCCCAGACTACTTTCAAGATGATTTTTTTGTCTTTAGTTTTTAGAAGTTCAAATATGATGTGTCTTGGTGTGTATTTCTTTGGGTTTCTCCAACTGGGGATTCACTCACCTGTTTATATCCACAGGCTTATATCTTCTGGCAAATTTGGGAAAATTTTAGCCTTCATTTCTTCAACTAATTTTTCAGGTTCACTTATTTCTCTCCTCCTGGGGATCGTATGATACACGTTAGCTCTATTGCTATTATCCCGCTGGTCTCTGAGACTTTTTTTCCCAGTATATTTCCTCTCTATTGTTCATATTTGGTAATTTCCATTGATCTGTACTTAAGTTCTCTGATTCTGTATTCTGTCATCTCTACTGTTAAGGCAACCCAATAAGTTTTTATTTTGGTTTTTATATTTGTCAGTTATATGATTTCCATTCGGTTCTTTCTCAGAATTTCTATTTCTTTGTTGAGATTTCCTAATTTTTTTCATTTGTTTCAAGAATTCATAGTTACTTTTTAAACATTTTTATTATACTTGCTGTAAAATCCTTGTTAAATAATTCCAAGTCTGATTCATCTCAGGGTTATTAGTATCTATAGATTTTATTTTCTCATTCATGTTGTTATTTTCCTGTTTCTTGGGTAATTTTATTTTATTCCCTGGACATTTTTTATACTATATTATGAGCCTTTGGATCTTATTAAATCTTCTATCAGGAAGCATTCTCCCTTTTTAAGTATAGTGTAAAGGCTAGGTCAGTGTGTATGATCAGCTTCCCTCTGGCAGCTTCCCTCCCAATACCACTCCAACCAAAATGCAGCACTGGCTTACACTGCCATATTGGCTCTGAATAAGGTTATAAGATCACCACCTCTACGGGCCCCACTACCACTCACAGAGAGTAAACAGAGGGCTGACATACACATTTCTTTGTTGGCTCATGGTGGGGTCAGAAACTCAACTCCACATTGTATCCCACTGACACTAAGAGAAGGGATGGGAAAGCAGGGTGCCAGTTAGTCTTACCTGCCACCACCTCCTTCCACCTCATAACGACAGGTGAGGGTGGAGATTCACCTCCCTCCTGAGACCTGCTGATTTGAAATGGCAGGTGTTGAAGACTAGTGTCAACTAGCCTCACCTCACACTGCCAAGATAGGTCTTGTTGCTGCTGAGTAGGGGTCAGATCTTAGCTTACCCCACCAGACCCTCCAAATACTACCCTGACAGGGGGGAATCAGAGAATAACCTGCTTCCACCAAGTGAGAAATGCAATATCTGCTTCCCCTAGCCTCACTGATACTACCCTGGCAGGAGAATAAGAGGACTGACTACATCTGCCAGACAGGGAATGGAAGATCAGCTGCCCTTCATTCTGCCAATAATACACCAATAAGGTAATTAGATACATAACTGCTGCCTGCTTCCACTGGGTAGAGATGGAAAAACAGCTCTCAAATGAGTCCCACCAGCACCATATAGTGGGGTAATCAGAGTACACTGTCTACTTCCCCAGGACAGAGGATAGGGAGTGGTGGCGGAAAATCAACTCCCAACTGGTCCTAGCTGAAACAAAGGCAGGGAGGTGGTTTTTCCAGTAGTCTGTGGCCCAGAGTAGGGTAAGTGTTGCCAAAAAGATTTTCTACTGTCAGACCATGCTCTTTCAATCCTTTGCCTAAAGGTAAAAGGTTTCCTTGGAGCCATTTTTACCTCTGTGTGTTGCCAGTTCTGTGTTGGAGGCCTCTGCACTGCTCTGACCTATATGGGAAGCAATGAGGAAATCCAGGGAACTCACCATCATGTCATTCCTAAAGTCTTGAGGTCCCTAGGTTGCACACCTTCTTATTTCCACCTTTCAGTCTTCTTATGTTTGTTATTGTAAAATATCTAGAGTTTTTTAGTTGGAAGAAAGATAATATGGGAGTTATGATGGGGCTACTCCATTTTTTGGTAGAACCAGAGAAATTCTCTGTGTTGGCAGAACCAGAAGTACACCCTTCAATTTTTTTATGTAATAATTTTGAGATACAATTCATATACCACACAATTCACCCATTTAAAGTGCATAATTCAATGGGTTTTAGTGTATTCAGAGAGATGGGCAACTATCGGCACAATCAACTTTTAAACATTTTCAGCACCCCAAAAAGAAACCCCATATTTATCAGTAGTCACTCCTCATTTCCCCTAAAACTCCCCAGTCTAGGCAGCCACAAATCTACTTTCCGTCTCTATTTGTTTATTCTGAACATCTCATGTGAATGAAATAATACAAAGCCAGTCTTTAGTGATTGACTTCTTTCACTTAACATAATGCTTTCAAGGTCTATCGTGGTATAATATATATCAGTACTTCATTCCCCTTTATGGCTAAATAATATACCATTGTATGAATATGTTACATATTGTTTAGCCACTCATCAGTTGAAGGACATTTGGATTCTTTCCATTTTTGGCTATTTATTAATGCTACTATAAACATCCGTGTATACATTTTATTTATGTGTGGACATGTGTTTTCTTTTCTCTCAGGTATATATCTAGGAGTAGTGTTGCTGGGTCTTATGATAATTCTGTTTATTCTTTAGGGGAAGTGCCAGACTTTTTTCCAAAGTGACTGCACTATTTTACATTCCCACCAGTGGTACATGAAAGCTCTAATTCCTCCACATCCTCCCTAACACTTATTATCTGACTTTTTTTTAGCATAGCCATACATGCTAGTGTATAGTTTTGATTTTCATTTCCCTGATGGCTAATAATATTGAGAATATTTTCATGTGCTTATTGGAAATTTGTGTATCTTATTTGGAGAAATGTCTGTTCAGATCCTTTGCCTATTTCTTAAAAATAGGGTTATTTGTCTCTTTGTAATTGGGTTGGAAGATTCTTTATACATTCTGCATGCAAGTTCCTTATCAGATATATGATTTGATATATAGGATATGTAATTCTGTGAGTTCTTTTTTTACTTTCTTAATAGTATTCTTTGAACCACAAAAGTTTTCACTTTTGATGAAGGCCAAGCTTTCTTCAATTTTTAAAAAGCAAAGCTTGCTTTTTCTTAATAATATATGTAGTATATTTGATAGTCTATTCTTTTTTTTAAATATAATTTATTGTCAATTTGGCTTCCATACAATACCCAGTATGCATCCCAACAAGTGCCCTCCTCAATACCCATCACCCACTTTCCCCTTTCCCCCAACCCCCATCAACCCTCAGTTGAGTCTCTTATGGTCCGCCTCTCTCTCTCTCTCTCTCTCTCTGTAACTTTTTTTCCCCTTCCCCTCCCCCATGGTCCTCTGTCTATTCTTATTCATATTATTTGTTGAATAGGTATCTACAAAAATCAAAACACTCCTTAAAATGTTCTAATAAAAGAAATTAACCATTTATCCTTGCTCTATGCCATCTTTTAAGCTCTTTATTTTTTTTAAGCTCTTTAAAGAATATGTTTGGTACAAACCTTGTATGACTATTATACCAATACATGGTCTGTGTGATGTTTTTTATTGTCATTTTATTATTTTGTTTTGTTTTTTCCTCTTAACAGTTTAAGAAATATCTACAAAACTTTTGGTCCATGTATATACTATGTCCTGAATATAAATTTCAACTGCCATGTGTGATATAGAGGAAAAAAGGATGAGAAATGCATTAATTGGAGTTCTCCAGAAAAATAGAACTGATAGGATACACAGAGACATATATAAGAGGAGATTTATTAAAGGAATTGACTCACACAGTGATGGAGGCCAGGAAGTCCCACCATCTGTCCTGTGTAAGGTGGAGAACCAGGCAAGCCAGTAGTGTAACTCAGTCTGAGTCCAAAGGCCTAAGAACAGGGGACTGATGGTGTAATCTAGTCTGATTTTGAAAGCCTGAGAACCAGAAACGCTGATGTCTGAGGGCAGAAGATGGATGTCTCAGCTCAAACAAAAGGATAGAGAATTTACCATTCCTCTAACTTTTTGTTCCATGCAGGCCTTCAGGGGACTATGTGATGCCTGCCACAATGGTGAGGTCTATCTTCTGTACTCAGCTTGCTGATTTAAATGCTAATCTCTTTCAGGGGTGCCTGGGTTCAGCTCAGGTCATGATCTCTGCGTTGGTGATCTCATGGTTGGTGATTTCACAGGTTCGTGAGTTCGAGCCCCATGTCGAGTCCAATGTCAGGCCCTGCACTGACAGCATGGTGCCCACTTCAGAATCTCTCTCTCTCTCTCTCTCTCTCTCTCTCTCTCTCTCTCTCTCTCTGCCTCTCCTTCACCCTCTGTCCTTCTCTCTCTCAAAAATGAATAAGCCTTAAAAAAATGCTAATCTCTTTCAGACACAGCCTCACAGACACATGCAGAAATAACATTTTACTAGCATTCTGAGCAACCACTAGCCCATTGGAGTTGACACATGAAATTAACCATAATAAGAAACTTGCTTAGGGTCATCAAAGTTGTTTGTATTTAGGAAAGGACCAAAATCTTAACACTAAGTCACACTCTGTCTGAACTAGGTCTGAGTTCAGAGAGAGCTCTGAGAAATTCTCTGTAGGTGTTCTAGATGCCATCTTGTGCGTGACACGAGGCCTCTGCTAAAATCTTCCTATGAATCATGGTGAGCTACCAAACCACACAGCATTAACAGTCCTCTGTCACAAGAGAGATAATGGATTCTGAAAACAGTAAAGGAAGGTGATCAATGTTCTATCATGTTTCATGGTGTTTGATTTTTAAGAAAAATAAATGGCAACTAAACTGCTTTAAAAATGAGATGCACTCTAGGAAGAAAGCCTAAAGCTGGGACCCAAAAATCACTCCCTAAAACAGTTTTATAGGAGCATAAAATTCCAGCATTATAGTATAATGTGTAATACTATTTTATAGTGTAGAGTATTAGTTTAGACATTACACTTTGTTCAGTAATAGCTTATTGAATATATAGCATGGGAGAAGACAATAATAGAAGCATGGACGTTGTAAAACATGGATTTGAAGGGTTCATGCCATCCCTCACCCTGAGATTTTACAAGTATAGTTAACCAGACAGTATTTTAGAATGGCCTGTCTAGAGTTTTGTAATTTATTGACCAGGGATTAAATAAACTACAAAACAGACTAATTAGCTGAGCTCAAAGAAAGTAAATCTTATTTGAGATGGAATATGCTTACTATTTTGGGACTGCAATTACTAAATATTATAGAACAAATCATGTAAAAATATTTTGATGCCCAGTGGATTCCCTAGAGATATGTGTTTCAATTTCTTAAAAATTTCCCCACACAATGTTTGGCTAACCAATTAACTAGCATCACTATCTATGTTAGAGATGCTAAAGAATAATAAGTAGGAAATAAGCAGTGTTTGAATATGGGCTCCTTCAAAAGGAATGGCTCATGAAAGCCTAATGATATAAATGTGGCAGAGGATTTGTATTCCTTTGCAGGTGGCCTTTGGAGTAAAACGACTGAGGGTAGCAGCAGTGGCTTGAAATTTGTACACAGGAATCTGGCAGTATACTTTTTAAAAATATTTTTTTTATAATTTATGAAAGAATATAGAAATTTTGAAATAACAGATCATACAAAAAGAAAATTAAATCTACTCATAATCCTACTATCTAGCCACATACAGGTATTACTATCAAAATTGACTTCCAAACTATTGTCAGTGTGTGTGATATACCTCATATATAATCCGCAATCTATCGTACAGAATGACCCCATGCCATTATCACCTTGGCCCCAAGTGGCATTCAGCTTGAGGCTGTGTGGTAGTTATAGTCCCCCCTATCTTAGATACCAGCTTAACTTCAAGCTGTCATCCTCTAGGCTGTGGAACTCTTCCTAAAGATATCATTGTGCACAAAGGAAGAGTTAAGAATGCCAGGAATGGCTGAGCTATAGGTGTTGAAATACTAGCATTTTCAGTTATAATAAGTGAGATTTACAGATCCCAAGGATGCAAAGATACAAGTTCCATTACACTGTATGGCACTGAATTTAAGACACCATCATTTATAAGATGCACTGTTGTTTTACGTACCATTAAGAAAGAAAAATCACTGCCAGCTAAACTATGATATGCCATGGATTGTGAGCTGCATTTCAATTTCAGACATGTTAAAATGTGAAAAAAATGTGTGCCTTGGAATCAATGGACTAAAGTATTTCCATAATTGTACTTAACTCTCAAACCCCATTTTTACTGATGACAGGAACATTGATCTTGCTACTTCAGAGTAAACTATGTTTTCTGGACTTTACTCTGTTTCATTTGGGTAAACACTCAGTCAATTCAGCATTCTCCCAGAGACAGTTCAGAAGGAAGGGGTTGTTTTCTTAATTTCAAGGGGAAATGTAGTATTGTAGTAAGTAATCCTCCTCAGGCCACAACAGTCTTAGCTGAGAATGTAGCTCACCATTCCACAGCCTCCATTCTCCTGGTCCATATATTCCATGCTCAGCGTGATCAAACTGCAAAGTGCCTCCAAGTCCACCAGCACCTTTGGTCATCATTTAAGAAGCTCAGGTACTCCCAGCTGCTTTTCCCACCCTACAGTGAGAGGTAGACCCTCTCTGCTGTACATCTTCCTCAACTAAGAGCACATTTCTGCTCTGGCTTCATGCTGGATTCAGGGCTTGTCAGAGAGACCTGTAGCTCATCCTAATTAGAACTTGAGAAGAAACATATAGATCACTCTTCTTACAGAGCCTCCAAACTTTTCTTACATTTCTGTCATTCCCCCCAACACAAAGGATTTCAACCCCACGAACAATTAAGCTACATACCCCTTTCTCAAACAACCAATTTTTTTCTCCTCTTTTCCCAACTTCACTCCTTCCGTCAGTCAACTGACTTTATCTTTACTCCCAAAGGCAGAAAAATATAACTAAGTATTCAGAACAACCTATTGTTTATACCAGAATTGTGGTTTTTGATGATATACACATGTCTCCTTAGAAGATCAAATGCTAAGAATTTGACTCTTTTGCTGTGGATAATCCCTCACCCTGAAGGCATCTCATACAAAAAGCTAAAGAGAAAGGAACAGAGGAACTAAGCAGTCAGAACAAGGAGAAGGAATCTGAGTTAACATGTCAAGATACAAGACTACTAAAACAGTAATCCTGTGATACCTGGCTATATTCCTCCTAAAACATGAAGGGATTAAGCCTCTGCTTTCTAGTATGTAAAATTAATCATATCTTGGGTTAAATCTGCAGGGCAGGTACTCGTTGGAGGGAGTTATAAGGCTAGCAAAGCACTGGACATTAACGGTGTGATCTCAAAAAGCTGAGTTATTGGGTACAACAATCAAGATAAACTCCAGTGTATTTTAGGAGTGATCCCACTATTGCCAGTAGCAGACAATGAAATATTTATGTAGCCACCTTCCAACACAGGCCTTGAGATATACTGTGTTCCCTCTGAGAGGAAATGGAAGGACATAAGCCACAGTAAGTTGTGGCAGAATTGACGCAGTAGACCCCCAAAAGTCATCTATATTCCACTAAGACAACCAACTTCCCCAGAGTTTGAGATTATGGTGTATTATTGATAAAAATGGGCCCAATTCTCCACTCTTTTCTTTATCCATGCCTTTGCAATGTGATTTGGAAGTTTCTCTCAAGAGGTGAAATTTATTTCCTCACTCCTGGAACCTAGGTTGGTCTTATGATTTGATGTGGCTGATGGAAAGGACAGAAGTGGTATGTGACACTCCTGAGCCCAGACTTCCAAAGGTCTTGCACATTTCTATTTATTTTATCTTAGAATCTGTCCAGTACCATGAGAACAATCCCAGGCTATAATTTCAGATAGTAAGTTGCTCCTGTTAACCAGAAGCAACCAACCCCCAGACATCCTATTTCAGGCACCCCCAGTCATTTCTTTGAGTCACACTTGAGCCTACCTGGCCAAGACTGAAATTGCAAAGCTGCCCCATAGACTCAGGAATAAAAAAGAAGTGCTTATGGCCTTTTGGACTACCTTTTGGGGTGGTTTATTATGCAGCAATATCTAAAGAATACAGAAGTTAATACCCAGGAGGGGATGCTACCTTAATAAAATGTAAGACATATACCATTGATTCTGGGACTGGGTAAGAAGCAGAGGCTGGAAAACAGAACAAACTCTTAGCAAAAGTTGGAAAAATGGTGACGAAATTATATTTGAAGATGAAAATATGGTGATCTTTGTTATGGAGCAGCAAACATTGATAAAACAGTTGCCTGGCTTGCTTGGAAGATAAAAAATGTATCTAATGAACTTCTGGATTTGACTGACAAAACCTCCAGGCAAAATGACAAAAGAGTTCTAGCTGAGCATGACACAATACAGGAAAAAAAAAATAAGACAAAGAAATAATTGGCTATTTGAAACCAGAATTTGGAGGAAATATCATGGGTCATAACTTACTGAGTTGGAAAATTGAAATCTTTCTCATCACCAGTGTCCCCAGCCTGAGGACAAAGGTGAAATCAAGGATTAAAATCTCTGAAAGAGTCAAGGTGGTGTCTAATAGACCTTCTAACTTAGACAAAAGGACTTATAGGAATCTTCAGAGTATGGTCCCACAGAAGCCATCCCAAAGTAGAATTTCTGTAAAGAAAGAGGAATTTTTGTTTTTAGGGAAATGAAGTAGACTTTGATTCCATTCTTAGTAAGATCACAAAGTTTTTTAAACAATATACATGTGAAATACCGCCATCCTGAACTAAAAGAGACTGAGATCGTTTAAACTGTAAAAAGATCTTGGCCTTGAACTTTCTTTAGGAAGGAGCAGATTAAAAAAGTGAATCTTCTGGCAAAAAGAAAAAAACGGGCTGTTTCTTCAGAAGTAGCCAAGGGGGTGATGGACAAGGAAGGATGAGAGTGTAAAACAAAGAGTCATGAAAAACAGTGACTTCACAGCCACTTCAGAAAGCAATGGGAACACTCCCAGGAGAACCTCAGTCTAATCAAGCACCATTCCAAACCTCCAGGAAAGGAGAACCTGGCAATACATCCCCAGCTGGGTTTCAGAACTGCTACAAACCAGTGACTGCTGTGCCTTCCATTCTCTTGTTTGACGGAATATTGTTTGACACTAACTTGACGCTATCTTTATGTGAAGTATATGGGGGGCATTTGTCCTTTTTTAATTCATAGGTGTCTGGAGCAAAAGTAACTACATCTAAGGAGCCATATCTGAACTTTACTTAGAGTTTTAAACTCTAGCATACAAGCTTGACATCAAGAGTGACTGAGGCTTTCCGAGAGCCAGGGAGGAAGGGAGGAAGGAGGCTTTAACAGAATGGCCCCAATTTTCTCCTCACCCTCTTTTATCCACATCCTTTTCAATGGACTTTGCAACTGCCCCCATCAAGAGGTAAAGTAGATTCTATTTTCCTTATTGACTTGATCTGGCCAGTGGATTATGGCAAAAATATCATATGCCAATCTTGAACCTAGACCTCAAAAGTTCTTATAAATTCTCTCTCTCTCTCTCCCCTACACCTCCATTCCAGCTACTGAAAGAAAAACTTTAGGCTAAGCCACTGGGGAGACACGTGGCCTAGTTACTCTTCTCAAGACAGACAACAGCCAGCTAACTCCCAGACTTCTGAGCTAGGGATAGATAAACCAGCTGCCAACAGATTCATGAGTGAGCCCAGCTAAAATTGCCCAAGCTTGGTCCAGGTCAAAAATATCATTCGGTTGAGCTATAAACCTCTGGTAAACAACAACAAATGCCTACTGTTTAAATCATTAAATTTTAGATGGCTTGTTGCTCAGCAATAGTTAACTGATACAGAATAATGCTCTACCAAGAGGATAATAAGGAAAATGTTGTCAAGACTTTCCATCAATTCTGGGATCTACCTTACATCTTTACAAAGAAATTACTTTTCTGTGAACCATAGTCAGTTTCTGTTGTTTGAGCCCAAACCCCTCATTTTTTCTTATTGGATTAAAATTGGCATACAATATTATATTAGTTTCAGGTCATAACACGGTGATTCAATATTTTTATAGACTATGAAATGACAACCATGATAGGTCTAATTAGCCTCTGTTTATAAACTAATCTTTTATACACTAAGTCAACGGACATTTTATGAAGTTGAAATATACACTTAAAAATAGGATACTTAAAATATATACTTAAAAATAGGATATTGACTATAAATAGGATATTGACTATAAAAATACACATATATATGAAAGAGAACATTTAGAAGGTAGAAGAATCTCTTAGGAGCAAGTATGTCTTATAAAGATTTATCTGGAATTCAATTAATTCCCATCACTTCAGTAAAACTCCATTTTTCTTCAGTAAAATTCAATTTTCAAAACTATATTTTCAACTTTTACTTTTAAATTCTGTCTGCCTGAAATTGTTTCTATCATTCCATATATAGAGAGGTATCTGAAATTATGCTAGTCAAACATAAATCAGAATTTGCAGTTACAGTGCTTTATATGGTAAAGCAAACAAGAGACTTTGATCAGTTTATTCACAGAATCAGTCAGTTCAGGAAGGACAAAGATTTTTAACTTTTTTTGACCAAATATGCTGACTGATGTACTGAATTAAATCAACATATTAAACTTGTAGCTCTATGAAGTTCAGGATTAATCATATCAAACATATTCACTGATGGAAAACTCTAATAAAATAAAAATATTTAGCCTTCATATTTTCCAAACTCTGACGAGGAAGTACAAAATATAGCACAATGCGATACGCCCTTCACTTCCTGTAAGACCAACATATTTTAATCCACTCATTCTTCATGACCAACGTCTAATAAAGATGATCCCAAAGAGGATATAGAGCAACATTAATTGTGGGTGATTCATAACTTGACAATCAGATTTTTATCGAAGAATCCTCAGAAGGAATTTCAGCAGAAATTCACAGAAAATCCCTAAACTATTAGAGTTTTTTTCTTTTCTAAAACAATTTTGCTCAGGAATGATAATCAAGTACTTTATTTGGACATGTAGAAATCATGGAACTCTGGATTGCTATCAAGTCTAGATCATCTTCTGATCTTTTCTTTTTAATCACAATTTACACTTACTTATTTCCTCTTAAAGTAAACCATACTTCATTGTCTGCACACAAAATAAGGTCACATTAACAATCACAAAACTCTATTTTATGTGGATATAGTTACAATGGTGTAGGAACTCTTCCCTTAAATCTCTCACAAATAAATCTAGTAGTCTGTTAGATGCCATTTCTGTGCATCTGACCTAAAGTTCTCAGTTACCATGTGACTGGCAATCAACATTTCCCTCTTTTGTTTTGCTATCTCCCTGCTGTGATATTACTTAGGCCATAGATGCCATTGGCAACATGTTATCAAGAGCAGAGATGCTGCCAGTGCAGCCAGTTTGATCCAGCAGAGCTGGGGAGACTGAAGATGTCTCATGGAGCCTGCCAGGTTGGGCTGTCCAGGCAGCCTGTGTCCTTCTGGTGGTGCCATTTCTCCAAGTCAGACTTTGTCTGCCCAGCCACCAATGCTGTTAAAACCAGTGATGCTGATAATGGCTTACGTTTTCAAACATCGGTGGAGATTTTGGTGAAATGGTATTTTTGGTGTTTAGTTTTAGCTTTTAGTATTTGCTCACTCATATTTGAGGCTGTACCCTACAACCAACCCTGGGAGCTGACTGACTAGCTGGAGGTACCACACTTAGAATGACCTTTGACTTTAAGCAAGGCAAATTGCCTCAAATCTCTCATACTATGATGGCCCTTTTGTCATATAAATAATCCCTTGACAAGACCCTCAGTTGTTCAGACACACATAGACAAGCCTTAGTTCAACAATAAAATATAGCTTGGGCTGAAGCTGGGTCTCTTCTATTTCTTTAAGAGCAAGTAGGCAAGTGGAGGGGAAAAAACAACTTCTAACTTATTCAGTTGCTTTGTATTTAGTTGAAGCAGAATTTCATATACATCAATACAGACAAATATCATGTAAAATTCACTATTCATAATGCCAAAACTCTTGTTCTTACCATAATCTAGAGCAGCAAGGAGTATCTCCCACATAATGAACAGGATTATAAACAAGAACCACTGATCTTCATTCATTCAATGAGTACTTACTGAATTTCTGTTTATGCCTTAAACTATGCTGGATAACTGAAAAACAATGATGAATAAGATGGTCAGTGCCTTCATGAAGACTACATCCAAATTTTCTTTTCCATCTTTCTTGACAGATAATCTAAGCCCAACAAATGCAACTTCACCAGGAGAGGAGAACACAAACTTAAAGTCAGACTCTTTTCAAAGGGCAATGAGGCATTTGACCTTTAGGGAAATATATACTTCTTGAACTTTCCTGAAGAATACAGAATAAATCAAGGATCAACATCATTATACTCTTTTTTACAGAAGTTTGTTGTTGTTGTTGTTGTTGTTGTTGCTTTATTATTGTTTGTGGAGGGTGAGCATTGATGCAAGGTGCAATATGGAAATGCATCCAAGTTACAATTTAGCATTATTCTGAAGAAACTCAATCCTTTTTTTAGTAAAAATGTCAATCCCAGACCAATTAATAGAGCCACCTATAGAATGATGACCTCACAGTGCAATTCCAAAAAAGAATCCTTTTCTGTATTATCTGCTCTGCCAGCTAACTAACTGAGAATATACTATTCACAAGACCAAAAATGCTATCTTTAAAACAAACAGGCCTCAAAGAATCCCCAGTTTACAGCTTATATATGTCCTAAATACTAAAATTTCTTGCACTTCCACTTGACAGGACTAACAGGAAAAGTCAATGCTATTTCTCTCCTGCAGAAATATTGGATATTGCTTTCAATTACTGACAATCTGTATAATATCTTAAAGACTAATCATATGTGCCATTTGGGACTTGGAGAAGAGAGAGAGATACATTTATGTGATCTCCAAAATAAAGTAGAAAACTTTAACCACATTGATTCAACAAAATTTTCAAAAATAATAACCAAAGGCAGAGTTTCCTTTACTTCTCTTTTACCTCAATGGAACTCGCACCAAATTAGAAATAGGAGGGAATTCCCTGAGGGCCCCAAAAACACAAAACCTGTATTCCATGTTCTTCCAGTTAAAAAGCTGTCCTTCTGTACTACTATGTCTAAAATTAAACTGAAGGAGAGAGTAAACAATTGGATTAATTTACATGGAGGAATAAATTCTGTCATGAAACTCCATGAGATTGGCTGAGTGACTTACTGTGAGAAAAAAAATAGAACAAGCACTATTACAGAAAGGACTCCTTAGCTTGCTCTACATTTAACAGCTAAAGCATGAGTTCCTCCTTCTGAAGAAAGAACTTTCTTTTAATTTAAGGAAAGGATCGTAAGATTGGTTTTCTTCCTACCAATCCAGTACATTGTATATTTTGTCTCTATAGTACGACTGAAGGGCTGAAGAAATCTCACCATCAGATCTATCCCCTTTCTCCTATATTCCTAAAATTCCGCTATCAGCAATTCAGTCCTTTGGATCTGATAGCATTTTGATTTTGATTTTAAATATACCATCATCTTTTGTGGCCCAGCTTGTTGTGGTTGAATTGCCTTTGGCATTTCTGAATTTCTCTGCAATTTCTCTTCTGCATAGAACTTCATATGTATTTAGATTAGGTTACTTGAAATTATCAATTAAGGTAGAGTGTAAACATGATTTTGAAAATTCAATATGAAAACGCAGAAAAGTTACTAAATTTTGAATGGAAAATAAGTTAACTGACAAGGCCATTATATCTATTCCTCCTCTTTCAAAGACATGAATCTATTCCATTTTTAATTACATAACCTCCAGGAAATAAATTAGACATCATATTCTGCTATCTCAACCAATTCTTAACAGCCATCACAGATGTAATTTCTCACCTAAGCAATAAGTTTTCATTTGGAAACCTAAGTCCATATCTCTTTAGTACAATTTATATATTGTGAGCATTTACTAACCACCAGCCACTGTGCTAGGCACAGAAGAGAAGACAAGATTAGACATGGTCCCTGGAGAGACAGACACATAAATTCAAGTCGTTCTAAGGCAGGGAAGACGATGACAAATGTATCAGGAGAAGTACAAACAAAATATAAGTAGAGAAGGCTAGAGATACAGATTACCTTAAAATTGGGGCAGTGAAAAGACCTTGTAGAAAGGTGACATATGCTAAAAAAAAAAAAAAAAATCTACTCTGTGCCAAAGCAAGACAGGAATGAATAAGACAATACCTGCATTTATGAAAAATCTCAGGCTATCAGGAGAGCAAACCTTGAAAGTACCAACACAGCACAGCAATGGTGTGAACAAATTACATACCATGGAAGAAAAGAACACAGAGGGCCTGTTCTTCTAGAAAGGTTGGGGAGGTGTCTGCTTTGAAATAGTTTCATCAGATAATAAGGGGGGGGGGGGCGGTGAAGGAAATTCCAGGCAGCAGAGCATCACATTGTCAAGAAACACCTCCAAAAGAAGGCTCTGAGTTTCACAGGGTAGACAGTGACAGGGATTTCAAAGATAAAGAGATAAAACACAACAGTTCGTTACCACCTGCAAAAGAATGTTTTTATAAATTGGAGGACAGCTATTGACTCAACTTTGAGTTTTCTTCTTGGAATTTATTTTCTAACTCTTCCATCTCTGCTGTGAGTGAGCCCTCCCATGTACCCTAAATTCATGTAGATTTTGAAATTCACACTTTCCATGCCTCTATACCAAGAGTATTGCCAGTCATGGCTTCCCAAATTCTGTACACTCTACATGTTTTGGTACAGTTCAAGTCTGATGTCTACTTGACAAAGGCCAAGGAAAATCTTTGTTTACAAGGGTCACATGGTTTTCATATGGTTTCACCTTGCACAATTAGGTAAACTATCTTTTATATTATTAACATATTTGTACCTTTATTCTAAACAGCCCTGTTGGAGCATGTCCCCAAAGGTCATCACCACAGTTTGTGTTATCAGGCCAACCTATAAGATACTCAATCACCATAGAACTCTGCCTTGAAACTTATCTCCTTCCTCCCCACAGTTCCTCAGGAATGGGTACTCATTGTTTCAGCTGGGTTTCCTTTTGTTATATTAAGTGTTTGTGATTTGACCTTGCTCAGGAAAGCACCTGCCTGGTAATCTATTCATCAGAAATCTATCCATCAAGAAGTTGCAAACCCCTTCCTTGGAATTACTATCATCTCCTTCTACATGGTGGTTGGTTTCCCCCAGGGAGGCACCAGGCTACAGTTTCCAGTTTCTGACCCACCATATAGTAATTCTTCTCCTTGGAGGCCAAAAAGAGCAGGGAGCACCTAGAGATAGGTGAAAAGTAGTTTCTATACACACACTCTGAGAACAATGCAATTACTCGCTTATTTATCCTTGCTTTTTTAATGTTGTTTCAATGTACATGGTTCTAGGTTACGGCCAGCTTCCAAGAAGGCACTTCTCTTGCTTGTCAATGTATGTATTCATTTAACAAATCTTGTGATCACAAAAGAGAAACAAGTTAACAGATACAGAGAAAATAGATATAACACCGTTTAGTAGAATAAATAGACATACCATTTACTGTTATAAAGGAAACCAAAGGAAAAGCAGGTGGCGGCTGAGCTAGGGAAGGGAAACAAGAATTAGTGAGTGCCTATACCACATTATGGGATGATTATTGGCTCCTTAGACACTTGAATCTTTAAAGTTTGCATCCCAAATTTGCATGTGAAGTCAACTTCAAATTACTTTGGTCACAAGAGGCAAGTAATGAGAAGGGCAATGCAAAACCTATTTACACTTTATCCAGAGCTGATTTCAGACACCATTCTGAAATAGACAAAATTTATGAAGTTTCTCAGCCTCCAAATTCACCTCTTTTCCACCCTGTCCCAAATATCCCTCTCCATATTGCCTCAAATTTCCTCTAACGACATGCAGTGCTGTGTGCCTCTGCAACCACAACTAATCACTACCATCCATGAGACTGGGGAAAAGATCAGGTATCAGTCATTTACACCTTGGGATGAATTGAACCCCATGTACATCTCCCTGAAATACTTGCACTTTACAGCCTGTCTCTAGTTACGTGGGAATATTCCCATTCCCCATTTAATTCTCCTCTTGAAGGAACATCAGACATCAAGAGAAGCACTGATAAAGACACTTACACACTTTACCTGCACGTGAGGCATGATATAAAGATAAGAATGGACCCAACACAATGCATACTAAAGATGCTCTTTAAATGTCCTCTACATGCCCAACAAAGAAAGCAAGTAGGATACCCCATCTGGAACAAGGTTTAAAAATAGTCGACTGGGGAAGAAATGGCTACCTCCTACCTACTGCTACAATGAATGTAACATGTAATTAACAAAATATTGTCTAAGGTGGTAGGATAAGGGTCAGTTGTCCAAACTGATCATCAGAACACGTGCTCCTAAGGCAAGTTCTTGGAGCAGACGAGTAAAACCAAAGACATGGGAGCCAGGAACATGACCCCAGGGAGTAAGTAGTAGGTCTGGAGAGAGTGCAAAAGTATTAGAAAGAACTTCTAAGAAGAATAGTCACCAACACCACTGTGGTTAGTTCTTCAGAGCTCTGTGTCCACATGTGTTGGCACAGTGGCTTAAATGCTCAAGGGCCATGGGAAGAGCAATACCCATTGATAAATAATCTTTGCCTCAAGGTAAATACCCCTAAAAGTCTTTGAATCCTTACTTTATGGCTTATTACTTTTATCAAATTCTTCATAAATATAACCAAAAATGAAATAATTATAGGCAAGATACTATTGATCTTTATCTGTCCGTATTCGTTGATACTCCTGTTAATATAGGATTAATATCCTATAACAGGAAGAAAGTGGATAAGCCTTTCCTCCCTTTTCTTCACTTCATGTACCCCTGAACTTCAGTGAATAGATTTTATTCTTGGAAGAATATATGTGTGCACAGATTAAAATGTGTTCTAACAGAAAATCAATCCCACTAATGGCATCTTACTTAGTATTGGAAGAGTAGAAGAACCATAAACAAAGAAATCCCCAAACAACAAAGTATTTACATCTTCTAAGAAAGCAAGCAGAAAATAATTCTAAAGTTGCTGAGATTAACTTGTCACTCTTAATCCAAAGGAGGCCTATTTGGTTAGGTCACTGAACCTGAGTAGAAAAATATATCTATACAACTTCTTTACAGAAGCCAATATGGCTGTCAGGGCTGGGCTGAAGTACAAAGTCAACTCTAAATAAGTAATATCAAAACCATGACAAATAACTGCTAACAATGATCTGTTCCCTCAAAGCCATGAGGGATAATCTCACCAGAGGATAATCTCAGGACCTGAGGAATAACTGCATTTTTTTGTATAGTTTTGAGACTAGGCATTTTCTAAAACTCCTAGAAGTTCTGTCCGGAGAAAGGCATCATAAGAATGTCTATCATGACTGTACATACATATACACACACTAAATTTACATATAAACTCTATAAATATATTCCATAAACATCTAGAAATATATAAATAGCATATAGGTAAAATGTATATACGTACATATGTATACATATGTACATTAATCCTTTTATAAGAGGATTCATGAGATAAATTCTTCTCAGAATGTAGTAGACTATATTTTCTTTATAATTTTATCTCTCCTTTTGAAATTACATGCTTCTTTTGATCTAGGACAAAATAAGGTCTATAAATCTGATCGTGTTGTTATTGGTCTTGGATGTCAGAAAACTTAGAAAATAAATTCAAAATCATATCTAGTATTCTTAACTTATGCTTCTAATCAAATTTTCTTCCCCATTTCAAATTTCCTCATCCTCATTACTTACACCTTGATTTATTAACCTAATTCTAATTATTGTTTTGCTTGTATACCTACTATTTTTTAAATACTTCATATCCTTTTTATTTCTGTGATATGTGTAGATGATATGAGATGTAAGAGATAATATAGGTATAGCTATATGTTTGTATAATAAAAATAAGATAATAGCTATTATTTACTTACACTTTCTATTAAAATTATTCTGCTCTTTCTCAAGTGGAATCTAAGAGTGAGTTTTGATATGGAAGAAGGGACCTGGAACAGGAAACAAAAGGGTCGGCACCTACAGGGAGGTGGCAGGTACTAAAAGCATTCTTCTTTGTCCCATTAATCACCAGTCAGCTTTGTCCAGGGAAGAACTGTGATTGTGAACAGGCCCAGGGTGGGTGGAGAAGAAAGAGCCAAAGAGAGTAGGTCCTTAGAAGTCAGGTGATTGCCAAATGGGAGCCAAAAATTCAGTTGCCCCTTTTTGTTCTAGAGCAGGCTCTGGAACCAAGTCCCAATCAGAGAGCCACTGAAAGAAAAAACAAAAGCCCTGTATCAGCTCCAAAGCTTTTTAGTCTCTTGGAGCCACTACACTGAAAAGAATCATGGCTAAAAGAAAAGCAGTCACACTTTGAGTTTTACTCCATGAAGGCTAAGGGTAGATCAACAAGTGGTCATGTCATGGTACTTCGCATTCTTTATTGTCTCAAAAGAGTTTTCCTCCCAATAAATATATTTCACATTTGTTAAATGGAGGAGATCAACTCAGTTATAACCACAACTCAGATCACATCCAAAATACCTTGATAAGCCATTGCAATTAATGACTGATCTCAATCACTTTCCTAATTTCTGTCATAGCTGGCCAAGCCCTGGTGACATTCTAGGACCTTTAAAACCAGGAACTCAGGGGAATATAACAGCAAAGTGAGACTACTATGAGAAGATCAGCAGTCTCACTGGAGCAGAGCAAACTTAAATGTAGCCTAGGAGTGTTAACAACATCTCTAAAATCTCACTCCAAGGGGGCAAGGGAAAGCACACAGTAAAACATCCAGTCAATGAAGAGTTGTCCAGCTAAGTAGAAGTTCCGTAAGATTAGGAAGGTCTATTTAAGTCTCTTTGAAGGATGTTAGAAGCCAGGCCCAAAGAGAAAAGCTTGGCAGGAGCTTAGAAATAAGGTTCAGTCCCTGCCAACTCTATGATCCAGAATTCAGTCCCAGCAGAAAACTAGAGTGGGAACCAGAAGCCAAGAGCCCATCAGACAGAAGATCCATACAGCAGACTGGCCACATTTACAATGGGATGCAAAGAAAACAGCTGAAGATATAGCTCGCTGCTTAGCCAGACACTGAATCATTGTCATATACCAGACAATGAGTGTAAGGTGACAGACTATTTACAGTTTATCCCCACTGGTGGGAAAGAGACCCTTAGTGTATTGCCAGTCAGGCTTCCACTGGTTCAGGAACCAAGCAGAGCTGCACAAGCCTGAGGCTGGCAGGCCAGAATACCCAGAGTCACAGCTCTTGCCAGCATCTGAATATGGTGCCTTCCCTGTTCCTGATACAGAGGCATCTGCATAGTGTAAGACAGCCCAGCCAGAGCCACGGGGAGCACTACAGGGAAGAATACATAAAGGAAGACTGATCAGTTCATGAGCTCAGTCTTAAAAAAAAAAAAAAAAAAAGAACGACCTTCCTGGCATAATCATATATTTCATTTCAGGCTATACTGATGCCACAAAGGATGATTTTATCATAATTTCTTACGAACAACTCTCTGGAACCTTTAGTCTCTCTTCAGAAATGTTTCCAGCTAAATATTTTATAGAAGCCCTTTTTTCTTTAAAAAAATCCAGCACTTTTATAGTACATCAGCCTGATATATTTTATAATACATGCTGTTTGAGTTAATGAAAATCCGGAGATGAAACTTATTACTTAAATTATTTTAAGGTACATTATACCACTTGTGGAAAACTGTCATTTCCCCCTCAGGATAAACCACTTCCCTCCGGTTTTACATAATAAATACTCTCAATTCACAAATTCTGTAATTATAAATCACTATATCCCCTTGAAACACAACCAGTCAATTGTCTTTTTCAACTAAAATGTATTGAGTTGGGGGGCGCCTGGGTGGCGCAGTCGGTTAAGCGTCCGACTTCAGCCAGGTCACGATCTCGCGGTCCGTGAGTTCGAGCCCCGCGTCAGGCTCTGGGCTGATGGCTCGGAGCCTGGAGCCTGTTTCTGATTCTGTGTCTCCCTCTCTCTCTGCCCCTCCCTGTTCATGCTCTGTCTCTCTCTGTCCCAAAAATAAATAAAAACGTTGAAAAAAAATTTTTTTTTAAATAAAAAAAAATAAAATGTATTGAGTTGGTATTTTATAGGCTATTATAATCCAGGATACCAATTAAACTAAAATTAACTGTATGCACAATCTATTACTAAGGAGTTTATAAACATACCACCTGAAAGTTTTAAACAACAAGAAAACACAAGAAAGGGGATGATTTAACATGAAAACCATTATAGGGAATACTATTTGTAATTAATAAATGACTGCAGTTATCCAATATTGTAACTAAACAATGACATATAGTTAGAAGTAATGAGTTTTATTCTTAAAAAAAAAAAAATAAAAACCCTGCACAGTATGAGCTTTTCCTTGTGGCAAAATAATAGCCTGAAGAAAGACCAGAATCATCTGGTCCACATAAAATATCTACTCTTTGGCAATAAAATACAGTTCCCCCTATTTTCCTCATAAAATTGTGAGAGACAAAGTTAAAAGTGAACTATTCATGACAATACAGCCACACTTAGAAGGGGACCAGCATTTGGTTTAATGCTCTGTTATCACTATCTTGAAATTGTTAATAATTTTTTAATAAGGGGCCCTACAATTTTGTTTTGCCCTAGGCCCCACACGTTATGTAGCCAATTCTGTATACAGAGAGACAAAATGCAAGTAAAAGAACATTATCTCAGTTGCCACAGGATTTAACACATATCTGGTGCATGGTATACAAATAGGAAATGTTCATGGAATGATTTAAATCAAATGCATTGCCGGGGTGCCTAGGTGGCTCAGTCAGTTGAGCTTCCGACTTCGGCTCAGGTAATGATCTCACGGTCTGTGAGTTTGAGCCCCGCATCAGGCTCTGTGCTGACAGCTCAGAGCCCGGAGCCTGCTTCAGAGTCCGTGCCTCCCTCTCTCTCTGACCCTCCCCCATTCATGCTCTGTCTGTCTCTGTCTCAAAAATAAATAAACATTAAAAAAATAAATTTTAAATCAAATTCATCGCCCAATTTCTGAGATACATTTTAATAAAAATAGTTAACCTTCTTAAAATCAGTTTATGAGGGGGAAGACATCAGAACAGGGAAATTCCCCACTGATAATCCTTTCCCATATCAACTTGGTTATACTATTATTCTCTTCTCTTCTTTAACAATCGATATGCAAAGCTTATTTAACTGTACTGTGTGACCAGGGTTACACTGGTATCCAAACGGTTAAGAGCAGGTTTAGAACCCTGAGATACCCAGGCAGGCCACCAGGACTCTTTTTATCCATTTCCATAAAGGCTTCTTTAAGGAAACACGAAAGGTAACTTTGTAATTTGGCAGCTAGTTCTCTAAGGCCGTTGAGCTCTCAAATTCTTGAATCTAGCAAAGCAGTGAGTCATCCTGTTTCAGAAGGAGCTAGGAAAGTGACTTGATTTTGGCAAGGAGTATTGCTACGTGGGTAAATGCCCTTCCCATACACGTTTGCATGCAGGTTTGGGGATTCCTGCCCAATCTAGGTCATCTTATCTGTTATAGCACAGCATCTACTTCAGGGGTAGGCCTAACCAGCCATGTTTTTACCATATGACCCTGCTCCTATGGCCACAGGTGATTTGACAACACATGGGCACTAGTCTTCCCTGAGACTCTGAACTAAGACCTACATAGCTAGAGAGAGAACTAATGGGAACTCCCACTGAAAAGTCATGAGGAGGTGGGGTTAGAGTGACCATTTCCAAACATGTCTGCACTAATGTTTAAGTCATAGAAAGCTAAATTGCACAGAGAGATAAAAGAATAGAAAAACATGGCAGGAAAGCAAAAGCCAGAAACCCAGAGAGAGGAGTCCACATTCCTAACAGTTTTCCAGTTTTCAACTCCATCCTCAGAAGGCCCAGTTTCCTTGCTTCTTATATTAAATAAAAATCATTTCACCGAGCTAGCTTGAATGGGTTTCATTCTTTACAATCAGTCTAGTACAGCAACCCTGAAGAATGTATCCTAAGTTATTTGACAGCACTTACCATGAAACTGAAACACCAAACAGCTGGAGTCACCAAAAAAAAAAAAAAAAAAAAAAAAAAAAAAAAAAAAAAAAAAAAAAAAAAAAAATATATATATATATATATATATATATATATATATATATATATATATATATATGGGACCATCTATGATTGGCCATAAGAGCTCTCATTAGATTGGAAAAAAATTTCTTCTTCCAACTCAAAGAAACAGCATCAATTTTATCAGTTTCGTATACTCTGAAAATTTTTGCTTCTTTCCTGTGCCCATTCCAGCTGTTCCAAATGTACCCACCCAGTGCCTACAAACTGCTCTGTTTCTCTCCTATTACCCTAATAGACAGTGGGAGGCCCAGCCCTCCCTAGAACTTCCCAGAGTTTCAGTACTTGGGTAGTGGCAGCCAGAGTACCAGCATAAAAGCCATGACAATGATGCCAATTATCCAGAATTACCGTGGAAACCAGTAGAAAAAAAATCTCAATAGGAAGAAACAAGCAAAAGCCTATACTCAAAAGCCATTGTGATGGTCATCCACATCCTTGCTTATGCTCATGACTGGTACAATCTGAGAAAGCAAGGAGAAGTTACAGAAGTCAGTACTCTTGACTGCTTTTGGTTAAATTCATTTGAGAGCTTTGCTTTAAGTCTTATTATTTTTTCATACTGCTTTCATTTATCATTTTCCCCCAATAAACTTTCAAAGGCAAGATAATGCCAAGAATTATCTTTTATCTTGCACAACACTTGGCATAATGCTGGACACATAGAACATTTTTAAAAATACTTATTCAACTGAATTAGTTAAATGACTAGTTTTTCAAGAGGGGTTAATAAATATCTATTTATCATATGATAGATTCTAGTCCACTATCTTGATGGACAGAAGAAAAAGGCATAAAGCACATGGGAAAAATGCTTCACCTACCCTAACCTCTAAACCTTAATTGATTCTCAAGTGTCTGCTGAGTTCCCCCTCCCCCCAGTATTATTATTATTATTTTCCACAGCATGAAATTCTGCCAGGCCAAGCTTGAAAAACATTATTTCAACCTAGTTGAAGTCCATTTCTCTCCCTCTCATACACATGTATACACACACACACACACATACACACACACACATACAGTCTTTGCCCAAAGCAGATTCTGTTTGTTGAGCTTTCCCTCAGCATAGCACACAGCATCTTGCATAGTTGGCTGCATATCCTAGGTATTTAATAAGTGCTTTGCTGCTTTCAGTAGCTGACTGTCCCTAGAATGTCCTCAAAATAGCCCAAGACTAAGGGTAAAAATAAAATCTCAGTGACTGTTTTTAAAGAAAGTGTCAAAAAAGGAATGTCAATAGCCTTGCTCCTTTTGCTCAACTGCTGTGTCAAAATATGCCCTCGATATCATAGCTCCTTCATGTTCATGGTTTCCTGTGGTGCATATCTGGCTGAACCCTGGGCTCTGACCACCTGGACCTCAATCAGGTTGGTCATGCCATGCCATGGTGGATTCTCTCCTTGCTTGCCTTCCCTCTCTTGTTGATTTGCTGAATCATTTATCTTTTAACCCAGAGAACACTCAAACACATTGGTTTCCTCTTACCCTTGCCTTTGGATTTCCAACCTACACTTTGTTATTAATCACTTGAATGACACATAGCTGTCTCATTTCTAGCCACATAACAACCCTGGAGCTATCCACCTTTTTCTTTCTTTCTTTCTTTCTTTCTTTCTTTCTTTCTTTCTTTCTTTCCTTCTTTCCTTCTTTCCTTCTTTCTTTCCTTTTTGTCTCCCTTTTAACAGACATTAAGTAAGGATTTACAATGATTCTGAGGAAGCAAAGAATGAGTAACTCAGAGTCTCTGATTTGCAGGAACCCATACCCCAGTGAAGGAGGTTGTCATTAAACAGTTAATTAGAAAACAATATGAAAAATGTTTTTCTAAATATATACACAGCAAAGTGCTTGATTCTTTTTGGGAGGAGTCAGGGAAAACTCTGTAGAGAAGATGAAGCCGGAGCTAAATTTTAAGGACTATTGATTATATTGCCCAAATGTTATGCTATTGGCCAATGTTTGTATATATTGTTTCTAGGCAATATGAAGAAGGGCTACAAAGTTAGATTTATATTCTAGAAATTTTATTCAGGTAGGTGTGGGTGATCTGGGGAGTGAGGGTTGGAAAATACACCTGTGGAGATTTTAGAGTTTTTTTACTTATATTTAAGTCTTTACTTTTCGGTTATGTATATTTACCATTTTCCTTTTATTTAATAAAATTATTTAATGATATCTTAAAGGACACAATGAAGGTAATAACAGAAAGATAATCTTGGCTCTTTGTGAGAGATTTTTCTATTTTTTATTGCTTAACACAAAAATTTGGGTAAAAAGTCTAAGCAATTGCTAATACATGCTTTTATTTTTATTACTAATAAGATTTTTTAAATTATCACATAGGTCCTTATAACATATGAGTAACAGAAATTCTACATGTAAATTACACATATAACTAACCATGACTGCCCTTATATTTGGGTAAAATTTTCCTGCTGATTTGAGAATTCCTGGTTATCTTCCCTGTGAAAGTATCTCTATAAGTACTTGACACTGAAGCTTAGAGTTCTCCTATTAGAGATGAGGCTTTAGATTTAATATAAAGTCTCCTTCCAGAAAGGTACTTAAAGAAGTGGTGGCATACTGACTGAGGAGATAACCATTATCAGACAACAGCACCTTAAAGAGAATTCGTTTATCAAGTGTGTTTCACCTGATAACTAAGTTCAAGTAGGTTACTAAGAAAATGGGATTCTTAACAGGGCTGGGAAAATGCTAAAAAAGAGAGGAAAACTGTCCTGGGTAAGGTTTTTTAATAGCAACCACTAGAAAGCCAGGAGTAGACATGAAAGTATTGTGTGTATTAGGAAAGAGAGACCAGTATAAGGTAAGGAAAGCAACAGAGAAAAGAGAAGAAAAGCAAAGAACATATAATGACATCGTTTTCTATGACTGAGCCCCTAAGTCCTTCTCAGGATGTGACTTTAGTTGGTATCCTCATTTTAAAAATTAAGGATCGGGGCGCCTGGGTGGCGCAGTCGGTTAAGCGTCCGACTTCAGCCAGGTCACGATCTCACGGTCCGTGAGTTCGAGCCCCGTCAGGCTCTGGGCTGATGGCTCGGAGCCTGGAGCCTGTTTCAGATTCTGTGTCTCCCTCTCTCTCTGTCCCTCCCCCGTTCATGCTCTGTCTCTCTCTGTCCCAAAAATAAATAAACGTTGAAAAAAAAAATTTTTTTAAAAAAATTAAGGAATGGGGTGATTCTAGAATTAGCACTGGATACAAACACTCCACAGTACCTTCCTCTAGTTAAATACATCTAAAAACTTTGTTCTCAAGTACCCAAGGACTCTAAATAACTAATGAGGGCTCTGAAAAGTAAACCAAAAGAGGCAGATTGTAGAAAAGAAAGTGAGGAATGGTCCTTTTGTTTTCTCACAACCTCGTTCCCAAGGGTGAACTCCAGCCCCACAGTAGAGTGACAGCAGCCACAAAACTTTCAGGTAACCCCATATTTCTGGTCACAGAAATAAGAAAATGTAGAGTATAAGGAAATCCTAGAGCACTGAGAGGTACACAAGAGATACCCTAAATCTGTGAACTTATACCAAGTCTTAGGCATACCCTTATCTATGCATGTGAGGGACAGAACCAAACTGATAAAATACACTCTTTGACAAATAAAGGGAGATGTGAACAACTGGCCATGGTGGGCAAACTAAGCTCTGAGCTACTAATGTGTAGCTCAAACTAACATAGAAAATGCTTTGAAAACTGAATTGAGATAGAAATTAGAGCCAGAAAAGACAAGACAAAATATTTAGTCTTAATCTACTCAAGTTCTTCAACATTCTCCAGAGGATTATAACCAGACCTAGTGTCTATACAACATTACATTTTTACTGTCCAGAATAAAATTACTCAACATGCCAAGAACCAGAAAAATTTGACTAATTCCCAAAAGAAGATAACAATAAACAAATCCCAATCTCAAAATGACCCATGTGTTGGAATTAGCAGGCAAAGACTTTAAAACAGCTATTATAGCTATGCACAATGAATTAAATAATAACAGAGTCAAAATTAATAAAAGGATAAGAATTCTTAGAGGAATACATACTATAAAAGATAATGAAATGGAGATTTTTCAATTGAAAAAAATCAATATCTGAAACAAAAAAATGTTCACTAGATAGGTCCAATAGAAGATTGAAGATGACAGAGAAAAAAAATTCTGTAAATTTGAAGATAAATCAATAAAAATTATCCAATCTGAAGAAAGGGGAGAAAGATATTTCTGAAAAATATTTTTATTTAAACTTATATTTTAAAATATTTTAACGTCTACAAAACAGAAAACAATTCTTATTTTTTAAATGTTTGTTTTACTATTTTTGAGAGAGAGAGGGAGAAAGAGGGAGAGAGAGACAGAGTGTGAATGGGAGGAAGGGTTGAGAGAGAGGAAGACACAGAATCCAAAGCAGGATCCAGACTCTGAGCTGTCAGCACAGAGCCCCATGTGGGGCTCGAACTCACAGAGGGATGAGAGTGTGACCTGAGCCGAAGTCGGATTCTCAAACAACTGAGCCACCCAGGCGCCCCCAGAAAACAATTTTTAAAATGGTAATTAAAAGTCTTTACCTATAATACTTTAAATGTAAATAAGCTTAATTCTCTAATCAAAAGACACAGAATGGCTGAATAGATAAAAGAAACAAGATCCAAAGGCATGTGGTCTATAAGAGATTCACTTTAGCTTTAAGGATCTACATAGGCTGAGAGTAAAGAGATGGAAAAGTTCCTTCAAGCATATGATAATCAAATGAAAGCAAACAGTAGCTATACTTATATCAGACAAAATAGACTTTAAGCTAAAAATAGTCACAAGAGGGACGACTAGGTGGCTCAGTCGGTTGAGTGTCCGACTTCGGCTCAGGTCATGATCTCATGGTTTGTGGGTTCGAGCCCTGCGTCGGGCTCTGAGCTGACAGCTCAGAGCTGAGCCTGCTTCAGATTCTGTGTCTCCCTCTCTCTCTGCCCCCCCCCCACTCACACTCTGTCTCTCTCTCCTTCAAAAATAAATAAACGTTAAAAAAATTTTTTTAAACTTAAAATAGTCACAAGAGACAAAGAAGGTCATTATATAATGATAAAGAGGTCAATTCATCAAGGAGCTATAAGAATTGTAAATATGCATGCACTCAACACTAGACCACCTAAACATATAAAGCCAATACTAACAGAACTAAAAGGAGAAATAAACTGCAATACAGTAATAGTGGGGACTTTAATATTTCACTCTCAACAATGGATAGATAATGAAATGGATAGATCATTCAGACAGAGCATCAATAAAGGAATAGTGGGTTTGAACACCATAAACCAAAAGGACCTAACAGACATATACAGAACATTCCACCCAACTCCATGAGTATACACATTCTTTTCAAGTGCATGCAGAATGCTTCTCAGATAGATCATATACTGGGCTACAAAACCAGTCTCAACAAATTCAACAAGACAGAAATTATATCAAGTATCTTTTCCAATGACAACAGTATGAAGCTAGAAATCAATAACAAGAGGAAAGCTAGAAAAATCACAATTGCATGAAAATTAAACAACATACTCTTGAACAACCAATGGATCAAAAAAGAAATCAAAAGAAAAAACATAGAGAAAAACCTTCTTGATATTGGTCTTGACAAGATTTTCTGGAAATGACAGCAAATGACATAAGCAACAAAAGCAAACATAAATGACTAGGAAAACAACAAACTAAAAAGCTTCTTACAGTAAAAGAAATGATTAAGAAAATGAAAAAAAATCTACCTATGGCATGGGAGAAACTATCTGCAAACCATATATCTGATAATGACTTAATATCCAAAATACGTAAGAAATCCAATAGCAAAGAAAAACAAATAATCCAATTAAAAAAAAATGGGCAAAGGAACTGAAGAGTCATTTTTCCAAAGATATATAAATGGTCGAGTACATGAAAAAGTGCAAATCAAAACCACAATGAGGTATCACTTCACACCTGTTAGAATGGCTATTACCAAAAAGACAAAAAAATAAGTGGTGGTGAGGATGTGGAGAAAAGGGAATCCTGGTACACTGTTGATGGGAATGTTAACTGGTACAACCACCACAGAAAACAATATGGAGGTTCCTCAAAAAATTAAAAAATAGAACTACCACATAAGCCAACAATCCCACTTATGTGTACATATCTGAAGGAAATAAAATCACTGTCTTAAAAGGATATCTGCATTCCCATTCTCATTTCAGCATCATTTACAATAGCCGAGACATGGAAACAACCTAAGTGTTCAGCAAGAGATGAACGAATAAAGAAAACACACACACACACACACACACACACACACGCACATGCACACAAGGAATATTATTTGGCCTTAAAAGAGGAAGGAAATCTAACCATTTGTGACAACATGGATGAAACTTGAGGGCGTTTTGTTAAGTTATATAAGACAGATAGAATAACACAAATAGTGTACAATCTCACTTACATGTGGAATCTTACCAAACTCAAAGAAACGAGAACTATATTGGCAGTTGCTGGAGGGAGGGCTTAGGGTCAGTGGTGCTTGGTCAAACGGGTAACTATGGGTCAAACTTCCATATGAGTTAGTTTTAGAAAAAACAATTAACAGAGCATCAGAGACCTGTGAAACATCATCAAAAGGTCTAACATACAGAACTTTGGAGTCCCACAAAGAGAGAAGGAAAAGATTAGGGTCATCTATTTGAGAAAATAATAGCCAAAAATTTGATAATTTTTTGATAAAAACCATATGTTAACAAATCCAGGGATTTCAGCATGCTCCTGTTGGAAGACAATTCTCTATGGCAGTTCTACACATTTTTTATCAGCTTTTGTTTCAGACTGTCTTTTCTAGCATGTTTGTATAGCAAATAATCTTGGATGACAGAGATAATATCTCCCTCTGAAACAAAGAACAAATTTGTTTTGTGACCATTATAATAAGCATAATGTCTCTTTTTAGGCAAAAGTTGGGCAGGTTTGTTTTTAGTGCCCTTCAAAAGAATGGGATTGCCTCAGCTATGTCTCAAATCTACTCCATGTAGATTGTCAACATCCTCCTGGACTGCTCTATATCATACCATGGGACTTATGAAGAAAGAGGAATCAATATGAACCTGAAGCTCACACTGTTTAAAGTGCCACAAACAATAAAATCTTTTGTCTCTTACCCAAGAATATCATGCCTTCTGTCAGCATCCATGAAATTATATCAGGCTAACTTTGCTATCTTGCAAATAGGGTATTGGCAAGTAGGGTAAAATCTCAGACCTTTCACAGTTCTTGACCACTCAAAACAAGATAACTTCAACAAAAAATAAACCCTGACTAACTTCTGAATATCAAATATAAAGAAAAATCTTGAAAGTTGCTAGAGACATATAATAGAACAATGATTTGAATAATCATGGATTTTCCATCAGAAATAAAGGAGGCCAGAAGACAGAGGAACAACATCTTTAAACTGTTAAAAGAATTGTCAACCCAGAATTCTACATCCAGCAAAAGTGTCCTTCAGAAATGAAGGAAAAATGAAGACATTCTCAGATGAAAACTAATAAAATTCATTAGCAGCAGACATGTTCTACAAAAAAAATGATAAAGTAGATTTCTCAAATTGAATGAAAATAACACCACAGGAAAATCTGAATATTCAGAAATAAAGGAAGAACAATAGAAATAAAAATCTGAATAAATTAAAAAGATTATTTTTTCCTGTTAAGATATGATGAAAGCAAAATTGTTACACTCAGTGCTGGGATTTTCAATGTATGAAGGTATTATATATATGATATATATAACACAAAGGATAATGAGAGTTAAAGAGAACTATATGGATACAAATTTTCTATATTTCACATGAAGTAATAAAAAATTAACCAGTGTAGACTATGAAAGGTTAGGCATGTATAATGTAAACCCTAACACAACCACCAGAAAAAAAAATGTAAAATTATACAGTCAAATATTAAGTAGATGAATGTAAATTGAATGTTAAAACAATGTTCATGTAATACAAAAGAAGGCAACAAAGGAGGTGGGGTGAAAGGGGTAATAGCTATGGAACAAAAACCAGACAGGATAGAGAACAGATAATAAAGGGTACACATAAATCCAACCATTTATTTAATGTTTATTTATACTTGAGAGAGAAGGAGTGTGTGTGCGCGCGCATGAGTGGGGCAGGGGCAGAGAGAGACTGAGACAGAATCTGAAGCAGCTCCAGGATCTGAGCTGTCAGCACAGAGCCCAACACTGGGCTGGAACTCACGAGCCACGAGATCATGACCTGAGCCAAAAGTCTGACACTTAACTGACTGAGCCACCCAGCCACCCCAACCATTTCAATAATTACATTAAAAGCTAATGGTCTATTTCCAAAAGATGGGAAAGGAACATTTCAAAAGAGGGAACACTTCTCAACTCATTCCATGAAGGCAGTATTACACTGACACCAAAATCAGACAAAGTTATCAACACGACGAAAAAATAACACTGTAAGTCAATTATCTTTTATGAATATAGATGAAAAAATTCTGAAAAAAATCCCAGAAAATTGAATCCAGAAACACACACATGAAAAGGATTATGTACCGTGGCCAACAGTTGCTTTAACATGTGAAAATAATCAATGTAATATGCCATAGTAATAAAGGAAAGAAAGCATATGCTCCTCTCTATAGCCATAAAAGACTGTGACACAATCCAGCACACTTTCACAGAAACCAAGAATAGAAAGGCACTTCCCCAACCAGATAAAAAGCATCTATGAAAATCCACAGCTAACATCATATTTAATGGTAAAAGATTGAAAACTTTCCTGCTAACATCCAGAACAAGATGAGAATGTCTCCTCTTACCACTCTTAACACTTCCTGGGAGTTCTAGCAAAGGCAATAGGCAAGGAAAAAAATAAACAGCATCTAGATTGTAAAGGAAGAAATCAAACTATCTCTATTCTCAGATTACATGAACTTGTATATAGAAAATCCTAAGGGATCTTCTAAAAATTATTAAAATAAATGAATTCAGCATGGTTTCAGGATACAAGATAAGGATACATAAGCCAATTGTATTTCCGTATACTAGCAAGGAACAATCCAAAAATGGTATTAAGAAAAAAATTCCACTTAGGGGCTCCTGGGTGGCTCAGTTGGTTGAGTGTCTGACTTTTGATTTCGGCTCAGGTCATGATCTCAGGGTTGTGGAATCAAGCCTCATGTTGGACTCTATGCTGAGCATGAAGCCTGCTTAAGATTCTTTCTCTTGCCCCTCTCTCCTGCGCGCGCTCTCTCTCTCTCTCTCTCTCTCTCTCTCTCTCTCATAAAATAAAATTTAAAAAAATTAAGAAAAACATTCCATTTATAATAGCATCAAAAAGAATAAAATACCTAGGACTAACAGTAAGAAAAGGAGAGTAAGGGGCGCCTGGGTGGCTCAGTCGGTTGAGTGACCGACTTCGGCTCAGGTCATGATCTCGCGGTCCGTGAGTTGGAGCCCCGCATCGGGTTCTGTGCTGACAGCTCAGAGCCTGGAGCCTGTTTCAGATTCTGAGTCTCCCTCTCTCTCTGACCCTCCCCCGTTCGTGCTCTGTCTCTCTCTGTCTCAAAAATACGTTTTTATAAACGTTTAAATAAACGTTAAAAAAATGTTTAAAAAGAAAAGGAGAGTAAGACTTACACATTGAAAAATACAAAATTATTGAAAGGAAATGAAGATATCAATAAATAAAAAATATCCCATGTTTATGGATCAGAAAGCTTAATGTTGTTAATATGGCGACATTTCAAAAGTGATCTGCAGATTCAGTGCCATACCTGTTAAAATTCTGGCTTATGTTAATGCATAAATTGACAAGCTGATCCTAAAATTCATATGGAAATGTAAGGGACCTAGAATAACTAAAACAATCTTGAAAAAGAAAAAGTCAGAGGACTCATACTTTATAAATTCAAAACTTACTACAAATCTACATTAATCAAGACAATGTGATGCTATCATAAAGATACACATATAGATCACTGGAACAGAACTGAGTCTAAAAATAAACCCTCACATTTATGCTTAATTGATTTTTGACAAGGGTGCCAAGACAATTCACTAAGGAAAGAATGGTACTGAACACCTGGATAGTCACATGCAAGAGAATGAAGCTGGACCCCTACCTGACACTATATGTAAAAATTAACTCAAAAAGGATTGTAGGGCTAACTGTAAGAGTTAAAACTATAAAACTCCTAGAGGAAAACATATAAAATATAAAAGTATAGTGATCATGGATTAGGAAATAATTTCTTAGATAAGACACCAAAAGCACAAAGGACAAAAGATACATAAATTGAAGTTCAACAAAATTAAAAACTTTGTCCTTCAAAAGATCCCATCAAGAAAGTGTAAAGACGACTCACAGAAGGGGCTAAAATATTTGCAAATCACATATCTAAAAAGGGACTGGTATTCCAAATATATAAAGAACACTTACAACTTAACAACAGAAGAAGAAATAACCTAATTGAAAAAAATAAGAAAGAGATTTGAATAGATATTTCTCCAGAGAAGATATAAAAATAGCCAATAGGCAGATGAAAAGATGACCAATGTCATTAACCATCAGGGAAATGCAGGTCAAAAACTACAGTGAGATACCACTCCACACCCACCAGGTTGGGTAAAATAAAGAGATGAACAATAACAAGTACTGACGAGGATGTGGAGATACTTGAATCTTCAGTTATGATGGGATTATAAAATTTTGCAGCCACTTTGAAAAACAATTTGGCAGCTCTTCAAAATGTTAAACATAGAGTTACCATATGACCCAGACCCAGCATTCAACTTCTACATGTATACCCAAGAAAGCTGAAATTTTATGTCTACAAAAGACCTGTACACAAATATTCATAGCAGTATTATTTATAATAACAAAAAATGGAAATTACAAACATCTATCAACAAACATCTATCAAACATCTATCATAGATAAGTAAAATGTAGTCATCCATACAATGGAATATTATTTGGCCAAAAGAAGGAATGAGGTACTGACACATGCTATAACATGGATGAATCTTAAAAATGTTATGTTACCTGAAAGAAGCCAGTCACCAAAGGTCACATATTGGATGATCTATTCATGTGAATTATCTAGCATAGACAGATCTATAGAAGCAGAAAGTATATTAGGGTTATGAGGGGATGAAGAGAGAAGGAATGAGGAGTAACCACTAATGGGTATAAGGGCTTTTTTTTTTTTTTTTTGTCGGGGGCGGGGGAGGGGGGGCAGTGGTAATGAAAACATTCCAAAATAAGATAGTTGTGAGGGAGGCACAACTTTGCGAACATTCTAAAAACCACTGAATTACACACTTTTAAATGAGGAACTTTAAGTTACATGAATTATCTATCAATAAAGCTACTATTTATTCAAAAGCTAAATGATCTAACCATTTTATCTTTGTTAATCTCTCTAGAGACAGAGAATGAGAGTGAATACAAAAGTATGATCCTACATATGCTGCCTAAAAGAGACAGTTTAAATATAAAGACACAGATTAGATACAAGCAAATAAATGGGGAAAAAAATACTATGAAAACAGTGAGAATAACAAAACTGTAGTAGTTTAATATAAAAGGAACTTCAAAACTAAGTGTATTGCTAGATATGAAAAGGGTCATTTCATAGTGATAAAAGGGAAAATTTGTAAGGTACATCTAACAAATATTTCTACCTTGGAATTCAAATTTAGAGGTTAGGTGATTGTTCCTTGGTCAGGTAATTAAAACTTTTCTGTCTCAGAGTAGATCTAATTATGGAAATTCTTTTCACAATAAAAACTAGCCACTCTAACAAGTTATATAGTAAGCATCTTCCATAAAGTAGATGAGCTAAATTTGTATCTCCTAAGTTTTGATAAAAATACATTTAAGCTAATAGAAGTGTTTTAGTAAAAAAAAATTCTTATTACATTAAAATTAACATTATCCTAATTTTTCCTGCTCATTTTCAATATATGTGGTTTTATAAGTTGCCAGAAGAGAAAGGAGAAATGGAATAAACTCTGTCTAGTAATTGGTTACCAAATACATTTTTAAGTCAGATGATTTCCAATTCCTTACTTACATCAAAGTAAAAATATGGCCTAAGTGTGATATTCAAAATACTTAACAACCAGTAAGGCAAGGCATGGGCACCATCCAATCTTTTCACTATGAAATTTTTAGCATATAGCTCCTAAGGAGTTCAAGTGCTTGGGTGACTTTTCTATAATAAAACAAAATTCTATTGTATCTCTCTATACCTACGTATGTGACCAAGTTTTTTCACCATCTCTATAAAAATGAAAAATTGGAATAGCATAGATATTTGAATTTTATATTTATCTGAAAATATGTGAACGAGGGAAAAATCTTATTCATAGATTTACAAAAAAAACTCTTTTTTTTGTAAATCTATATTTTAGTTTGTAACACTTATGTTGTTCTGACTGATTCTGTACCAAAAACCTTCATAATGATAATTCAAGTCACAAGAAATGTTTTAACACTTAGAGACGTGGAGTAACTGGAAATAAAATAAATTTTAATTAATATATTGATTAAAAATGAAAGCTCTTATGCATGAAAACGTATGCTTAGAATATATAATAATATATATTAATAACAGTATCATGTAATAATAGGAGTTTTTACCCTAAACATTTAGGCATTTTTACCTTAAGGAGTAGAATAAAATATTATGGGCAAAATAGAATGAAATATACATTTTAGGAAAAAAAAGAACAATGTAACATTATTGTTAAAGAAAAGTTTGCTTGTATTTTTCTTTTTTTTTCTTTTTTTTTTATTTTTTTAATGTTTAGTTTGAAGAGGGAGAGCATAATCAGGGGAGGGGCAGAGAGAGAGGGAGACAGAATCTGAAACAGGCTCCAATGCGGGGCTGGAACTCACGGACCATGAGACCATGACCTGAGCTGAAGCCAGACGCTTAACCAACTGAGCCACCCAGTTGGTGGCTCATATTTTTCAATTGGCACGATCAAATCACAATCATCTTTAGATTTTATTGGGACACATTTTAAAAAGCATTTTAATGGTTTCTTCAAATACATCAATACTTAGTCTATATCAGAATTATAATCTTTGAAACTATTGAAGTTAGAATGATAAATTTTAGACAGTAACTTAAAAGTGTATGATGGGGTTTACAGATTTTGAAAATTATTTTGAAGATATTCTAATACAAGAATTTGAAGACTATGAAATAAAGAAGACCATGATAGATAAATTATAAAACTTACATCTCTGTAGCAGAAGGACATGACAGGAGAGGAAAAAAGAAAATGTGCAAAGAATGTAAAACAGTTATCTTTGTCCTGATTCCCCCTTCCCACATTTTTGGTCCTGCTCTGAGGAAGGTAGGTGACGTCACTGCTTCCTACCTGGGTGAGGCCATCTTTCCTCACTTATCAATTATTTACTCCAATTCCTTGATCCTCTGGAAGGTAATTTCTTACTACACATACCCTGACCAGCACCATCTCTGAGAGGGAGTGAGAAAAGTGGCATAGAAGTTTGAGAAATGTGAGACAGTATTATCTGGAACCATTTCCATAATTCCACAGGACTGTTCTAAATTTAGAAATATTTTTACTTTCAATTCTATTAGATATATTGAAAAGAATGCAAAGTTTCCTTTTAAAATATCAATAATTAGGGGCGCCTGGGTGGCGCAGTCGGTTAAGCGTCCGACTTCAGCCAGGTCACGATCTCGCGGTCCGTGAGTTCGAGCCCCACGTCAGGCTCTGGGCTGATGGCTCGGAGCCTGGAGCCTGTTTCCGATTCTGTGTCTCCCTCTCTCTCTGCCCCTCCCCCGTTCATGCTCTGTCTCTCTCTGTCCCAAAAATAAATAAAAAATGTTGAAAAAAAAATAAAATAAAATAAAATATCAATAATTACAACCTGCCAGAAAGAACAGCCTTTGCAACAGGATAACATTATGATTGAAAAATTTTAGATATCAACTTAAAAATGTATAGGGGCTACACAGATTACTCCATGGGTAGGAGCTGAGAAGACAAAAGAAAGAACGTACACATTTTTCTGTACATCTGAGAGGATTCAAAAAGGCTGCAACCCTAGCACCTAAGAATTTTGCAGGAAAAAAAGGAGGTGGAAATTACAGAAAATGAGAAACATGATTTGCATCAAAAGTACCTCCCTTCCTTTAGTGGCTTTGGTTTCCATGACCTGAGGCAGAATACACTCCCTCTGGGCAATCAGCTCCAATATATATTCTAAGATATATTCCAAGAGGAATATAGCATTTGAGACAGAGATCTAATCTTTCTAAAGGAAAACTATAAGCACCGCCCTCCATTTCTACAATCCTTCTCAAAAGTAACGAATATCATAATCTTTCCTTCCAAAGAGAGGGGAAAATGATCATATGACCAAATAAATTGTGAAACAAAATTTAGTTCTTTTTGCTATTTGACCATGTATCCATGGAAATTTTTCCATTAAGAAAAAAAGGAAACAAAACAGACAAGGAGCATCACCTCAGGTAGCTATCTGGACCACAACAGAGGCTGCCTCTCCAAGTATGCAATGCTTCTTGTGCTGGGCCCTAGACACATTCATTTAGGGCCCTAGACACAACTAAGTTCCACCAACACCTGTATAATAATTAAAAGGGGGGAATTGAGAACAAAGCCGTACCTCCATGACTTCTCCTGTTTCTGCTGGAAAGCACAGTCATGGTTTTTCTGTGGTATTTTCCAAATTGCTCTCTCTTCCACATTATGACAATTTCCTGGCCACGGTCACATCTACTGATCATAGAAGAAGCAGTAGCTCTTTTGATAACTTGACTCTGTGACATGAACTCAAAGTAGTTCCTGAAAACTTAACTTTCTGTTTCCTCTATTTTCCTACTGACTCTATAGTCAATTCAGTAATTATAATTACTGTAATTAATCCTTTCTCTTAAATAACCTGGAGTAGTTTCTGACTGATATCCTCTGTTGGCTTAGCCCATCTGGAACAAGCTGCCAGTCACAAATTACCTTCCAGATTCCATTCTGCAGCCATTCTCCTGGGGGTCTATTAACATTAGGCTGCATCTAAAATCTGTATATTCAGCCTCAACCCTTCTCATTAACAGCCCTAGGAGCTCAGCATTCCCTTCTCAAGAGTAACAAGGTAACTTACCTTCCAGTTTATAACTGCAGCTTACTCAAACCCCCCCAACTTTTTTGTCTCTATCTAGCTAGTTCTGAGCCTTCAAATAGGAGTCATCTTTGGTCTCTGTTGTCTTACATGTCTATATCATTTGTCTGAATCACCTTACTATGAATATCCCAGGGAAATGTCTATTTCCTTCCTGAAAACAAGACTATATGAAAATTACCATATTATTCAGTTAATTCATCACATTCCTGTTTCTGTTCACTTAGACTAGAGCACTAATACCTCATCTCTCCAGAAAAGAAAAAAAAAAAAAAAAAGAACACCTTTTTACATAGCTTATTCCCTTTCTGAACTTCAAACAAGATTCTGTGCAGGTGTCACAGCTTACCGATTTTCTATCTCTAATTCCCTCCTCTTCTAAAAAATTGAAATCCTCTGTTTGCTTTAAATAGTAATTTTATCAACACACACAAGCCAATGCAATTCCTTTAATTTAGGCTATTTGATGCAGTGCATAAGGCTCCCAAGAGGAAAGAAAATACATTTTGCTTCCCAAAAACTCACTTCCAGCCACAGGCAATCAAGGCTAAACTATTTTAAAGCTGCATGCACTTGAAACTACATCCATCAGAGGATATTAGGCCAGCAATCAGGTCCTTAAACCACATCTATACTTTTCCTAGATCTGTCTATTCACCTGCCAGCATCTGGACTTCTTTCCAAACTACTATTTTTATATATATACGCACATATATAGTTCTTCCATTTTATTCTTTCCAGACAGCCTCACCTGTTACATGCCTATCACGTTTTCACTGCTTCTTGTGTTACGTCACTACAAATAGAACCTACCGCGTAAGTCTACTTCATGAGTTCTATTTCTTGGCCGCTCAATAACTACCTTCTATGACCTCTTCACCACACTCCCTCCCCATTTGTTCATATATCATGCCCCACTCTCCTGCGAGCTACTGGGGCAAGGGCAAAGGCATTAGAGTTGAGCAGCAGGTCTTGTGTCAAATCCCGGTGAGTTGAGTGAAACTGGACAACTTATTTAACTGTTTGAGCCTTCGTTCCCTTATCTATAAAATGGGATTCATAACACTTTAGTATGTTGTCAGAGAAAACAAATGAGATAATTTATGTAAAACACCTGCCTTAGCACCTGGTGAAAATAAAGGGAAAAGGATGAGCCTTTTGAAATGTAATTCTCCAGATGTGGTTTTATAACTCAGTCTACTGCTCATGACTAATAGAGGATTTGTTTAATACCTCTAGAGGCACTTCCCCAGATGCTATATGATTCATTTCTGGAAACAGTCTACAACTAATCAAAACACTTTTTTTTTAATTTTAGGTAATGTGTTACAGATTTACTGAAATGTCATAATTATACAGGTAGTAGAGGTGTCATTGGACATTCCACAGCCCTGCCCTCTCAATCCTGCCTTTGCTTAGTCACTTGATCTCACACAACATTCCTCCAGCAATACTTCTCCCCAGAATAATTCAGGACAGGAATCCTGTCTTCTGTGTCCTTGCCTTTGTATTATAAAAGTATATAGAAAAGCTTTTTTTCCCCAATTCCAACCTCAAAGTACCTAATGCTCTTAATATATTGTTTTCTATAGAATTATTCTTTAATCAGATCTTGTGTTTGTGCTAAACTGTCAAATGCAAGTAAATGCCCAAAATGTAAATCAAAAATAAACATATAATCAGAAATTATCAGTTCAATTGGTTTTGGAATTGGAGATGTTTGGCTGTGTGACTTGGGCTAAGGGTCTAGGACAAGGGGCTAGCAATGCTTCTAACTCACACAGCAATCCAAAAGTTTCTTGTCTGCTTTTATCCATCACTAGGGTTTAAAGCACAACCCATCATTTTTAATACGTGGTGAAGTAAAATTTATACGTAGAATTGATACAGAGTAAAATTCAATTTATTTTTTCTCTAAACAAAAGAGGCTCACTTTCTATTTGGTCAGCTGTAGATCAAATGTTATTAAAGTACAGGGGTCACATTCCAAATTTCATTTGCTTCCACAAAAGATCCACACATTAAGAACTGTACCTAACTACTAAAAACACTGTAACAAGCAAATTTAAATGACTTGCTATTTTTCAGTACACTAAGGAAGAGTGTTTTGGTGGTAAATATTTTAGAAATTTCTTCTAAAGAAGAGCGCTTTTGTGTAAAGTTTATACTGAAGTAAATATAAAAACACAAACTCAACCCTGACCTTCACATTTGTAAGTAAAATTTTCTACTGATGTGGAAAATTCAGAAGAAAGTTAAAACTGTCCATAATCAAACCATTCAGAATTTTTTCATTTTTCATTAACATTTTGATGTATTTCTCCCACTCTTTTTTTTTCTCTGCTCACATTTTAAAATATTTACCACAACATAACCATTTACTCTTATGTCTTATTTTTCTACCAATGTATCATTAAACACCCCAATCATCAAAAAATCTTTGTAAACATAATTTTAGTAATTCCATAGTATTATATTTATATATAACTATTTAACCATGATCAGTTAGGATACTTTTGTATACTTTTTATATGAATGTTTTATGCATTCAAATTTATCAAAATTTTTTATTATTCCCTCAGTATAGAGTTAAAAGAGTATAACATTTACCATTCTTGGTATCACAGCATCATGGTTAACAACAAGGATTTTAAAGGTAGCCACACCATGGATGAGTCCTGAATCCACCAAAAATTATCAGATTTATATTCTTGGGCACATTATTTAACTTCTCTGACACTCTTTCTTCATTGTAAAGTAGGAATAATATTGTGAGGAGCTATTTTAGGAGGATTAAGTGATATATATGCATAAAGAAGAGTGGCTAACAGCATGAATCTACCTGGTTTGAATCCTGAGTCCGCCAAGGACTAATTGTGTGATCTTGGCTTAATGTCTTTGTGTGTTACTGTCCTCATCTCTAGAATGGAAAAAATAATGGTGCCTACCTCACAGGGTTAACTGCAAGACAAAAATGAATTAATACATATAAAACAATACAGGGCCTGGAAGATGGGGAGCACTCAATGAATATTACTGTTGCTGTTGTTAGTTTTCTTTTTTATTATTTTTTAATGTTTATTTATGAGAGAAAGAGAGAGAGAGAGAGAGAGGGAGGAGAGAGAGTGGGGGAGGGGCAGTGAAAAGGAGACACAATCAGAAGCAGGTCCAAGTCTCTGTGCTGTCAGCACAGAGCCAGATGCAGGGATTCGAACCCATGGACCACAAGATCATGACCTGAACTGAAGCTGGATGCTTAATTGACTGGGCCACCCAGGCACCCCTGTTGTTAGTTTTCTAGTCCTGACAAATGATAAGCCCTCCAGTACTATAATCATTATTTATTCTTACAAATTTCTTTCTAGAAAGATTGTTCAGATATCCTTACAGCCAACATTAAAATGCACATATGTTTCATCTACTCCATAGAACAACAAAATAAAAAATCAGCAATCTGGGGAGTCATATAATTTAACTTGTCAGTTATGCTTAGAAAATACGATCCTTGGAGAGAAGGAACATCAGAGAGTTTGTCCTATCCGACCCAACCATTGTACTATATTTGATCATCCTCAATAAAGAAAGATGAAACAGACTGTTTTTTTTTTTTTAATCCAAACCCAGTAAGTTGTACCTCTTAAAAAACCATTAACCTCTTTTCTCAAGTTTATTCTTCTCACCTCATTGGGCAGAATACCACCTACATAGCTCTTATGGATGTCCAGGTCACTGGTATCAATCACTAAACAGGCGTTAATTGGTTACTACTGTGTCCAGCTTTGTAAGGGGAATAAAATGAAATATGCTTTCTAGACCTATGTCAGTGTATTTTTGAAACATTAGCTTATATCACTTCTCCCCAATATTTTCTCTCTTTACCTTCTCTTCTCACCTACCCTTCAATCAGCCATGCAAGCAGATACAAGATACATATCATTTCCTCAAAGGAATGATTTAAGAACAAAAAGAAAAAAATGTGGTCCTTTTATGGCTTCTGTGTTTCTATAAGCCAGACTTTCACAGCATATATCACAGATGTGACAGAAAACATGATGAATAAGGGCAAGGCTTCTTCCCACTCATGCCCCATCAGCTAGAGAAAAGCCCTCCTTGTCTTGAGCAAGGAGACAAGAGTCGAGGGAAAACAAGCAGAGTGTAGGAATGGTGCTTCCCAGAGATGGGGTCCCAGACCTGCTTTCCAAGTAGGTCCTAATAGAGGTTTTTGAAGTCCAGGAGAAGAGAAGGACAAGAGGATATATGGTGGGAGTAAAGAAGGGCACAAGGAAACTTTCAGGGGTAATGGATATTCTCATTGTTGGGCAGACTGTGGTAATGGTCCCATGGGTACATGTATACAGCAGAAAATATCAAATTGTACACTTTAAATATACATAATTTATTTTTTGTCAATTATACTTCAATAACATTGATGACAGAGGAGAGAGAGAGAAATCTGTGCATCAAGTTACAAGTAGATCCCCAGGAAGGATGCAGGACCTGGTGGTACGTCTAGACAGAATCTTAAGCAGCCTGTGAGGTTCCAGTCTCTCTGGGAGGTAGAAGAGCTGTAAAACAAACACTCTGTACCCAGAAGTGACACAGAAGCAGAAAAGAGAGCTGCATGATATTCTGGAGTCATGTGGGTAAGAACAAAAGACATTTCCAGGCCAGCATGCAGCCCAATGACCAAGCAGTTGATGGAGCAAAGGCCATTTCAGCACATGTCTGTGTAGCCAGATGACAGCAGGAACCTGCCACACACTCCCTCCCCACCCCAGTCCTTAGTGTTGGCTCATATTAAACTCTCTGGAACTCTGACACAACCCCAGGTCCAGAGGAGAAGGAGAAAGCTCTGAAATCACTGACATCTAGTTTCTGCCACCCTAGCAGAAAAAGGCTTAAAATAAAAATTGAGCAGTTACAGATGAATAGATACACATGCAGGTATCTCAGTTCCAAATTCCACGATTCCATGCCAAGACATAGACCCTACCTTCACAGAGCAATATTCTAACTTAGGAGACTATGGATAAGAATGTAAGATCTACAAGGGTAGGTGTTATAACTACATTACACAGTTATAATCTAGTTCAGATTCCAGCACATAATTGTGCTTAATATGTATTTGTGGGATGGATGGATGAATAGATGCATGGATGGATGGATGGATGGATGGATGGATGGATGGATGGGACAAACTCAAGTATGTAATAAATCATTGCTACCCACCCACAGGAGCATATACATACAAAATGAGAGGTTTTAGAAATATGTACAATAAGAAGAAAACATTAAGAGCTGGAGTCACCACTGATTACTTCATTGGGGGAGAAAGGACTTGAGGTGGTCCATGAAGACAGATTAGAATCAGCTCAATGAAGACACAGGATGAATGAGAAAGGTGGGTGGGTAAGCCAGGTGCAGAGAGGCCAAAGGAGTCATAACTCAGACTGCAGTAATTTTGCTGCCAACCCAAGCTACTTTCTCCTTCACTCCTTTCTAAACCTGGTATGTGGCACAAGATCTGTTGACAAATATTTGGTGGATGCGGATGGATGGATGGAGCAGAGAATTAAAATATTTTAGTTTTTTTAAGAATTGAAAGAATTGGGGGGCGCCTGGGTGGCGCAGTCGGTTAAGTGTCCGACTTCAGCCAGGTCACGATCTCACGGTCCGTGAGTTCGAGCCCCGCGTCAGGCTCTGGGCTGATGGCTCAGAGCCTGGAGCCTGTTTCCGATTCTGTGTCTCCCTCTCTCTCTGTCCCTCCCCCGTTCATGCTCTGTCTCTCTCTGTCCCAAAAAATAAAATAAACGTTGAAAAAAAAATTAAAAAAAAAAAAAGAAGAAAAGAAAAAAAAAAAAAAAGAATTGAAAGAATTGGGTCTGAACTCTGGAGGCAATCTAATTTCTACCTAAAGTTTTTATTTTTAAAACTGTTCACCTTTTATTCTAATAGTATAATAGATACCTATTGGGGATTTTACAATATTTGGAACGGTGTTTAATCAGCCTTACATATTTTTTTAGAAACCTAAAATCCATACCACTCAAGGACTTAATTTTATAAACTGTTTCTAACTCTGCCCACCTAAAAAGAGCTCTAAGTCCATACCATCATTTCAATTCCTGTTCTCCAATAACTATAGTTAACACCGTGTTATAATTTACCAAAGCCTCTTACATACATTAACTCATTTATTCCTCACAAAATAGAACTCTGAAACAAATCTCCAATTTTAGACATGAAGAAACTGAGACCCAGGGGGCTCACTCACTTGCTTTAATTCACCAGGCAATAAATGGTCATACCTAGACCGCATCCAGCCTTTCCGCAACACATGTTGCCTCACCACTGTCACCTGAAGTCCTTAAAAAATGAGAAAGAGGGGCACCTGGGTGGCTCAGTCGGTTAAGTGTCTGACTTCAGCTCAGGTCATGATCTCTCTTTCTGTGAGTTTGAGCCCTGCGTGGGGCTCTGTGCTGACAGCTCAGAGCCTGGAGCCTGCTTCAGATTCTGTGTCTCCCCCTCTCTCTGCCCCTCCCCTGCTTACACTCTCTCTCTCAAAAATAAATAAACATTAAAAAAGTAAGTAAATTAAAATAAAATGAAAAAAGATATCAACTGCAGAGCTGTGTGTGTCTATCTGTGAGAGAAGAGTACAGTTATGAGTTAACACATTAGAGAATTTTAACCAAAATGGCAAAAAGGTAGTTTGCCATCTGAGTAAAAAAATCTTTACCTTTTAACTTTTTAACTATCTTTACTTTTTTTAAAAGAATGTTCTTTGCTCAGTGACTCTGTATTCAGTGCGTATATCTGGGGGACCTTCTATGTGATCTCCCACAACTTGCCCTCCTTTTTTAAAGTCTCTCCCTGGGGCTAGAATACTAAGGAGAATTTTTTAAGAAAAAATAATTAAGCTTTGTCACAGAGCAAATCCCCCAAAGTAATCTATCATAAGGAAAAACTCTAACCCAACCTTCTTCCTACCTGAAAGTAGTAATTTAATTTTCCAACAGAACAGCTTTAGGGATCCCAAGAGCAGGACTGGGAAAGAGAAAAGGGCCCACCTATTTTATCCTCTTATACACCCCCTGCTATTACAGGTTTGTTTCATACCAAGATTTATTTTACACTTTGCTGAGCCTGGTTTTAAGTGTTTCAAATAATAAAGCTTAGGCCACTTAGAATGGGGGAGTCTGTGTTGCTAATAATTGGTTTGAGTCCTCTTCTTCCCTTCATGGGTAGTGAAAGTTGGGATAATTTTTCAGGGTAGGATTAAATGTGAGGAGCTGTAAGGCAGTCACAAATGGCTTGAATTCAGTATTTTTTTTCAAGTTTTTATTTAAATTCCAGTGAGTTAACATACAGTGCAATATTGGTCTCATGTGTAGAATTTAGTGATTCATCACTTAGGTACAATACCCAGTGCTCACCACAACAAGCGCCCTCCTTCCTACCCATCACCCATTTAACCTGTCCTCCTGCCCAAGAATTTTTTAGATTCAAGTATTTATGAACTGCAAATGGTTTGTCCTTCCCACTCCTTCCACTCCTTCCTCTCATCCCCAGTCACACTGACATGGTAACCATGTTCACCCAAAACAGCCAACAGATGAAAACGTTCATTTGAGAGACTGCATTGACATCCCTCCGGAAAAAATTTTTGAAATGTTACTGATATTTTATGCTAGGCATGTTGATGCCTTTGCCACAAGACAGAACTGCATATTCTCAAATATATGGAATCCGTTTCAAAGACTTACTTATTTATCTGATACCTGGTTAAAGGACAGTCACAACTGGACCCACACTCTGGATAGGCCAGGCCGGGACCCTTGCATTCCCATAGAAACCTCATGATGCGGGGATTTTGACATTTCTATTTTGATGCAGTCACGTTAATGCAGCCTCACTGGCACATTCTGTCAAAATGTAAATTCCCTGTTTTGTATTGCCAAGTACTTCTTGCCGCCCATTTCTCCAACTCTCACTTGATGCTTAACCCTTCACCTGATCACACGGCATTTTTCACCTTCTAATTTATCCATATGCTCACTGTTTATGTTTCTGCAAATTCTTGGATTTATTTTATTCTTAGAAAAAACCATAATTGCTTTAATTTTAATCTTTCAAAAGCAATTTAGCCCCTAAAGCCTATGTCATTATCCCCCAAACAATCACAATAAAGGAGTTTTACATTAATCGTGAAGTATATATGCTACTGATTCATGAGAGGACTATTCAAAACTTTCTGTGCATTTTGGAGGATAAGGGAACATATTTTGGAAGCCTGTTAAAAGGTGGCCATGCTCTAGATTTTCGAATGGAAAGTGAAAAATCATTATTAAGTAGACAAATCAATTTGTTAATTGAAAGTAAATGAGTACAGCCATTGACACTTAATATTATATGCAGAATATTCAAGATTCACATGAATTACAGAGATAAAGTGAGTAGTTAATACTTTACTTAGCATGACAGGTTGCTCTTCCTAAGATAGCAGACATGGAACTCCATTTTATGTGATTTTCCTATGTAGGAGGTATGAATTTTACTCAATCACAAAAGTCACATGTACATAAAATGCTAATTATCTTTACATCTTTAGGATTAAACTTGGTCATTCACAAGCCCTGATTTTTCTAAATCTTGCCAAGTTGTGGTACCTCAGTCACTTCAGTCTGTCATTTCTCTCCTCATTCTAGTTGCGTGTCCTTTGGTCTACCAGCCCTCTCAGCCACACCCGTAGTTACCTCAATGCTCTGCAGATGCCTGGCTGCTTGCAACACGCTGCGGCTGCATAGACCCCCTCCACGTATAACCCAGTAATATGAAGTTATAGAAACAGATGAGAGAGAAAATAAAGAACATAAGGCTATGAAATCAAGCGGTAAAGAGAAAAGCAGGCATTCGGAGAGTGGCCAAGTCCAGTTAAAAGGCAGAGACCTCTGACCCTGAGGTTGAAGCCTCTAGGCCTCCTGCAGGATCTGACATGTTTGCTCTTCCTGAGGCCAGTCTGTTGGATTTTCCCTGCCATCTATGCCCACACAACTTTGAATTATCATTAGTGAGGACAACTTAAGACTTTATTCTTTGCCACTATGAAAACAAAAACTAAAACAGAAGTAAACAGTTAAGATGTCTACCTTGAAAGAAAAGCAGTTCCTGAAAAACAGCCAGCCATTTTTCCTCATGACCACCCAGAGTTGTCCTCACAGAATAATCTGTGGCACCAAAGAAACGTGTGCGTGTGTGTGGACATCCTACATTTTACTAAGAGATTTCAAATAGTTGTCCTACCCAAAAATCATCTTTTATCCAATTCAGACAAAAGTTTGCTAAAAATGTATCTTTGGGAGTACTTTTAAAACAAATTTGGCATTATCAGCCTCACTAAAGCCAGCATGTTTGATACTAAAAAGAAAAACAACATTATATTCGTTATTTTCAATACACCTCAAACCTGTTTTTTCAAAAACACACACACACACACACACACACACACACACACACAAATTTTGATACCTAAGGTTATTCTACAATCAGGAAACAAGACAAAAATTAAAAATCTTGCAAAACTCAGGAAAAATTGCAATACATGTTTGAAAATGCTGAAAAATCTATCATAAAAATATGCTTTTAAATATATCAATTCCTATTAAATAAAAAATGATTATAATAAAGATCTCAATCAATATGGCATACACCATTAGTAATCTGGATTCTATCTTATTTTTTATAATTTTTTTAGAGAGAGAGCATGTTCACACATGTACACACACAAGAGCAGGGGGATGGGCAAAGGGAGAGGGGGAGGGAGAGAATCTGAAGTAGCTCCACACTCAGCATAGAGCCCCACGTGGGGCTCAATCTCATGACTCTGACATCAAGACCCGAGCAGAAATCAAGAGTCAGACACTAAACCACCCAGGACTTTATTTGAATAAAGATTATTGGACTGTTGTAACACTGCTTAGGATAAGTTCAGAGTGTTTGCATTAGCTTCTATGCGTTTTTGAAGGCAGCATGTTACATATTGTCATAACATACATATGCTACTCCATTTTCTTTCTCCTAGTGAATTTCCACTAAAAGATCAGACAGTAACCTATACTTCAGATACCTTACTTATTATGTAACTTTGTTAATCTTTCAGTAATATTTTCTCATTCCATTTACATATTTTAAAACATCCTATATTTCTATACTTTTGAGATTTTACATTTATGCCAAGTTGAGAATTAATGCCCACTGAATATTAACTGTAAGGCTCTGTACAAATGTCATTATTATTGTTACTAAAATGTGCGTTTGCCACACAATTTCATTTATAATAATACAAATTAACACGTTCCTTTACATATTTATAAATATCTTAATGACTTTTAAATTGAGAGATAATTCTAAAAGCACTGGAAAAAAAACAGATAAATGCATAAATATGGAGAAAATAATTAGAATTCTTGTATCATCCTTGCTCCCTGAATGTCTGGTTTAAGCATTTCTATACCTGACACACTAATTTAGCTACAATGCAGCAAAACCAGCATTGTGGTAATAGAATATTGATTGTACAGTGTTCAAAGACAAAGAACTTATGTTGTTGTACTTTTTATACATGTATGATATTGCAGCACAATAGCCATGTCGATAATTTTTACAAAATGAACCCCACTACCACTGTGCTCAATGATGATTTAATTATTAAACAATCAATCTTTTGATTAAAAATTTTGTGTTATATTAGCCTAAAATATAAGTAACCATGCTGGTCTTAGAAGACCTTAGTGTAAAAGCAGAGTAAAAATACACTTTCCAAGTTCATTTTAGTACATTATTTTCCTAATTTTTATTATCAAGATTTGTATTCTCCCTGTGAACACTTGAGAAAATGTTCTCATGGAAATTCTAATCTCACAGGGATTAGTTATATTCCGTTTCCCAGTACATGTGCATGCACGCGCGTGCGCGCGCGCGCGCGCGCGCGCACACACACACACACACACACACACAGAGTAGTTTAATCAAGGTGCCAAAATTAATTTCAAATAATAATTCCTCCCATGGGGCCATTCTTATGGATACAATGCTGGCCCTTTTAAAAAATAATTTAGTCACGAAGAAAACCATGAAGAGATGTCATTTTAGTTATTCAGAAAAACAAACATAAGACCTAATGAGAACTGTAAATAGAAACCAGAAGGTAATCTTGGCATGAAGATCAACAAGTCTTTATCAAAATGCTGTTTTGAGAGAATTAAGCAGTGAGGAATGAGGAACAGGAAAAAGTATTTTACAAGTCTGAGAGTTGAAAAGGTCAGTAGAATTTATCTAAATCAACTGCCACACAATATGAGCCACCATTCCAGCATCTGTGACAGATGTTCATTCAGTATCTGCCTAAATACCTCTAGGACAGCTATTTTGTGAAAATGTCATTTCCTATATTGAGGCAAACCCTACTTCTTTGTCTTAAGCTGGTCTCCTATACTACTGGTAAAAGTCTAAATGGGCACACCTTTTCTGAAGTTTATTTTGGCAAAACAAATCACAAAATTCTAAAATATATCTATTCCTTGTCCCTACAGATCCAGTTCTGGGGCTTTATCCTGAGTAAATAATCAGTTATATTTAAGGAATATATACAGTCCATATATAAATTCCATATACATGTAAGAAATTTCTTATAAGGAATTTCTTTGTTACTTAGAAAAGTGAAAATCTGGAAACAAACTAATGTTTAAGAATGGAGAGTTACTAAATTATGATAAATCCATACAATAGAATGCCATGCAATTACTACAAATCATGTTGTTGATAAATGTAGTCACAGAATGTTTTAATGAAATAATGTATATAAAGTGCTCAGTAGAACTTTCTGACACAGAGGAGCCAAAAAACAAATATTAAATCAAACATTATTTTTTAAAGTAGGCAATAAAGAAATGTATTCAATATACATACATAAATATATACATACATATATATATACATACATAAATATATACATACATATACACACACATATATAAACACACACATATATGTGTATATATGTAACAGAAACCCCAAGTTTGGCTTCCTGTCGCTCAAAAGGCCAAGACTCAAGAGGTGAGTTTTGACTGGAAAGGAATAAGAGCTTTATGCAGAAGGCAGGCCACCCGGGGAGCAGGTAGGCTCTTGTACAAAGGCCAGCTCTGAAGTTTCTGCCTGGCCCAGGGGTTTTTCAAGGGGCTTAGGGCAGTTAATCAGTAAAAGGAGTGCAGTGGTCCATAACATTTCTTGATTACGTGCAGACTCAGTGGTGCCAGCTACAGACCTTATCTCAGTGCTAGGCGGTTGTGCAAAGAAAAGGGCTAGGTCCTCAGTGCCCAGGAGTTGTACAAGGGGGTCTGGTTCCTTAGTGCTTGGGGGTTGTGCTCTGTTCTTTCTAGGAAAGAATGCATGATCTATAGATATACAGAGAAAGGTTAGTTAATCAATCATGTGGGCTAAGGGAGGTTGCTGAAGTTTAAAGACTATTAGGTTAGCCAGAGGGCCCAGGCAGCTTGCTTCACATATATATATGTGTGAACAATTACAAGAAAAAGATGGCAAATAGTTAATAAAAGTTGTGTTCAAATGGTGAGGTTAGAAGAGATTATAGTTTTTGTTTCTCTTCCTGTTTTCCTGTTTGCCAAGTTTTTTGCATGGCATATGCACTCCTCTTGAAATCTCAAAACTAAATGTTATTCTAAATTCATTTATTTCACTGATATTTGATGACTACCTACTCTATGTTAGATACCAATGAACAAGGCTTATATTTCATTATTTCATTACATAAGTACACTATACACTGATTGTGAATGTATGCATATATTCTGGATATATATATTATATATAAACATGAACAGGAAGGATATATACCAATTTCATGATGGTAGGCATTTCTGGAAAAGAAGAGAAGGCAGTAAGTTTGTGGAAGATTAAAAAGAAATTTAAATTGCACCTATAAAGTTTCACTTTAAAAAAAGGAAAATATCTAAATCAAGTGATAGGGTGCTATCATTTTTCAATTATGGGTGTGTTCCTTAATTTTTTTTAAGATTAACAGTATAAAATCATGGAATGATTTTTAGGAAATTTATAAAGCTCTGAAACTATCTCCATTATCTAATTTTACAACATGTTCATTACCCCAATAAAATTCTCCATGTTCCTTTACCATTAATCCTTGTAATCACCTTCAGTCTCAAGCACCCACTAATCTACTTTCTGTCTCTATATGTTTTATCTAATTGTGGTATTTTCTTTCAACTGAAAAGAACTGTGGTATATCCTTATAAAAATATATACATAACTCAATCAACAACAATGATGAATCTCACAGACAAAATATTAAATATAAGCAGCCAAACAAACAAAAACTATATGTTACTTGATTCCATTTGTGGAAGTTCAAGATAGCAAACACTATTCTGTGATGATAAAGATCAGAATAATGGTCATCACTGAGGGGGTATGGACTTGGAGGGGTAAGGAGGGAGACTTCTGAAGTGCTGGAAATATTCTGTATATTGATTTGGGGGGTAGATATGTGGATACACATATATGTGAAAATTAATAAGCCAATTCATTTAAATTTATTTTACTTTGTGCTTTGATAAAAATTTTTAAGGAAAATAATGCCACAGCCATTCCAATTTTTCTGCCTCAAACCCTTGCTTATGTCATCATTTTCCCCCCTCCTCTTCCACTTCTGTTTCTAACATGTATTTCCCAGTTGAACATAAAGTTTCTGAGAAATATTACTGAAACCATTCAGCTATTTGGTGAAAAGACTTGGGAAAAGACAAAGCAGAAGTCATAAACTCATCTTCTCTCTTCTCTATTAGTCTACACTTCTGAACTGATGTGCTATGATAATGTAAGTCCTATGAGAAGAAAAGGTTATGAGGATAATGAAGCAAACATGAAAAAGAGAATAAAACACTGACATTAGCTGAAAACAGCTATACAACCACAGCCAAATTGTTAGGGCTTTTTTGGGAGAGAGGGAGGAAGGGAGGAAGGGAGGAAGGGAGGAAGGGAGGAAGGAAGGAAGGGAGGAAGGAAGGGAGGAAGGAAGGAAGGGAGGAAGGAAGGGGGGAGGGAGGGAGAGAGGAATTGCCATCCAAGTTGTTCAATTACTTAAATTTTTACATGCCTTTTTTTAAGTGTGAAATGTACTATGTAAAAAGATAACAGGATTGAAAATTTTTCCTTTTGAAAGCCACCTTTAACACCTTAAAGTAGTAGTGCATGATCGTTAGATTTTAAAAGACTAGTGCTTGAATATTACAAAGTACCTGGTATTCAAAAATCACCAATGTACTGAAGAGTAACACTCTGTGTTTTCTGTGCCCTACATAGTATGCTTCAGTAGTAAATCAATGGTGGTAACCCAGCACTACAAACCCACTTCTAAATACACTACTTAAACACAGGGCAATGACACCAGCTATTACATGGCCATATTCTCCAGGAAATTCCAGTCTAGAATTGGAATCATTTAATCAATCCCTATCACAACACTTATGCTTGATAGTGTGCATCTTATTAAATGGCTACTGTTCATTCGAGGAGCCTGTGGGAGAGCACTATCTCGTGACTTACCAAAGTCTTCCTAGCATCACCTCAATACCATTACTTAATAACACAGCCATTTTCAGAAGAGAGTTATACAATCAGTAGCAAATCTGAAAATAATTCTCACACCCTCTTATTAGGAAACGAGTGTGTCCCGTTGTTTCAAAGTCATGTTCTTTCTCATGTTATACCTGTTTCCAGATTAAAATCAAACTATAAAATCTACCCTTCAACATCTATTCAATAATTCAATAATTTCCAACAATAATTTTGAGCATTTGAAAGACTGTGACTTTGCTGTTGTATTAATCAATAATCTTTAGTTGCAAATGATAAAAATCAAGAACAATTCTACTTAGCTTTTAAAAAAAGAGAAGGAGCTAATGTATTAGGTTAGCATCTCAAAGTTGAGGGTTTAGTACTGATTTCAGGCTTACAAGTATCTAAAAGTTGAGGGTTTAGTACTGATTCAGGTCTCCACTACTCCACCTCATCTCTTTCTCTGCTTCTTTACATGTTGACCTCAATTCTTTTACAGAAGAAGCAAGAACATGAGTTCAATAAGCACCAACTTATTATCCAAAAGAAAATGTGACCCTTTCCTCCCCTCCCTCCCCACCCAAGGGCTCACATATCAAATCTTAGAGAAATCTTAACCTAGTTTGGGATCATATGACTACCGCTGAACAAACCACTAAGACCAAGGGGGAGGAACATGTGATCTTATTGGCCATTCTGTCATAAGCCCACCCCTAAGGCAAAGAAGAGAGTGCCTCATGATGTAGAACTCCCATTGGACTACATGGAGTTAAGGAGAGGCTATTTTCCAAAAGAAAATTGGTGTGCTGGTACTGAGAGAGGAAGAAATGGTGAGCAAGCCAAAACAACAGATGTCTACTATTGTCATCATACTTATGAACTAATTCTTTCCATGTACCCAGCAGAGGTTTTCTGGCAAACAGAATGTGTGTCTCTGATATTCTGCATAACAATGCAAAATAAAACTGTTGTGGGCCTTCAAGAGCCCTGAAAGTCTTTTGAGAGGTTCAAATGTAGAGGGAAAAATTTACACTTATTGCTTCATAAACTTGATAATAAAAATTATAAAAATTCCCTCAGGAAAAAGTTATTGCCTCCATCCACCATGAATACATTTTGGCAGCTGAACTGACCTACCCTTTTAAAAATGAGTATTTTTACTAGACTGTACAAAAATGGTAACCAAAATATGCAAAAACACTCATTTATTTTTGTTTGAACAATGTGTTAAGTCAAACTGATGCCCCTAAGCCTTATCCCATCTGTCACCTTTGCTACACCTGATGAAGCTGGGCATTGGGTCAAGGTGAAGGATGCACTGACAATGTCTGTTCTGTACAATACGTGATGGTCAAAAACACAAGAAACAAAAAACTAGAAGGAAATTGAGGTAAATAGTTCTATACGCATAAACAGGATGTCAAAGTATTTTTAAAGCAAAATATCAAGGCCAAAAATAATAAAGGAAAAAATGGATAGATTTGACTATCACAGTAAACATAATCAGAAACAAAGCTAAAATAAAATGGAAAAAACAGTAAAAATATTTGGACCATACATAATAGACGGAGGAGTAATATTTTTAATGTAAGAGCTTTTAAAAATCAATAAGAAAAAGACAAACACAGCAATAGAAAAATGGCCAAGAAACACATAAGAGTAATTCCAAAAGAACTTAATGAAAATGTCTAGTCCACTGACATGTGAAGAGATGTTCAAATTTATTAATCAAAAAAATAAAAATGAAGAAAATTTGATTTTACTTATATTGGCAAATATTAAAAGACTTAATAACACCCACTGCTATTAGATGCTTAGATTGGGACAGACTTTCAGAAACGCCATTTGACATTACGTATGATTTTAAATTTTAAGTGTATATTCCCATTGGCCCAACATTCCTCCTTCTGAAACTTACACCAAGAGAGAAAAAAAAATAGAACCAGGTGAAAAAATTATTAATGTGTGTGTGTGTGTGTGTGTGTGTGTGCGCGCGTGCAATCTGAGTGTAAATGTTTGAGTGTATATTATGTACAAGAATTGGGGGCTTGTACTATATACAATGATGAACAACTGTAATTCTTTAAAGGAAATGATTAAATAAGCTAAAAACCACTCTCTAAAATGAACCCCCTAGAAATTTTAAATGATACTGTTGATCTCTATGTGGGGAATTAAAAAGATATCCATAGTGTTTTAAGTAGTGTTAGCCTTTTCTTTGCCAACCTCAACTATTTTTAAAATTTACATATGACTAAAATCACATATTTGCATGCATGTTTCTCACTCCTCTTTAGCGGAGATTTTTTTTTAATGTTTATTTATTTTTGAGGAGAGAGAGACAGAGAGACAGAGACAGAGACAGAGAATAGGGAAGGGGCAGAGAAAGAGGGAGACACAGAATCTGAAGCAGGCTCCAGGCTCTGAGCTGTCAGCACAGAGCTGGATGCGGGGCTTGAACCCATGAACCCTAAGATCATGACCTGAGCTGAAGCTGGACACTTAACCGACTGAGCCACCCAAGCGCCCTGGAGATTTTTTTATTTTTAACCCAAATTCTTAACCAGAGGAGCATACTTTCACCACCAGCAAAGTCGCTGCCCATGGACAACCAGGTCACTGCTATTCCCTAAACAAAATGTTACAAAATTGTATACACATATAATTTTCCTGGACAGAGGACAAGAGACATTAGAATTTTGCAGAATATTTTATGCTTTTGAATCCATCCTAGTTGTAACATGTATACATTATCTCATAAAATAGATAGCCCAAGGGGCACCTGGGTAGCTCAGTTGGTTAAGCATCTGACTTCGGCTCAGGTCATGATCTCACAGTTCGTGGGTTCGAGCCCTGCGTCGGGCTCTATGCTGATGGCTCAGAACCTGGAGCCTGCTTCAGATTCTGTGTCTCCTTCTCTCTCTGTTCCTCCCCTGCTCTCACTCTGTCTCTCTCTCAAAAAATAAAATAAAGATTCAAAAAATTTTTTAATAGAAAGCCCAAGCTCTAGAACCAAATGAATTGGTTTATCAATCAAACCTTTCCAGAATAAGGAAACATGACCACATGACTTATCATCAGGAAGCTCCACAATAGGCAATTCTGGGGTTTCTAAAGGTCTCCTGCCACACGAGGCCCTTGTTGATGGGGATGGGAAGGATTGATATCACCAAACAATGTGAATGATTGATTTTCATTATTATTTTTTAAGCATACATATATGAAATGTCAACAATGATTATATATGAGTGGTAGGATTAGAGTTGATTTATTTTTTCCTTTTATACAACTCATAAAATTGTTTGAATCTCTTATTGGTTAAGAATACTGGTTATGGTTAAAAATAACACCATTCTTAAGTGTTGTTTTTTATCTTTCATTGGGAAACACTTTATTGGTTAATTTTTAAAATTTGTCAAAATTAACCCTTGTCAAAATAAGAACAGCTAAAAGGCTGATGGTATTTTATATATTTCTTAACAAAATGCTGTTCACTTTTTTGCATTCACTGCCTCATGTCTGCTACCACAGATTTTCCTACACAGTTCCATCACATTATTGTTATTACATGAAATAAACAATATACATTGGGAACTCCTCGATAAGCAAAGTTAGGCAAGTTTTATTGCTTCAGATCTTCTCAGAATTTTAAATACGCTAACATAACATGTAATATTTGCCCCATTTCACCATCTTAATGCTCCAAAACACAGGGTTAGGCAAGTATTGTGGCCTATTCTGGTCTTCATAAACTCACAATTCTATTTACACCTGTTATACAATTCATTTCATCTCTTGTAGGTACATTCCATCTCATTTTCTGAACCAGTTCTCATTAAACCAAGATCATCAACAATCTTTGTTATATATGAAACTTTTTTCAGTTGTCATTTTATTATATTTGTCCTCAGCTTTTGATAAGCTGGACCTCTACATCTTCTTCCTTAGAAGAAGGAATAATGTCTATTGTCTTAGATATTCTCATTTAGTTTCCTTTGCAGATGCTGTTGCATTGTTAGCTTCCTCTGCTCATTTTGCTTCCTGAATGCTGATTTTTCCCAGGAGATTCTATCTGGCAAACACTATTTTGACTCCAAACACTCCCTGGATGATCTCATTCTCACCTATTATTTCAACACATGGCTCTAATAAGCTCATGATTCATAAATCATGAGAACTCTTCAACCCAGGTCTCTCTTCTATATTTAATGTTTACATAAACTGCCCTCCTTAATATCTCTTGGAAGCCCTATGGACACATCAAACTGAATATATCCAAACCTGAAAAGTATTTTCCCTTCCCATGTGACATTGGTCCCTACATCAACAACTGATGTCACTCATCCATTCAGGTTCCAGCGGCTTCACCTATTCTCTCCTTCATACACCAAGCCCTGTACTAATCAATTTCTGTTGATTCACCTCCCTAATATCTCCCCAAATATCTATTTCTTCCCATCCCAATGGTCATTATCTTAATTCTCAACACTTTCATTGGTCACCCAAGTTACTACAGATCTCCCAATGCATGATTTTCCTTAAGTCTTGCCCCTTCCAATCCATTCTCCTACTTGCAATATGGTGATCACAATAAAATGTGAATTGGATCATTTCTTCTCACCTTGAAGAGTAATTATTGTTCTGAAGAAAAAGAAAAACTTGCATTACACACATCAATTCATGAGTTAACTCTTGCTCACATCTCTAGCCTCACCTGTCACCACTCTCCAACAATGCAAAGTTCCTTAAATGATACCAGAATAACTTTCACCTCCTCCTTTCTTCCTTCCCCAAACTCACCTGGTCCTAATACTTACTCAGCATTCAGCATTCAAAATGTATTTCACCACCATAGGAAACCTTCTGATTTGCCAATATTGAGTTAGGTTCCCTTAATATAGGACTCTTTAGTACTCTTTTTCTTCCCCATATTTTTACATATTGCCCTTTCCCCACACCTGGTCCTATGTCTTCTCCATCTGGCTATCCCTGAGTTATACCCTTCCATAATAAGCTGGTGATATACATGGAGACCCTGAGTTTGTCTCATCCCTGAAATGCAGCCAGATCAGCACCAAACTATTTTGAAAACCTAAGAAACTGATCTGAAGATTAACACAACAATCTACTTAACTTGAGCCACAGGACTTGACAGGTATGCGGTGTGGAGAAATGAACTGGGGGAGAGAAAAGCCATGGAGGGTAGGGACCTGTTTTTTCAGAGACAGAACAGAGAAAGGGAAGAGGGGAGAGTGCAGCAGACTGGGTTTGTGCAAGAAAAGCAGTCCCCCAGAATTAGCTGGAGAGAAAGAGAGAGAAAGTGAAAACATTCACAGGGGACCGAACAAGAAATCTGTTCCCGAAAACCATTAGCGGGAACAAAGCAAAGGATTTCAATCACCAGGATTCTATAAACAGTGCAGCACAGAGTCTGAAGTTTTGGAACTCAGTGCCCGTCGGTGCTCTGGTGAGGAAGCAGGGCAAATCCCCAGGATCAGAAAACAGGGTTTGAGAGGTCCATGTGCCACATAGGGAGAAGCAGTTCCCCTGCTTGGAGTGCATTTGACAGAGGCCATAGAACCTCCCCACAGGCAAAAATCCCAGCAGATCCTGGAGATCAGTCACATTTGCTGGTATTGGGACAACGTATGAGAGTGCGGTGAAACCTGGAGCCTGCTGTGTATTGTGATTTGCCATAATTTCTGACCTCTATTGCTGTGGGATCACACAAACATTTTCTGGGGCAAGCTGGCACCCAGCCATTGCTCAGCGAGATCCTCCCCCAGAGAGTCAGGGCAGGTCCAAGCCACAGGGGTCTTTGAAGTGTGGGGTTTTGAAACATAACCCCATCTAAGATAAAACTCTGGAAATCTAGTCAGTCCTTTGTTTGGAAAGGAAAAAGACCACCAACAGAAATACCAACTCAACAGGCAACACAACGGCTCTAAATTCATATCTTTCAGTACTCACTCTCCATGTCAATGGCATAAACACTGTAATCAAAACATACATGGTATCAGAATGGATAAGACAAGACCCATCTATCTGCTGCTTACGAGAGACTCATTTTACACCTAAAGACACCTTAGGTTGAAAATAAGGGGATGGAAAACATCTACCATGCCAATGGTCATCAAAAGAAAGCTAGTGTAACCATACTTATATCAAACAAACTAGATTTTAAAATAAAGACTGTAATAAGAGATGAGGAAGGGCATTATGTCATAATTAAAGGGTCTATCCACCTAACAATTGCAAATATTTATGTCCCCAATGTGGAAATACCCAAGTATATAAATCAATTAATCAAAAACATAAAGAAACTCATTGATAATAATACCATAAGAGTAGAGGACTTCAACACCCCACTTACAGCAATGGAGAGATAATCTAAACAGAAAATCAACAAGGAAACAGCGGCTGTGAATGACGCACTGGACCAGATGGACTTAACAGATATATTCAGAACATTTCATCCTAAAGCAGCAGAATACACATTCTTCTCAAGTGCACATGTAACATTCTCCAGAACAGATCACATACTGGGTCACAAATCAGCCCTCAACAAGTACAAAAAGATCGAGATCATACCCTGCATATTTTCAGACCACAACACTATGAAACTCAAAACCAATCACAGGACAAAATTTGGAAAGACCATGAATACTTGGGGATTAAAGAACATCCTACTAAAAAATGAATGGGTTAACCAAGATATTAAAGAAAAAATTAAAAAGTAGATGGAAGTAAATGAAAATGAAAACACAACAACCCAAAATCTCTGAAATGCAAGCAAAGGCAGTCATAAGAGGGAAGTATATAGCAATCCATGCCTTCCTAAAGAAGGAAGAAAAATCGCAGATACACAACCACACCTTACACATAAAAGAGCTGGGAAAAGAACAGAAAATAAAGCCCAAAACCATCAGAAGAGGCTCTAAAAAAGATTAGAGCCAAAAAACAATGATATTAAAAAAAAAAAAAAAAAGTAGAACAGATCAGTGAAACCAGGAGCTGGTTCTTCGAAAGAATTAACAAAATTGATAAACCCCTAGACAGACTGATCAAAAAGAAAAAGGAAAGGACCCAAATAAGTAAAATCAAGAATTAAAGAGGAGAAATCACAACCAACACTGCAGATATACAAACAATAATAACAGAATATTATGAGCAATTATATGCCAACAACTTGGGAAATATGGAAGAAATGGACAAATTCCTAGAAACATATAAACTACCAAAACTGAAACAGGAAGAAATAAAAAAATTTGAATAGACCCATAACCATTATAGAAATTGAATCAGTAATCAAATATCTCCTAAAAAACAAAAGTCCAGGGCCAGATGGCTTTCCAGGGGAATTCTTAAACTTAAAGAACTAACACCTGTTCTTTTGAAGCTGTTCCAAAAAATAGAAATGGGAGGAAAACTTCCAAACTCATTCTATGAGGCCAGCATTACCTTGCTTCCAAAACCAAAGACCCCACTAAAAAGGAGAACTACAGACCAATTTCCCTAATGAACATGGATGAAAGAATTCTCAACAAGGTACTAGAAAACCAGATCCAACAATACATTAAAAGAATCATTCACCATGATCAAGTAGGATTTATTCATGGAATGCAGGGCTGGTTCAATATCCACAAATCAATCAATGTGATACATCACATTAATAAAAGAAAGGATAAGAACCACACTTCTCAATAGATGCTAAAAAGCATTTGACAAAATACAGGATCCTTTCTTGATAAAAACCCTCAAAAAAGAAGGGATATAAGGATCATACCTCAACATCATAAAGGCCATATGTGAAAGACCCACCACTAATATCATCCTCAATGGGGAAAACCTGAAAGCTTTCCCACTAAGGTCAGGCACACGACCAGAATGTCCACTCTCACCACTGTTATTCAACATAGTGTTGGAAGTCCTAGCCTCAGCAATCAGACAACACAAAGAAATAAAAGGCATCCAGACAGGCAAGAAGGAAGTTGAATTTTCACTCTTTGCAGACGACATGATACTCCATGTGGAAAACCCACAAAACTCCACCCAAAAACTGTTAGAACTGATACATTAATTCAGCAAAGTGGCAGGATACAAAATCAATGTACAGAAATCAGTTTCATTTCTATACACCAATAATGAAGCAGCAGAAAGAGAAATCAAAGAATCAATCCCATTCACAACTGCACCAAAAACCATAAAATGCCTAGGAATAAACCTAACCAAAGAGGTGAAAAATCTGTACACTGAAAACTACTTATGAAAGAAATTGAAAAAGACACCAAACGATGGAAAAACATTCCATGCTCATGGATTGGAAGAACAAATATTGTTAAAATGTCGATACTACCCAAAGCAATCTACATACTCAATGCAATCCCTATCAAAATAACCAGCATTCTTCACAGAGCTAGAACAAATAATCCTAAAATTTGTACGGAACCAGAAAAGACCCCAAATATCCAAAGCAATCCTGAAAAAGAAAACCAAAGCTGGAGGCATGACAATCCCAGACTTCAAGCTGTATTACCAAGCTGTAATCACCAAGACAGCATGGTACTGGCACAAAAACAGACACATAGATCAATGGAATAGAACCCAGAATTGGACCCACAAACATATGGCCAACTAATCTTTGACAAAACAAGATAGAATATCCAGTGGAAAAAAGACAGTGTCTTCAGCAAATGGCTTTGGGAAAACTGGACAGTGACATGCAGCAGATTGAACCTGTACCACCTTCTTACACCATACACAAAAATAAACTCAAAATGGATGAAAGACCTAAATGTAAGACAGGAAGCCATCAAAATCCTAGAGGAGAAAATAGGCAATAGCCTCTTTGACAATAGCTGCAGCAATTTCTTATGTGCCAGGTCTCCAGAGGCAAGGGAAACAAAAGCAAAAATGAACTATTGGGACCTCATCAAGATAAAGAACCTCTGCACAGTGAAGGAAACAATCAGCAAAACTAAAAGGCAACCAATGTAATGGGAGAAGATATTTGCAAATGACATATCAGATAAAGGGTTAGTATTCAAAATCCATAAAGAACGTATCAAACTCAACACCCAAAGAAACGAATAATCCAGTGAAGAAATGGGCAAAAGACATGAATAGACACTTTTCCAAAGAAGACATCCAGATGGCTAACAAACACATGAAAAGATGCTCAACGTCACTCATCATCAAGGAGATACAAATCAAAACCACTATGAGATACCACCGCACACCTGTTAGAATGGCTAAAATTAACAACTCAGGCAACAACAGATGTTGGTAAGGATGCAGAGAAAGAGGAACCCTTTTGCACTACTGGTGGGAATGCAAATTTGTGTAGTCACTCTGGAAAACATTATGGAGATTCCTCAAAAAATTAAAAATAGAACTACCCTACGACTCTGCTAGGTATTTACCCAAAGGATACAAGAGCGTTCATTCAAAGGGACACATGCACCTCAATGTTTATATAAGCTCTATCAACAATAGCCAAGGTATGGAAAGAGCCCAAATGTCCACTGATGGATACATGGGTAAAGAAGATATGGTATATATAGTCAATGGAATATTACTTGGCAATCAAAGAGAATGATCTTGCCATTTGCAACAACATGGATGGAACTAGAGTGTATTATGCTAAGTGAAATAAGTCAGTCAAAGAAACACAAATATATGATTTCACTCATATGTAGAATTTGAGAAAAACAAAACAGATCAACATAGGGTAAGAGAAGGAAAAATAAGATAAAAGCAGAGAGGGAGGAAAACCATAAGAAAAGCTTAAATACAGAGTACAAACTGAGGGCTGCTGGAGGGGCGGTGGGTGGGTGATGGGCTGAATGGGTGACGGGCAGCAAGTAGGGCACTTGTTGGGATGAGCACTGGGTGCTATATGTAAGTGATGAATCACTAAGTTCCACTCCTGAAACCAATACTTCACTGTATCTTATGTAACTTGAATTTAAATAAATAATTTTTTAATGTAAGCAAATATAAGCTTTGTTCCTTTAAAAACCCATTACAGGGGCGCCTGGGTGGCTCAGTCGGTTAAGCGTCCGACTTCGGCTCAGGTCATGATCTCGCGGTCCGTGGGTTCGAGCCCCACGTCGGGCTCTGTGCTGACAGCTCAGAGCCTGGAGCCTGTTTCAGATGCTGTGTCTCCCTCTTTCTCTGACCCTCCCCTGTTCATGCTCTGTCTCTCTCTGTCTCAAAAATAAACGTTAAAAAAAATAAAAATAAAAATAAAACAAAACAAAACAAAACAAAATAAAATAAAATAAAATAAAATAAAATAAAAATCCATTACAGATTTAAAACGAATAATGAGACACACTTCCATGTCAAGGTTCTGTGATTTTCATCCATTACTGACAAATCTTGCTATGTGAATTTATTCACTCTTCCTAAATTAAACAAAAATCATTTTGAATACAAATGTACATTTCTTGGGGAAGTGTATTCAATTTCAGGCAACCAAGTACCAAGATGCATACCAACCACCTAAAACAATCATTACAATAGAGGGAAAGCAGGAGAAGAGGAGAAGGGGGAGCAGAGAAAGAAAGAGACTTAAAACTGTTTGAAATCAAATAATTTCAAGAGAGAAGACCCTGGAGCTAACTCATTTTTAACACTATTTTTACAGTTACTACCGTAAGTTTGGAACCTACTATCCTACACTTCTGTACAGCTGATTAAATAAATTAGTGAAACTCAAGTTTTCTAATAACCCACTTGATTTAAGATGTAAGAAGCATCAATATTAACTAGAAAAGTCCTTGGCCTGGAGAGAGCTAAGATGCCTACATATTCAACTAATTCTTGTGTCTCGCCAGCCTGGGCATCTGTTTTCATATCTTTAAAAAAGACAGTAGATTCAGGTGATTCCTAAATTTCACATAGCTCTAACCCTCTGAATTTTTTTTTTAAATATTCACTTATATCATCATGTTGTAGGCATTAGAAATAAAATGTAAAATACATCTTATTTGTGTATTATTTTATCAAGTGAAACCTTATCAAATGAAATTCACAACTCTCTTTTTTAATCTTATTATTTCTTTAATTATTTAATCAATTATACAAGTCTAGTCCACTCCACAGACAGCAAGGCTAGTAAGGTTTTAGTGGTGGCAGAATCATGATGCTTGAAATTTCAATGAAATTATGGGAGATCCACATTGGCACTTTTCAGACAGAAGAAAAGCCACAGAAGCATCATCTCTCCTCCCTCTTCTCCTCTTCATTCCTCCAAAAGGGGAGAGAAGGGACTAATTTGGAACTGAGCTTAAATGTCACAAGTGCTGGGACTTCAGGAACAAGGACAATTACCAGAATCACTGGTCTGGAAGAGCTGTAAGAAATCATCCCAGACAGACACAAATCACCCCTGATAAACTGATTCCCTTGCAAGCAGTGAAGTTAAAGGACAGATGTTCCTGTTTTGCATACACCAATACCACAGAGGAGGCTCCCTGAAACATAACTGACCTGAAGTTTGTGAGTGACATAAAGAGTTTGCTCTGCTCATCCACTTTTGTCCCTTCACCTTCATCCACTGTCCCCTCCCAAGCTCTCAGAATGTTTGGCCTGGGGGTGGGGAAAGTGGGGAAAACTTCTAAAGCCCCTGAGGTGAGGCTGGGGAAGGAGAAAGATTTAGCCACTAAAGAAGGGGAGTGGGCATCTGAAGGGGACGGAACATTTATTATTCCCTCGCTTCTGATGAGCACTACACCCTCCCTCTTATAGAGCCTGGCCCTTCTCCCTGACTCATGGTTGGAATGCTCTAACAATGAACTGCCACTTTCTCAAATGGTCCTGTTCAGGGCCATAGTGATTGTCCAGATGGCAAATGATACAAGATGGTGGGTCATCAGCCTCCTTCATGATTTTCCAAATTAGAAGGAAAAGAATAGTCTTTGGCTCTCTGATGGTGAAGCAAGGAAAACATCAGGCAACAGCTATTGGCAGCCACCTTCAAGGCCATGTGAACGAAATGGAGTTGCAGAAAAAGAACACAGCCAGCAAGCACACAGAAGTGCCGACTAGAGGTAGGTGGAGAGAGTCCTGCTCTGTTCAAGGCCTGGTTCCACTTGTACTCCTGCCCTTGTCTGTTCTGCTCAATTTGGGAGCCAGTAACTTCCCTATGTTTCTTTCCCCAGATTTTCACATTGAGTCACTGCCTGGAACCCTGAATTATAACATCAAAGACTGGGGGAACATTTGCAAAGGCAAAGAGCAGTTGCATAACTGACAAAATGTCTAATAAGGGCACCCAATATCTGCCTCTCTCCAAAATATTGGTAAAATATGCCACATTATAGTAATCTAGACAGAGTACCCTCTTCTCTAATAATTTATGGCACCATTAATTGGGGAAAGGCCTTTATATGAGCAGAACAGAAAAGCCTGAATTACAGTAGAGAAACTTTGATAAGTATAGTAATGTATTTGGTATTGATTATACTCTCATGGATATTTGATCTGGCATTTATAATTTGGCTATTCAACAGTATGGGAGGGTGGGGTTTAAATTTAGCTGCCTGGTAGACAGAATTATGAGCTATCCACAGGCCATTTGATAGAGCAGTCTTCCATAGACTGTGTTCCAAGAAGGGATATGCATGTTCACACAGACTCAGGAAACACTGCCTAATAAAATCTCCCTCTTGCAGATTCACAATGCATATTAATACACAAGAATACTATCGGTAAATAAATCTGCTTAATTTTGTATAACAGTTAAACAAACTTATTTTCACAGAGGAAGATTTGTTTTATTCTTCTCATACTTAACAAACCCCAAAGCAGTTTGCCCTCAAGACCAGTTTGCACTGAATACCAGTAAGACAAACAGGCACCAAAGATTTTAAGGATTTTCACCCGCAATCTTGTCACAAAGACTCAATGCCAAATTAAATTATGTGGTTTAGTACCACAAAATCATAGGCAGATTTTAAAGAGGTTCAGGCAAATTCTTTTCTAGTCAAGTACATTTTTGTTTCTATGCTAATGGTACTGTAACTTACCCTAAGAGATCAATCAGAAATTTTATCTCCAATTTTTACCAGACCCTTTAAAGCCCAAATGGGCAGATGGAGTGCATGAGTTGCAGTAGTGTTAGCTTCACCCCCAGAAAAGAAGTAGGAAATGATACAAGTCATAAGTCATGTAGGGAAGCATCCACTAGTTCCCTCTGACAAGAGAGAAAACAGGGTATAAAGCCACGCAGGGCAGGTCAGGGGGAATGGGGGGACCAAATCTGGTAGCAAAGATTGGGCAGTTAAGGGTGTGAATAGAAAAGGTCAGATAAGTGCTGACTGGCCTGGCAGAGGAGGGGGTGAGGGAGAACTGTGGATGCTGATGGATTTCTGGCTGGACCCCCAGCCATGTGATGGACTGAAGACCAAAAGAGCAACTTCTCATTCCTGTCAGATCCAGAAACACAGTCCAAGTGGAATCAGACAAAGGAGAAATGCTCTGCTTTGTGCTGGGCCAGCTCCTTTTCTGATGCCCTCCCTCCCACTGTAATATGACTCCAGAGCACCAAGGGCATTTAACTCAGCACAAGGTGACAGAAACAAGTGCACACAAGAAACCTGCTCATTCACAGATAAGCACATCTACCCAAGTGTGGAGAATCATTTAGAACCATTCGAAACCAAATGAACTGTCGATACACACTGGACAATAGCTAGTAGAGATAAAAATTGTAAAGTTAGTCCTGCCTCACCTAGGCAGAATAAATACAATATTAAATCCACTGGAAGGCACTTAAGATGCCTTTAAATGACAAGTTTTTGATGATGTGGAGGATGAAAGATTAATTTTCCCCTGAAAAAGGATTTGGCACATAACAGCCAGTAGTACTAATCATTAGAAATAATTACAAATGGTACATAAATAGATTCAAACAACCGTATAAATAAGGTGTTAAAAAATTCATGAGCTGCCATCCCTTACTAAACTGTACATAATTTGGCAATATTTTAATAACTTGACAGTACTATAATAAAATCAGGGTTTCCAGAATAAATCATTTCCATTTTTCACTACTGAAAACATAACCCAAAGCTTTTCATTAATCGCACTCGGCTATATTCAAAAAAAACAACAAAACAAAACACTGTATTCAATCATATCCAGAATGTAATAGAATAATTCTGGAGTAAACTTTAAAGATGTTTTCTTTATTTTTTTCTAAATATACCTTATGAATATGTCTGATAAATAATTCTCTTTTCTTAAAAAAATTATATGCAATCTTTGGTTATTTTGTGCTAGCTCAAAATTGCATAAATACTATCATGTTTCATCTCCTTCAGTATTATCTTGAATTCCTCAGGACTTAAATGACTAAGGTAAAAATGTATTATGTCTTGTTAATATTTTCTTACAAAGTAAGGACATGTGTATCTTGTGTTGGAATTTCAGTTACTTTGATCTGCCATTATTAACATAACAAGTTATCAGAATCATAAATTTTTGTAAAATAATTTCACTTACTTTGCTACTAATGCAGATTTAGGAATAATCTATTCTTTACCAACTCCCAGTAAGATAAAACGTATAATGGCATTAAATAGTAATTTGGATATTTTACTGACTTTATATTTTGGCAATGTTTCATGCCTCATTTGCTGGAAAACTCATTAGATTAGCACAACACCATGTTTTAATGCAATAGGTTCAGACTCATTTTTCCAAGTAAGTTGAGCCCTGCTTATTTTCTGTTCTTTCATGCTTGAGTTAATAAATTGCAAAGTTTCCCCTTTCTGTTTGCTCTGTTTTCCTTTATATACCATGTGTTGGTGGTTCTCTATTTTGAGAAAGAGGGAGGAGATGAAAAGCAAATTATCCCCTTGGGCTTGTGAAATAAAGTTTGCCTATCTAGCATCCGCAACCTCAACCATTTCTTATATTTTCCTGAGCCTTCAATCCGTGACAAGTATATGCACTAACACTAACATATCAATGGGGAAGAAACCAGAAAACCATGATTGAAAGTGTGCTTGGCCAGGGCAGCGATAGAAATCAATCACATCCTTTCAGTAAGTCTAAACCCTGCAGCCATGCAGGCTTGGGGAGTAGTGAGGCAGGTGACTTCATTGTGCCCCAGCAGGACCCCAGAAGGCCTCTGCATTCCCTTCACATCCATACAGAGGGTGGACTTTTGTTTCTTTATTTTTTTTAATGTTTATTTGTTAACTTTGAGAGAGAGTGCAAGTGTGAGTGGGGTGGGGGTAGGGACAGAGAGACAGAGACAGAGACACAGAGAATCCATCCTATCAGCACTGTCAGCACTGAGCCCTGTGCGGCGCTTGATCTCAGACTGAACCAGAAGATCATGACCTGAGCTGAAATCAAGAGTCGGATGCTTAACCCACTGAGCCAACCCACTGCCCCGAGGGTGCATTTTTAAAAATTGAGATGTATCTTGACCTTCTTGGTCATCCAGCTCCATCCTCCTTATAGTTAGGTTACACTTGAATGGAACTAAAATGTACACCTTCTTATGGAGAAATTATTGAATTAGGATAAATCAAAGTTTCATCTCAGTGAGTCCTGTTGTCTGGCCAGTGGTCTCCCTCTTCTGCATTTGGGAGGCCTCTGAGAGTCACCTTAGTTTTAAAATTTAAATGAACACACAGATCAGTTACCTCTCCTCCCACCTCCCTCCCACGCTCTAATCATTACACAAGAAAATCAATCGCATACCTTCTTAAATATCTGAACTACTTTCTCTTTTTCTTGATGACTGTCCAAACCTTATACCATCTCTCTGGCCCTTACCTGCCCCAGCTCTTGCTGGAGGCCCTGCTATGGCACTCCCAGCTAAGTGCTCTCACTTCATCCTGACCCCCATTCAGCCAGCAGTCATATCCCACCTCTCCTTTTCCTGTTTACACTACCTGATTTTTCATGTAGTGCATGTTAGCTCCCCAATAAACTGGCATGTGACATCTCTGGCATATTTGCATACCCAATAGTGCCCTAAAAAGACTGTATGTTCAATGGATTCTTGTTAATTTATTGATTTCCCTCATTTTACAGATACCATTTAGACAAAAAAAGAACACAAAACTTTGTACTTTTCCTCCTCCTTCCTATCTTAAATTCATATCTATCATCCACACCCACATTCTTTTTCCAAATTAGATTTTTTTCCCATGGACATTTCAAGAACCTACTCATTTCTCCATAGCTCTGAAAACTGAACTTAGACTACTGTTAACTTCAGCAGCCCCTAAGAAAAGCTCAGAAAAGTCCTCTCCATTCAAATGTCACAAGTGTTCTTCCCCCTGGGGTTGTCTTCACTAAACTTATAGAAATCTCTGGTCATTTTTATGATATTTTTGATCACTCTTGGTTACCCACTTCCCCCCCTAGAGTTACCCTACAAGGTGGAAAATTACTCTAGAGCAGTAAAAAACAATTTACCCAAAAGTTCATCATCAGTTAGTACTGTCATGCCCAGACGGCTATGGTTCAGTGCTCTGTGTTCTTTTAGTTGATGGTCAGTCAAGTACAGCTGCAAGAGGGGACACAGGAGAGGCACACGAAAACAAAGTTTATCATACTCACAGACCCTAAAGAGGGGGGGGGTCACCACATGCCACACAAAGAGTCACCATGGAAGCACCCAGTTTGGGTCAAGTGGCAGAAGACAAGAGCCACAGGACTATTTAGGCTACAGCCTTTATTAGTGTCTCTGTAGGAAAGGCAAGGCTGGGCAGGGTAAACAGCTTAGGTCCTGGTGGTTCGAGTGATTTCAGTGGGATTTGAGTTACAGGGGTGGCGTCCAGTTGCCTAGGACCTGGCTCCAGGATGACTAAGATATAAGAGTATTGCCTCCTGAGGCATATGATCCAGAGCCAGACATAATAGGCATGTCTCTGCACTGGTTCATTACATGGCGATGGTAAGCTCCAGTGGAGTCTTGTGCTATCTCTAAGAATTGGCCAGCCTCAGGAGGGGCGGTCTATGCCCAGCCAGAAAGATCGTTTTCGGTCAAAAGATCATAATACACAGCATATAAAACAATGTATACAATATGTTCAGGAGCATGTCCCATCAGCAATTCAGACTGGCAGCAGTGCTGTCTAGTGCACAAGTACGTGAACTCTGGATTCGGACGGCTTGATCCAAATGACAGCTTACTATCTGTGGGGTGTTGGCAAGTTACTTAATCACTCTGCAAATCACCTTTGTCCGTAAAATGAAGCAAAACCTGTAAAGCTGTCTTGAGGATTAAATGAGATGAGAGATACAAAAGAACCCTGCCCAACACGTGTGCCCCGAGTTGGCAGTAAATTTTTCAAGATAAACTAAGAATTTTGAAGGGGGAAAGAGCATTAATTGATCTAAAAGTTGAAAGGAGTAACTGAGTGACGGAATAGAGGCAGAAAGTAGCCTCACACTAGAGAATTGTTTGGAATCAGGCATGGCTCCCAAAGAATTACTTTTGGTCTCAAACAATTTTAGTGCCCCAGATGTGCCTTTTATTCCTCAGCTGTTTACAGTTATTTTTTTAAAGTAAATAGGATGTCACATGCCTATTTACACACGGGAACATGGTAGACAGAGTATACTATTCCTATATTCTGGAAAAAAAAATTAAATCTCAGTGAGGATAGCCTGAATTGTCCCTGTCACTAGCAAGTGACCTTCACAAACAGAGCTGTCCACACACCTGCCCCAGGACTCTTTCCACCACACAAATCTGATTCAGATAAATCAGTTTCTTTTCCATTTGGATCACAAGTGTTACAAAATAAAGAGTTAAAACTTCCCATCAAAGGTCAAATATGATTTTAAAGTACCTGATATTTCAGTATTTCCTACACAGACACAACATTTGGGTTAGAAAGCAGGCTTTATATAAACAGGAACTCAAATAGCTTGAAGATCCAGGCTCCCTAAGAGCTATTCTGGCCAATATGGTTGCCAATAGCCACATGTACCAACTGGGCCCTGGAAATGTGGCTCAACAGCCATATTTTGGATATATTGAGTCAAATAAAGTAGATTATAAAAATCAATTCCGTTTCTAGTTTTTGTGGGGTTTTTTTGTTTTTGTTTTTGTTTTTTTGTTTTTGTGGCCACAAGTAGGTTTTTAATGCAGCAACTTTTATATTTCTACTGGGCTGAGTTGCAAGATTCACCACGACCTGAAAGCCGTGTTCCTGCTCCTTACCTTTGTGCCCAGTGCTCTTCAGCCCTGCGGTAACACTCATGTTAATAGGTCTGAGACATAACTCTCTGAGGCCAATTAATCAGTAATGCCTTTGTAAGAAGCAGTTGTCTCTCACCATATATCAGTTCAGTAAAGAGGTTGGTATTTCCCATACCTACTACAGCTTGGCAGTTATTATAGCCCCAGGGAGTAGCATTTGCTCAATATGTGAGAGACTAACGCAGGTCGGTTGCTAAAACAATCTCTTTCCATCTAACATAAGCCATATAAGATGATGAATGTTAATTTTTTTCACACTATCATCATGAGGAAAGTATCTGACAAAATTGAGTATTTTATAGAAAGGTCAAGTACTGTTAACAAAGTTAATTTTAGTTGGTATCGGCATGTCACAGCCTTCTTTCCAGCTCAAGAACCGATTGCTAGGAGCCCTTTGAAGTTCTGTGGGTACATATAATAGAAATGACATTTTTACCTGCTAACTTAGCATTGAAATGTTCACAATGTCAAGTAGGAAATTAATAATTACACTACTTTTTACCACTGAATGTCTGTCAAAGAAAATAAAACCGTGTCAAGCAGAAGCAAACTACAGAGATGGAAGCACTGTGACACCATCTCATGTCCCTACGTGAAATAGCAAACCAAAGACAAGTTCAATGTTCCCACCGAAGTTAACAGACACATAGTACTAGTGTAATAGGAGAAATTAAATTAATTTAATATTCAATCTGCCTTTGCTATGTATCAAGAAATAAATTCTGTCACATTTAGATGTGGAGAGATTTCAGTCAAATAAGGGTAAAAATCTCAGTTCGGAAATCAAACTTCCGAAACAAGTTCATCCTTACCTGTATGATACCAAGAGTCACACTTATGAGAGTAAGACAAGTCAAATTTCTGACCAGTTACTTCAATAAAGAAACTCAAAACATTGATGGCTTCAGATGATCTATTCACATCTGAGTGTCATGGCCACTTGGGGTTTGATTAAAAGGTGGATCAAGCCAGCTGTCAACTTAAAGTGTTTAACTATAAAAGTTTATATCCTCTGGGGTTTTTGTCAAACAATTGACATAAAGTAAGCATCATAAAGTAAGCATCCCCTACGTGATCTGATTTGTGAGCCACCAGAAAGAAATATTGCTAAGATAAAAAAAGACATATATGTCTATATAGTTTACCAATGGATTCTGAAAGTTCCTCATTAATAAGACTCATCCATAAAATCCTTGTCCCTATCAGTAGTATTTTTAAATCACTTACTTATCAGGGTTGCTGGACCAGGCAGCCTCTTCCCAAGTCTGGAGGAGAGAACAGGAGATAGATGTTAGAATCTGAAAGGAGTAGGATACTGCTTCAGAGGCACTAGAAACAGAAGGCAGCGAGTGCTCAAACTAACCACACACCTCAATTTCCTCAGGAAAAGAAGTGAGTAATAGTCTTGAAAAGATCGCTGGGGTCTCAGGTTCACCCCGCATGAATCATGTTAAAGACAAATGTATGCTTGGCGTTCATCATGGGCTTAACTCCAATAGATCATCCCCTTAAGTCTCTGGTACTAAATAATTTTTTACGAATACTAAAGAGCTTAGTGTTGTAAAGGAAATTCACCTGGGTAACAATTTCAAGATGCAGAGAGTCTCAGAGCCCTGCTTTTATCACCAGCTGAAAAGCCAATAAGTTTAATTGTCTCTAAACAATCTCCAGCTGTGTAACCTTCTTTCCATGCAGGATCCTTATAAAAGAAAGGCCTATAAAATAGTTTTCTAAGCACCGTATTTATGCTGGGATTTAAATTTCAATTACAAAGAGAAATTATATCTCCCATTTGATGCAAATGCATTTGAACATGTTATGACTATAAAAGTAAAACCTGCTTAATCCTCCCATAAACTTAGTAATTTTATAAAACTCATATTGTTTCATACACATAAAATGTGAATGACAATCAGCATTCTAAACAGTAGCCTAAATCAGAAACATAAGACTTCACAGTATTCTCAGTGTTTTCTCCTTCCATTTACTCTATATAACAAGCAGAATGAAGTACGCATCCCATATTTTAAAAGGGAAAATAGGAGTTTATTATTCTACAGTTTCTGGACCTCCGGGATCTAATGTTCTCCACAAAAGGCATTGAGAACTACACTTTATGCTTTTCTAAGTTAGCACATCAATATTTCCCTAAGTCTATACTAATTTGCAATGTAAATGTGAACATTTTAAAAACTAAAAAACACTCCTTTCACTACTTAAAATGCTCAAATTCTTATGGAAATCTAAGAGCCCCTCCATCCTCCTAGTTACAAATCAAAACGGGGATCTGGATCACTTTGGTTGAAAATAATTCGTCCTACCAGTCTGCCTGGGTGGCTCAGTCAGTTAAGTATCCTACTTCGGCTCAGGTCATGATCTTACGAGTTCAAGCCCTACAATGGACTCTCTGCTGTCAGCTTGGACCTGCTTGGGATCATCTGTCCCCTTCTCTTTCTGCGCCTCTCTCTCAAAAATAAATAAACATTAAAAAAGGAAAAGAAAAGAATTTGCCCTACCAGTCAATAAACATCACCTTAATAGTAATGCAGATAGACCACAATTCCAGGGATGATGGGAAGAATTTGTATCACGAGGTGGAAGAACCCATCCTCCATAATAACTAAGATTGCTAGAAGAAAGGTTTTGAGGAGTCCCCTCTGTCCCACATCTATAATTCAAATCAATTCCTATGTTAGAGACACATCCCTATACCTCAGCACACACTTCCCTCCCCCAGTACGGAAGCTTTGGAAATCTCCTAAAGTGTGAGACTCCTCAGTCCCATACATTTCTTCCTGCTTCTACAAGGTTCAGATGGAGATAGCATTATAGGTTTGTAGAAGCTGGGTAAAGAGCCAAGAAGATTGAGAATAAAGGCAAAGGAGCTTTCTGCCAAACCTCTTTTTTTAACCATACATTTTTCTGGAAATATTAAGGTTGATAGTAAAAAATTATAATGTTTATTCATGTCCACGTTTTAGGGAAGTTTTCTGAATAATATATGTGTGGTATATAATAAAACAAGATTAACAAGCAATCCAAAAATAGTATGTTTTACTGCCTTGCTCACTATTTCTAAGGAGAACACAAGCTCTCGTTCTTAGAATTCATGGAGTTATCTTTGCCTAAAATTGGAACTCATGAGGGAAAAGTTGCCATTCACTAACTATATAACAAAGAAAATTCTGCACATCGTGCCAAGACATTATTCAGTAGGTGGTGTTAACATGGGAAGCTTTTATCATAAGAAAGTAGAAACTCCATTACCTCCTAAGTTAATAACTGCAACCTGTAATATGAAGTTCTATTTTAGCAGAGCTTTGTATATTTTTAAAGAATAAAATCCTTTGTCTTTCTATGAACCAGTCCACACAATTGGTTGTCAATGCCTTTTCTTTTTTTATTCTATTCCCTCTAAAAAAGAAGTCAATAATAGTCCTATAAGGTTGACTCCACATGAATGGACCAAATTCACAAGAATGGAATTTTTTCAGGAGGAAAAGAGACTCCCAGCACTGCAGGCAGAGATTAATATCTGGGAGTAAGTAGACCACAGACCATTTGATAAATTTTGTCTCAAACATTGTCTCTAAAAAATGATTTCAACAAGCCAGAACAAAATCCATCCTTTAAATCTGTAGTCATACCATGTAAATCAGGCTTTTTACAGAAATGCCTCAGTGTCTCAGAAATGATTAGGGGATTGATGATACACAAATGTTTCTGACAGTGCTGCCGAATGCCAGGCAGGAGTGAGGGCTGTGCTCTCACACCCACCCACCTGCTCTGGCCCAGTGACAGACAGGAAGTGATCTTGAAGCAAATTTCCGGCAGAGATGGGCACTGATGTTGTAGGTCCAGAGTCACCTGTGGGTCTCTGTATTTTCCAATATTCTTGCACAGAGGAAACAGTAAAGCCCTCAATGAATTTTAATCAACCAGCCTAACCTAGGCAACTCTGAAAACTTTCTAATACCCTCACTGGAACGATGTGTGTGCCATAGGACATGGCATTACAGATAATATTGTGCTGTAACCGTACTTCATTCCCTGCCTTCTGAAGGGCGTAGAGCACTCCTGTGACTCCTCATGGGCACCTCCAGAATCCCATCTCTAAAGGAAGAGGATGTTCTGATCTGGACATTAGCAGAGCCACTGAAACAATCAATGCAGCACCTGCTTTTCAAGTGCTACTCTGTAAAAGTACTGAGGAGTCTCTGAAGCTACATAAGAACAAGAACAGGATACGCTGAAACAAATTTCAGCCTTGAAACAGAATAAACAAACCATGACAATGGTTAACTGAACTATAACTTCACAAAGCAAAATATACATAAACACCCAGCTGCCAATCATTTGTCAATAAGATATTGGTAAAATTCTAGTCACACAAGGCTAAGCCAGTGTTCCTGCCCTAGTTGTGAACAAGATCTTTTTCCCTCTTTTATTATGTTTCCTTTTGATTTAAATTAATGTTATTGTTCAGTACCCCCCAAAAAACTGTTCTGAGCACTAGAGAATACAGTGATGTGAAAGTTACATATATCCAGCGTGCTTTAGACTAGAGTAAAATGGAAAGATGTATTCTCCCATTCTGGCTGGCTCACGCTAAAATGTGCAGAGAATATTAAAAAGAAGGAATGATGGAGGGAAGGATGGAAGGGACAGGAAGGGATGGGAGGGGAGGGGAGGGGAAGGGATTGGAGGAGGAGGAGGGGAGGGAATGGAAGGGAAAAGAATTGGGCTGCAGGTCTGCATTTCATCCAGTCTGCCTCCCATTCCCCTGCTGCCCTAACTTTCCTGGTCCTTAAGCCCCTTACCTCTACCTTGTGCTCCTGCTATTGCTTCTCTGCTGGCCCCTCCTGAGAGGCACCTGGGTTTGGATTCACTTTCTGTGTTTCACTTCAGCACTGTCCATCCAGTACCTGACATGTCACCCTCCCACTGACCTCCTAACTTGTGAGACCATAGGATAGAGTGCCTCAGGATCTCACACCCTACTGACTCCCTATGGGATCAACCAGAAGAGGAGACTCTTCTCCAGTTCCCATGTGAGGAAAAGCCTGGGCAGGTGACTTCAGAGGGAGAAGTTCAGTGAGACCAAGAAAGCCCGAAGACCTTGGTCCTGCTTTCCTAGACCCATCCGTTCCCTTGCAGGAAATGGAAGTTTAGCCTAGCCTGATGTAGTCTCATTCCAGCCTACAACCATACAAGACTATTAGAAGCATCATCTCTCTAGCATGTGGCATATAAAATAATCTTGCTATCTAAAGCCTAGCTTCCATATTGGCCTCAGCCATGGCCTTCCCCCCAACTCCCTCCACAACTGTCCAGTTTTATGCTCCAATTCCTGGCTCCTCAGCAGATTTCCAACTGGGATTAGAGTTCTGCCTGATGCCAAATGATTGCCTGTAGTGCCAACAGCATACCGAATCCCTCACAGCCCTCTCTCACCCAACATGGGACTGACTTGGTGTGCTATAACGTGCTGGCTTGGGATCCAGCCTAAATCCATATTGACCTTTGCTGCCAAAACATGACCACCTCACTGATTTCAGTATCACAAAAGCTAAAAACTCCAGCCCCAACCACTCAGTAAGAGTTCTCCAATATCACCATCACATCCTGCCTCCTTGATCACTGTGAATGACCTACTACTTCTCTGCTGACCTAAACCCCTTGAGCCCTCTTACAAAGTCAGCCCCCCCATCCCTGGCCCTGACCATTGCTAGCATCCTCCCCTTTCTTTCCCACTATATCTCCTGGTAAAATCAATATGGGATATATTTTTAAAAATTAGAAGAACATTACTGTCTAAGAGTGAAGAACAGGTTTCAGATTTCAGGTGTACAGTATTTGTGAATGATAATAATAAGGCCTGGAGCTGAATACCATTTGTATAGAGCCAAGGAACTTAGGGGTAAATGTGTAACAAGGGTCTCTGCACAAATGCTGAGCCCCCATTCTAAAATAGCTTCATGATCTCTACTCCCTGGTGTTACTCCCCTGATTGTGCTGCATTACACAGCATAAAAGATTTGCAGATGTATTTAAGTATACTAGTCAGGTGACCTTAGAATAAGGGGATTATTCAGAGATATCAAACCTAATCATATGAACCCTTTAAAAACATACTTTTCTCCAGCCAGTTTCAGAAGGAAAAGTCAGATAATTGCAGTGTAAAGGGGACTCTGTATATGAGAAGCTCTCCATTGCTGGCTTGAAGAAGGAGGGAGCCACAGAAAAGCCTCTCAAAGGTGAGATCAACCCCCTTCCAAAAGCCAGCACAGAAACAGAGCCTCAGTCCCACAATCACAAAGAACTGAATTCTGCTAACAATAAGAATGAATCTGGAAGAATGTCTTTTCCCAGAGCTTCTAAAGAAGAGCCCAGCTAAGCCAACACTTTGTTTTTGGCTTTGTGAGACCCTGAGCAGAAAACCCAATCAAGTTTATCTGGGCTACAACCTACAGAATTGTGAGCTAATATATGGGTGCTTATTTTAAGCATTAAATTAGTGAAAACTTGTTATGCAGCAATAGCACACTAATACAGCAGGTGACAGTGACAACGATGGGGAAAGACTGATCTGGGCAAGTATCATAAGTCACACAGGGAAGGACATCCAGATATTAGAAGCACCACAGATAATTTTAAATATAACAGCAATGATGAAAATCTTTGTCTAGACGTTATGTGCTATATACAGGTTCAATAGATCCTAGCACAGTTAAGATCATCAGTATATATTGAAAACTGAACATTATTACAAATATTAAGATGTAGAATGAGGTTTTCTCTTGTCGCAAATTTACTGTCACTCTCTATTTTTTTTTCTTTTTTTAAATTTTTTTTAACATTTATTTATTTTTGAGACAGAGAGAGACAGAGCATGAACAAGGGAGGGGCAGAGAAAGAGGGAGACACAATCTGAAACAGGCTCCAGGCTCTGAGCCATCAGCCCAGAGGCCGACACGGGGCTCGAACTCACGGACCGTGAGATCATGACCTGAGCCGAAGTCAGATGCTTAACCGACCAAGCCACCCAGGCGCCCTCTCTAATTTTTAAAAAAATAAAATTAATTGTACCTAAAAGTTGAATCTTGGTTTATACTAATATTAATTTTATTTTAAATATGAACAGTGATAGATAAGGAAGTGGATGGGTAGACATATAAATTAAATCAAATTAATGAGCTTTCAGTATTTTATCAGTATTTTCTTCTCATCAAAGAGATTTGTTTTATGAATTATATATTGGTAAAACTGTTTCAATTTATCATTTTATGGTCTTATTGTTTCTATAACAAATCTAAATTTACTTAGAGAAAATATCACCTCATACAGTAATTGATTAATTAAATCAATTATAAATTTTAATGTACAATTATGTTTACAAGTTGTATGCAAAAATCATATTTGTAATTTTTTGTGTGGGAATGAAAAGGCCTTCCTCATCACTGCTGTGATATGAAGGAACATCTTCTGCAATGATCAAAATTTTCATATTGACTTATCGTTTTAATGAACCAAATAAAACAATTATCTCAATGACTTTTGATTTATAGGACTTTTAAATCTCCACAATTAGGCAATGACAGGTGCCCTTAGAAACAGACTGGCACTTCTGAATAATAACTAGTCATTCCTGAATATACTTGTAATTCACTTATTCAAATAATTTTGCACTAAATTCCCTGTTACAGAATTCACCACCCAATCAGAATTTTGTTACTTCCTGGCTATGAGGTATATTTAAATACCAATTCCATTTACAATGGTATCAAAAACAACCTCTACACTGAAATGACAAAAAAAAAATTGTTCAGAGAAAATTTAAAAGATCTAAATAAGTGAAGAGACATACCATAGTAGTAGATTAAAAGAATCAATATTATTATGTCAATTCTCCCTAAATTAATGTATATATTCAACACAACCTTAATCATAATCCCAACATACTTCCTTAGAGAACTTTACAAGTCAATCATAAAATTTAATTGGAAATATAATGTACCTCGATTGCCAAAACAATCTTAAAACGAAAAATAAAACTGGAGGACTTAGACTAGGTAACCTCAAGTCTTGATCGAAAGCTACAGGAATCAAGGCAGAGTGGCACTGATGTAAGGACAGACAAGTAGATCAATGCAACAGAATAGAGAATTCAGAAATAAACCACACAGTTTATACAGTCCATTGATTTTCAACAAAGGCACAAAGCAAGTTAATGGGCAAAGAAAATCTTCTCAATAAATGGCTCTCTGGTACCTAGATATCCATATGAGAGAGAGAGTGAGAGAGAAAGAAGAAAAAACCCCATCCTCTCTGAAACCATACACAAAACATTAATTCAAGATGAATTTTAGACCTACAAAAAATATTAAAACTTTAAAGCTTCTAAAAGAAAACACTGGAAGCTATCTTTACAAATTGGGATAGGCAAAAAAAATTAAAAGGGAAGTCACAGACTGGAAAAACATATCCGCAATACATATCTGACAATGGACTTGTATCTGGGATATAAAGAACTTCCATAACAAAAGAATAAAAGACAAACAAACAAAAGAAAAAAACAGAAAGGCACAAAAGATCCGAAGAGACACTTCAAGAGAAAAGATACACAAATGTCCAAGAAGCACATGAAAAGGTATTCAACATCTTTCTCGGCAGGAAAATGTAAAATAAAACCACCAGAATGACTAAAATTGAAAACTGACAACATCTACTGTTGAGGAGGATGTGAATCAACCAGACCTCCTGCATGATGCTAGTAGGAGTGTAAAATGCTACAGCCACTTTGGGAAGCAATTTGGCATTTTCTTGTCAAGTTAAACACACACCTACCCTCTGACTCAGCATTCCCATTCCTAAATAATTAGCCCCTCAAAAAAAAAAAATATATATATATATATTTATATATATAAATATATATATAAATATATATATATAAATATATATAAATATATATATATATAAATATATATATAAATATATATATATAAATATATATATAAATATATATATATAAATATATATATAAATATATATATATAAATATATATATAAATATATATATATAAATATATATATATATGACAACATATGTTCATAAGAAGATTTTTACAAGAATACTCACAGTAGCCTTAACTGGAAATGACCCAAATATGATACATCAATAGGCGGGATGAACAAATGCAATGAAATACTATTCATCAATAAAAAAGAAACAAATTATTGTAATACATACCGACACATGTGAATTTAGAAAATATTATGTGAGCTGAAATAAACCAGACACAAAGGAGTGTATACTGTGTGATTTAATTTATATGGTGCCCAAAAACAGACTAAATTAACATAAGCTGATGGAAAATCAGATAGAAAATCAGAAAGGTTCCCCCTTTGTGACAGGCAGTGGACGGGAGAGTGGCTTCAGGGAATTTTTTTGCACTCCTGAGAATGTCATATATCTTGCTTTGGGTGGTTATCAAATGAGTATGCACAATTGTCAAAATCTTTCATACTGCACACTGAAGATCTAGGCACCTTACTGTATACAAATTATACCTCAACACTCTGCCTTGCCAACAAAAAAGACTAAGAAAATATGACAGAATGTCACCCTTTGTTAACGCTGATTGATGGATATATGGCCAAGAATTATTCTCCAAATTATCTTACAAATATTTTAAAGTTAATTTTTTTTACAAATTATATGCAAGCCAAATAAATACTGCTCACCGGGAGCTTCCAAAATAATGCAGAGTCAGACAAGTAGATAAATGTTTGCAATTCACAAATATCATTATACCAGCAAAGACTTTGTTTCTCAGATTCCTGAGATACCAGTGAGTCTGGGATACAAGATATTGGATCTGAAGCAGGGGACATTCTTAAAGCCCTAATGATCTTCCTTTGGAATGGACCTTAGGAATGGAATGGCCTTTGTCTTGGACCATCAAAATTTACAGGAATAATAATAATAATAATAATAATAATAATAATAATAATAATTAAAAATATCTTTAAATTTGTTCCTTTTAAAATATGTGACATTTACATGTTTACCATATGCACCCCCTTTCCATAGCTCAAAAACAAGTGAGTTCTGCACCGAGCTGCAAAACTAACGAACAAAAATAGGCAGCGACCAGATGGCACTTGCTGATAATAGCACTGTCTGAAAGCCACATCACAAACCACACAGGTGACGAGTTTGCTTTTCATCCTGCTTGTCCTGGGCCCCAAAACTGCTCTGCTTTGAACCCTAAGGTCACATAGTAAATGATTTTCACTAGAAACAAAGTGTGTCAACAATTGGGTTTCAACTAATAAGGGACAGGAAAAATCTAAACACCAAAACTATGCTTGAGTGTATTTTTGTTGGATGTATAACCGCAGCCTTCATTCAATCACAGACAAGTGTTCGGTTGAGCTAAATACCAACTTTACTTCTATCTCTCTGGATATTTCAAATATTGCTCCCTTGAAGCCACAGCAGAGAACTCAGTACTTAAACAACATTGCTTTGGTGACTTATGCAGTGACTGTTCATGGACTGCCTTGGACAGTATTAGATTGGTTTTAGGGATGGCACTGAGGACAATGCCCAGGACATCAGAAGGTTCCATGCATGAAGATCTACGAGAGATCCCTCTCTAAGGCCCCAGGATTAGGGTAACTCCTGAACAGTATTGTGCTGACACATGAATCCTTCCATAAACTGTGATCTCCTCTTTACTTTGGCCTCCAAACTCTCAGAATTAAATGTGTAATCCAGTTCTAGCAATTTTCTATACACTCATTGTATGATTTATTTTTATCTATTTATTTTATCATGATATATTACTGCATTCATTTCTGTTAGCTTCCCGAAATCCATTCTGGAGAAAATAAGATTATAAATAATTAAGTTTACAAATTCATCAATCATATGGCAATTTTTATTTATTTATATCCATGTCTACTTCCAAAGAGGATTTTAAATGTCTCCATCAGGCATATCTAAAAATAAATTAAAACTCAGATTGTATTTACCACAGTTTCATTTTGTTTCATGAAGATATCATATATGTACAGACCATTTGGATGAATGCTTAATGAGATGCATAAAAGAATGAACTGCAGTAAAACAGTAAATTATTTAATGTGTTGGGATAATTTAAGATGTAAATTGGGTTTTTTCTTTAGGATAATTAGGACAGGAATAAAGGACATCTTTTCTAACTTTTTTTTTTTTAACATTTATTCATCTTTGAGAGACAGAGAGAGACAGAGCGTGAGTGGGGGAGGAGCAGAGAGAGAGAGGGAGACACAGAGTCTGAAGCAGGCTCCAGGCTCTGAGCTGTCAGCACAGAACCTGATGCGGGACTCGAACTCACTGACTGAGAGATCATTACCTGAGCTGAAGTCGGGTGCTTAACCGACTGAGCCGCCCAGGGCCCCTAAAGGACATCTTTTCTGAGATCTCTATGGATGGACAGATATCATTGGGTATACTACTAGACAAACCACCTTCCAATACCTTGATAGAGTGGAGACCGCCAGACCTTAGTCATGACCCTGGGGGTGGAATATGGGAAGAACCCTCAGATTGATAAATTTAAATTTGTACCATCTCAAAAATATAGAAGGTTGAAATAGAAACTACAGTTTTAGAAAAGTAAAGTTCTATGTCCTGCACACCTTAATCTATATATATGGAGGCTAATAATGTGAAGCAGGATGATAGCAATTTGTTTTTTCTATATACATGCATAGTCCTATCTTCACAAATTCATGTACACACATTTCTCTAAGCAAATAATGGTAGTAAATACAGAGCCAGTTACTGTTTAAAACCTATACTTTACAAAAGAAAAGCCTTTCTGTACATTTTCCTGTGGGATTAAAACTGTAATCACTTCTTATTTATTTTTACCAAAAAGATAGTCCTTTTATATTAATACAGTCATTTGTGAATAAACGTTAGGGATATACGTTAGAACATTTAAAGGAGTTGATACAGTGTATTTCTCCAAAGAGAAAAATCTTTTACTGTAACTTCTAAGCATTTTCAAGGGTTTTTCCTAAAAAACTGTGACCACATATAACAAGTAGAGGACAGACATTTTTGCGTTCAGGTGAGCACCTGAAAATGGTTAAATGACTATTAAAGTTGACACAGCAGGCCTATGATAATGAAAAGACCAAAATATTCTACATACTGTTTGACCTTAAATATTAAAATGTATTGATTAACATAGGCCATGGTTTTACTGTAAGGAGCCATTTCTTCTCTGCCTTTTTTCATTGTCACTTCCTCTTCCATAAATATGACACACTTTTGAATCTTATCTGCCTTACTGCAATGATTGTATCTAAACACTCCTTTGACTCTTCAAATAATGAGTCTGATGCAGTGTTCAAAACAATTAGCAGAAACTGATGTGTGTGTGGTTCTCAAGACCCAGAAGCACACAGATCACAACTGGAACTACCACCCAAATCCATCAGCAAATCCTTCACCTTGTCAAGTTAATGGTTTTGTCTGTGTGCTTCCAGCAGCTTGGTTTGGATCTCTCCCACAGGACTTTCCCATTAAAAAAAAAAAAAAATTATGTTTATTTATTTTTGAGAGAGAGACAGACAGAGCGCAAGCAGGGGAGGGGCAGAGAGAGATGGAGACACAGAATCTGAAGCAGGCTCCAGGCTCCGAGCTGTCAGCACAGAGCCTGATGTGGGGCTCAAACTCATGGACCACAAGACCACGACCTGAGCCAAAGTCAGAGGCTTAACCAACTGAGCCACCCAGGCACCCCAGGACTTTCCCATTTTAATATATGTTAACATTTGCTAGTTACGTGGGCATCTCCCTTTCTGGCCTGTAAGCTCTTTGAGGGCAGCAATAGTGTTTTGTCATCTTTGTATCCCCCTCAGTATCCAGCACATCTCTGTTAAGGACCAACATATAATAAGCATGCACTGAATTAAAATAATTTGCAATATGACCCAGAGAGATTCTGTCTACCCAAAGTCTCATTGGCAATGATTCATTTAGGTGGACAACAAGCAGTCCAGCCAAGAACTGGCACTATATAGAAAACATGAAAAGCATCAAGCTACCTATTCATGTTTTCTTCTCTGCTGCCTGTCTCACATCTTAAGTGAATGCAGCGCCAAAGCTCTGATGGGGTGCCCTTGTCATTAGCCTATGGCCATCTGTCATGCCAGGCTGTGAATGGCAGCAGGTTAAGGGATCCAGGCAAGGAGCCAGATCAGGAAACCAGGATACAGACAAAACATGAGGGTCACAACAGTAACAGGGTTGGTCAAAAGTCATTAAACAAATAAAAGTCAAAAGGACACTGACAGCAGAGGACAGAGAATGATAAAAGATCCAACAATGAGCAAATGGGAAATCAGCTAAATTTGAAGTTCAGCCCAAAGTAGAGGGTTATTAAACCCAAATGAGGTTGCACACACAGATGCAGAGGTAAACTGACAGGACTGAAAGAAGGCATTTATCATATGACTTTAAATAACAGTCCCATGACCAAACCCACTAGGGCATTTTGAACTAAACTATTCTTTAATAAATCTTGTAGTACCTTATGGGAAGCACAATTATATCACATGGTGTTACTGTCTGATAAAACATTAATGTATTAAATTTAAACAATTTAAATAGACCACAATTTTTGCCAACCTATTTTGGATTTTCTTCTGTTTGGTTATACTTCAAGAACTTCAAAAACTTTAAGAACAACTTGACTTAAGGGGTACTTGAGAGGGTCCATTCTATACTTTGCTTTCATCATGTTGACAAACAGGTATTCAAGCAACCATCCCCTAGCTCACCAAGACTACACCTGATCATTACCCTGGTTTTCAAGGTCCTCGACAACTTGGCTCCAACCTACTTTTCCAACTTTAACTCCTACTATTTGTAAAGAATAAGGCTACCCTTCCCAACTTCCCCTCTCCAATGGCAGAAGTAAGGAAGAGGCCAGGAGCCCTATGAGCTCTGGGTAATTCTGAGTCTTCCCCAGCCTCCCCCTCACCATTAGCAGGAATAAAGAGGGAGCCCTCATCCCTGCATGATGTTGGCAAGACCTCCACCCTTCCTCCCCCGCCACACTCACAGCCTTGCCACCATCTGCCTCCAAACCTTTGAGGTCATTCATTCTCCCTGTATCCCTGTGCACATATGGGAGAGAAGCCGGTTCAGACCTCTAGGTCTAGACTCATCCGTGAAATCATAACATCCTCCCCCTCATCCTGTCCCTCCTTTTCCCCGAGTTTTCTATTATATTTAATGCGAGATATATTTTTCTTATTGTATGGTTGTCTACATTCCTTTCCTTGAATACATCCTCTCTGAGGACCCAGATTTGTGTCTGTTTGTTTTCCAGCAATATCCTTTCTGCCGAAAACAGAGCCTGGGACATAAGCAGCACATAAAAAGGATTTATCTAATGAATGAGTGAAAAAAAATTATTTGGAGAGTCCACTCTATATCTTGGATGTAAGCAAATATCATACTGTTCCTCCCGTCTGTCCAAATAGTTCCTGATGCTACAGCTGGGGGCCCGCCCTCTCTCCTGTCTACCTCTGTAAATCCTATCTGTCAAGACCCAGCTATAATCCCTCCTCTGCTGGCAAGCTTTCTCAGCCTGTTCCAGCCCACAGGTATCCTGTCCTCCTCTGAACTGCCACAGTACTTACTGTCATTTAACCATTAATCATCCGCCTGCCTGCACCAACTCTGCACAGTTATGTAGAACCACTGTTTATATCTTCTCTGAAATTATTTAACTTATCACTTTTAATTTGTCTTCTAAACTGTAAAGTGATAAAAGCAGGAATCTTAATTTTATCCTTCCTTATTTGCCTTGCAAAGCCTTCCATCAAATAAGAGTTCAGCAGATTATTGTTGAATAAATGATTGAAGTAATTTAAAACTGAGTCTTGAAGGAGGAACAAGCACAATTTTCAGTTATCTATTCTAAAGGATGGGAGTGGGACTTCTTTTTGTTACTGTTAAGCTTTTAGGAAAAATAGAAAAATAGATGTGAAAGTATGTCAGGAAGTGTGTCACAAGTTAGCAACAGTAAACCAGTATGAAAGTGGCATGGGACAGACTTAATGGCATGGACCCGGTCTATCCAACATTGATTTACTCTTCCTGCCGGCAAACTCTGGCCTTGTTCAGGTGTCTACTCTCCTCTGCACAGGTATGTGCCTTAGGGGAAATTATATGAGCCTCATCTCAAAGTACTGTATTGGATTCTGAATGCTCTAAGCTAACTAAAGGGGCCCCACTGTCTTTGCCATCAGTTCCTTTAATCATTTGATGCAATTCTGGATATTTGATGGAACCCAAACCAATGAAAAGTGATAGTTCACCAGGGCACTTCGGGCAAGATTCCTTGACCTTCAGAAAAAAAAAAAAAAAAAAACATGAGGAAAAGACAGCTCCATCTTCTACCTCTGGACATTGTTGTATCTGGGTATAATGTTTGGTGCTGTCACAGCTATCTTGTGACCAGGAGTGAGGGCAGCTCATAGGATTTTCAGGGGTAGACAGGAGAGAAGGCGGACCAGAAGGCGGGCCCCCAGCTGTAGCATCAGGAACTATTTGGACAGACTGGAGGAACAGGAAAAAGAGGAAAGAGAGGAAAAGCCTGGGTCTTTGATGATGTTGTTGATCAACTGAATTATCCACCCTAAGAGGCATTCTTCTTTTAGACTTTTATTAATGAGGTAATAAATTTCTATATTTTAAGAGGCAACTTTCTGTAATTTGCAGCCACAAGCACTATATATGATGTATTGATTTAAATGTTTGCTCAAAAGGAACTAGAAACAAAGACCTGTAAGCGAATGTTCATAGCAGCCCTAATAATAAAAACAAAAACATGAAAACAACCCGAACAACCATCAACTGGTACATGGTTAGGAAAATTATAGTATATCCACTTAATGGAATACTATTCAGTAATAAAAAGGAAGAAACTCCTGACATATCCAACAATATGGATATATCTCAAAAGCAGGATGTTAAGTGAAAGAAGCATCCCCAGAAGACTACAAATTGTATGGTTCAATTTATCTGGTATTCTAGAAAAGGGAGAACTATACCATGATAGTTAATTTTACATGTCAGCTTGGCTAGGCCACAGTACCCAGTTGCTGGTAACCAACATTGCTGTGAAGACGTTGCTGTGAAGGTATATTTTTTTGTAGTAAAATACATGTAACATAAAAGTTACCATTTTAAACATTTTTAGGTGTACAGTTAAGAAGTGTCGGGGCGCCTGGGTGGCTCAGTCGGTTAAGTGGCCGACTTCAGCTCAGGTCATGATCTCGTGGTCCGTGAGTTCGAGCTCTGTGCTGACAGCTCAGAGCCTGGAGCCTGTTTCAGATTCTGTGTCTCCCTCACTCTGACCCTCCCCCGTTCATGCTCTGTCTCTCTCTGTCTCAAAAATAAATAAACGTTAAAAAAAAAATTAAAAAGAAAAAAAGAAGTGTTAAGTACGTTCACACTGTTGCACAACCTATATCCAGAACTCTTTTCACCTCTTGAAAAACTGAAACTCTATACCCGTTAAATAGTAACTCCCCTTTTCACTCTCTCCCCAGCCCTGGCAACCACACTTCTACTTTCTGTCTGTATTAATTTGACTATTCTCAGTACCTCATATAAGTTAAATCATATAGTATTTGTCTTTTTGTGGCTGGCTTTTTTCACTTAGCGTATCTTTAAGGTTTATCCATGTTGTAGCATGTGTCAGGATTTCCTTTTTATGGCTAAATAATGTTCCTTTGTATGCAAATATCATATTTTGTTTATCCATTCATCTATTGATGGACACTTGGGTTGTTTCCACCTTTTTGGCTATTGTGAATAATGATGCTACTAAATGATGCTATTAAGTGTACAAGTATCTCTTCAAGATCATTCTTTCAATTATTTGGATATATACTCAGAAGTGGAATTGCTGAATTACGGGGTGTGAGTTATTTTTTAGATGTGATTAACATTTACATCAGCAGACTTTGACTAAAGCAGATTATCCTCCATAATGTGGGTGGGCCTCATCCAATCAGTTGAAGACCTTAAAAGAAAAGACTGAGGTCCCCAGGAGAGTAAGGAATTCTGCCTTCAGACTGCCTTCAGATCTGAGCTACAACATCAACTCTAGGTCTCCAGCCTTAGGGTTGCCCTGTAGACTTTAGACTTGCCAACCCCACAATCATGTGAGCCAAGTCCTTAAAATAAATCTCTCTAGATATATAGAGATAGTGAGAGATAGACGATGTAGATATATCCCTTTGGTTTTGTTTCCCTTGAGAACCCTAACTAATGCTGTAGGGATAGGAAACAGATTAGTAGTTGTCAGGGGCCAGAATTAGGGAGGAACAAATGGACTCCAAAAGGGCACAGGAGAACTTTTTGGTATGAAGGGAATAATCTATCTACACAGTTGAACACAGTAGCCACTAGACACATGTGGCTATTAGCATCTGAAGTGCGAATAGTCTGAACAGAGATGTGCTGTGAGTATAAAAGACACATCAGATTTCAATAACTTTCTATGAGAAATAATGTAAAATCTGTCAGTAAGTTTCATATTGATTATATATTGAAATGTGATATATTTTACATATTTAGTTAAACAAAATATATTATTAAAATAAATTCCACCTGTTTCTTCTTACCTTTTTAATGTGACTACTAGGAATGTAAAGTTACATATGTAATTTATATTATATTTCTATTGGACAATGCTACTCTGTATCTTGATTGTGATATTAGGGACATGACTGTTTACATCGACAAACCTCTTAAACTGTACACTATAAAGAATGAATTTCATTGTATATGAATCATACCTCAATAAGCTTAATTTTAAAATATGGGCTAAGAAAAATAGAAACAACTTTATCGTGCAAAAATATTATAATGTTCCTATCACGCTCATTCCCATTGTGGCATCTTTGCTTGTGTTGTTTCCAGTGTCTAGAAATTAAACCTTATCTATCTTTTAAGAACTGGTAAGTCAGTCTCATGCATCATCCCCATTCTAGTTCTTTCCTGCCACTCTGATCTGTCTTCTCTGAATCCTTGCTTCACTGAGAGTCACAGTCTAACTCCTTCTTCATGACATGGAATTTGACCTTGTTGGGTGAAATAGCAGCCAAGAGAGGAGAAGGACTTAGAGGCAGGGATTGTGTTCTAAGGATGACAAATTCAAAACCTTACAAATGGTTTTAAAAACCAAGGCTGGGCTGTTTTTAAAAACCAAAGCTGACAGCCCATTGCTACAGCTCAGCATCAAAATGTTTTCCAGGTGTTTTGTGTATGTTCAGTGTGGCTTCCTAGAACAAGTTACCTAAAACCAGGAACCATGTGTTATCCTTTTTGAGCAACCTCTGGGACACCCACTGCCCTTGAGATTGTGATGCAAATTTACTGGGTCTGAACAACAACAGTATCCCTCCCTTAAGTGAAACCTGACTCTCCCAGGACTCCATATCCTCTGTGACCCCCTGAAGGGGTTACCTGTTTATTCTCACACCTCATGTTCCTCAGGGTCTGTAGACATGGTTGTTATCTGTCTTATTCCTCATTGCTACTTCCAGAACTATATTCTCTCACTTTCCTAGCGGAAAAAAAAAAGCCATGTTCTTTTGAAGAACACGAGTTTCTTCAGTTCAGTCCTCTCCGTTTCCTCCTGATCAGATCTAAGAACTGCATTTCACACACCCTCACTTGTCAACATCGTTAGCACCTGGTTCACATCTTATTCTCCACCCCAAGTCCTGCTATCAGCGACCCAAATGAACAACCCAGCCTGCCCCAAAACTGACTTCTGGTGATTGAACTCCCCAGAGAAGCTTGGGCAATATGGAAAGAACGGATTAGACTCCTCTTCCTCCTGTTCCTTAATTCCATCCTCTCCCTTCACCAGCCTGTAATGATCTGGGAACCCACTGGAGGAGGAGGAAGACTTGTGCAAGAATAGAATGCAGGGAATGTTAAAAGATGTGAGGGTCTCAAGAGGCCTTCAGGGGGATGGTTTGTTCCAAAAATGTTTATGATTCTTTTATAATTTAAACACTGATTATCCAATTCATCTATGTTAGTGTGAGCATGTTAAACAATTATAGGTGAGGAGAACAAAAATCAAAATGACCCTTAATTTTACCAACTACAGAAAATGCCTGTTAACATTTTAATGAACATTTTTTCCCCAAACTTCCCTGTCCAAACATGCAAATTTTCCTTTTAATAAAATGCCAACTGAGAAAATATACTACTTCATCACCAGCTTTGTACATTTGAAATAATATGAATACCTTTCCAAATTAATAAATACATTTTACATTTTCACTTTTAATGTTGTGTCCCGATTTATTTAACGAATTCGCAATTATTGGCCATTTAGCTCATCTACAGTTTTTTGTCATTATGAACTGAATAAAATTAGCATCTCTGTAGCTAAATCTTTGTGCACATTCTTAATTTCCTTAGGATAAATTTCTAAAAGTGGAATTTCTAAGTTAGAATTTGTGACATTACATATATATTAATATCTAACCATGATTTAGATAGAATATCTAAGATCTGTGAATAACCATCTCTTTTTACAAGTACTTAGACTATTATTTGACAGAATCCCTCTGTAAGTGACATCAACAAACAAGTAACCAAATTTCCATCAGTATTAGTATGATTTCTGCTTATGCATTCACTCTTAAACTTGCTAGCCTTTCTCAATTCATTCAACAAACATTTATTTAGGACCTATTATGTGCTGGGCATTGTGCCAAATACTAGGGATAGGAAGTAAGTAAGACACATGGAGTAATGATCACAGTGTGACTCAATATACTTTTCATGAGACTATAGAGGAAGGTGAGTCTAACTGGCCTACATTGGTCAATAAAAGCTTCATACTGTCAGGACATGATGTCTAAATGGAGTTTTTAGAAAAACCACCAAATGGCCCAGGTAGACCAGGTGACCCAGAAAAGGAAGAATATCCCAGGCAAAGAAAAAAATACATGCAAAAGGATAGAAGCATAAATGAATAGGTCACTTTTTGTGGCTGGGTCACACATGACTGGATGGAACCTTGCCTGACACCTGATAAACACTAAAAATACTTGGTGGTGGTGAGGAAGTTCTGTGTGAAGACTGTATTACTGGATCGCTAACATCATTAATTAATTCTTGTTCTTTCTTTATTTTTAATTAACCTTCTACAGTCCTATTAATTCTGAATAAACTCACTCAATTCGATTTTTCTGTTTGTGCCAAAATTAATGTTGGTCTTAGTCAAAAGAAAGTCCCTCCCCACTGTCTCTATGTTTTGGGTAAACTCTATGCAAGGGAACAAGTGGTTAAAGTCCAGACCCCACAAGGCCCAAGGAAATGCACTTTTCAACGCCATGAGATATCCTATTTGACCAACGTACTTGACCTATTTTTCAGATGTTATACTGTTCCACTCTAAATAGGAGGAAGAAAAATTATCTTTCAGTTCTGCATATACTCCAAACAAAGAATCCATAAAGGATAATTTTTTTCTTACTAAATACTGTCTTTACCAAAGAATACAATGTTTTCCTATATTTCCAAGTGCAAGTGAAGAAAGTAAACATTTTCTGTTTTTTAATACAGCTTTTGAGTACTCAAAGCACTTTTACATATTGTTTATTTGAGCCTCCAAACAACCTTGGAAAGTCCTGAGACTCGAAACCACCTTGGAATATTATACTTATTTTTGCAGAGAAGGAAACCAAAACTTCACACAACTATTATGACTAAAACATGCTGCTCCAAAGTCAGTTTGGCCATCACCTAGTCTAAGAAGCCTTCTGAAAAGCCTTGATAAAAGTTTGGACTAATTATGCTTCCTCTGGGTTCCCACTGCCCCCATGCATGTCCCTACTAAACATTTTTCCAGTGTTTGGAAAACCTTAATGTGCATGCAAATCACCTGAGAATCTTGTTAATGCAGATTTTGATTCCATTGATTTGGAGTGGGGCCTGAGATTCTGCATTTCTAACAAGCTTCTGAGTGATGCTGATACTACTGGTCAAGGCATTCTAGATCATTACAGCCCAGTGGGTGTTTTGTGTTTTTTTTAAATTCTCCTGCACTCCACCGTAAGCTTCATAAGGCCATGAACTCTGCATTATTAATCATAGCATTCCCAGAATTTAGTTCAAGATTTGACAGGCTATAAAAGTCTCAGTAAATATGAAATGAATTAATGAATAAGTGAATAAATGAATAAATGAAACCCATGTTTTTAGCCTAGAGCTGTTTCCACTATATCATGCTGTCTCTCAAAAACATGGGTCAGGACTACCTTTCCCGTTTAACTACCACATTAGATAAGGTAAACTCCAGCTTCCTTAAGAAAGCCCCAAACACCTAAACACATTGAAGAATTCTTTTTCTTGCTCAGCTAACTACACCTGAGTGTTCCCACTTGGGGTAGGAACTAGGAAGGGAAGGAGCACGCTGCTCTACCCATTCAGAGGCTGCTCTACCCATTCAGAGGCTGCTCTACCCATTCAGAGGCTGCTCTACCCATTCAGAGGCTATACCAACTGCTGCATGAGGCTTTCAATGTCACCTTCAGAATCAAGAGTTAACTGGCACATAAGGTCAGGAAATAGCCCATCATGTCTGCCTGTATCCCAAGAGAATCCGGAAACTTTAGCCTTTGGTCAGGCAGTCACTCTCTAGGAACAATACACTGGAGATGGGAGCAAGAATCTTAGGTGGAAATAGCCCCCCTGCTTCTGTATGATCCCCCTATGACACCCACTGTTCTTTAAAGGCACTCCACCCTTTCCCAGCATGTATGGCCTAATTCATGATTTTCCTGGATCTCCTTTACCCCAAACAAGCTCCACCTGTTTATCTTTCAGTGTCCGTCTTAAAAGACGTTTTATGCAGTTTTTTTCAGCTCTCCCAAACAAATATGTCCTCTCCCTTTTTTGAATCTTTCTAATGCTTTATATTTTTCTAATAATCTCTAACACATTTTAGCACGCATTTCAGTTATGGGTGACTTTAAGTTCCCAAAGAGCAGGGACTCTACCTGAGTCATCCTGGTAGGTAGCCCTCTTGGCAGATCTAGCAGAAAAACTTACATATACCAATAACTCAGCAAATCGTGGCATTTGTAAGTCGAACTGAAAACACGTATAATAAATATAAAGAGCTCATCTGGTAACAACCTTGGTCTATGTTTTTCAACATGGAAGACAGCTATAACTCCAAAAGTACAAGAAAGTCGAAGAACTGTCAGTGCTCAAAAGCTACAAATATAGCTAGAGCCATGGCATAAAATGAAATACTTCTGGCTCATATACTTCCACTGAGCAACACTGCATTTTATACACTTCTTTAATGGTTCAGACATACAGTTCTTAACATCACATGGAGACTCATAACCTTCAGAATACAGCATGAATCAGCTGACTGCACTGCAAAGAGAATATAAAATGCAATCAAGAATGTTCTAAACTGGAACAGTAAACTTTTAAAGTACAAACAACTCATCTGTTAGCAGCCTGGTATTTGGCTGTCTGGAAAGTAAATACATTAGAAAGATACCTTTAAAAGAGATTCTATTACCTGTGTAAGTCAGCAGTTTTTAAGCGTGAGTGTGTAGTAGCTCCAGGTAAGACATGCTGTGACCCGGCCTTTTTGCAGTAGATAGTACATAAGCAATCTGTTGATCCTAACATGAAGAGCTTCTAATCACCAGGCCATGAATCTGTAACAATTTCCTTAGGCTAAGCCAGATTTGTCCTCACTTATCCAGTTTATCCGGCATGGATTCTTATTTTTACAATCCATAGAAGAATATCCTCAAAAACATAAATCTGAAAACAAATTATGTCCTCCATTATCTTACCTTTTTGGTTTTTCAAAACCTTGCCCAAGTGGTGTGTTCCGGTCTGTTTAAGGGCGCTCCGGGGAACCCAGTGTTCAGGCTTAGCAGCCCACTGAGAAAAACTGTTCCTGCTCTGGCTTGAGGAAAGCTGTGGCTTTTCATCTGAAGCCTGGAATCAGCAGCTATCTGCAGCTGAAACTTTTCAGGGTGCAGAGAAGGGAATGTAATTCAGGGTCTTCCCATGAGACGGGAATGAAGGACTTCCCTCTTCATTCCTTACAGTCCCTTTTGGTTCGCAAACTGACCCCCACACACACAGAGGGCAAGGAGAGACCGAAGAAAGACGCAGCCACTACAGAGGGGTAGGTGGCAGGTTAAGCGAGGGAGCTTCCGAACGAGGCATGCCCTGCGCCACAGCAACTCCAGTACATTTCCGCACCCGCCCGCCAGAATCTTCCGAGTGTATACACCGTACAGATAGATGGTCTCGGCAACACCGTGCTCTGCCAAGACTGTGATTCATGAAAATGGCTCCCACCACGGGAGTGGTGGGCAGAGCATACATTCCAAGGTCAGGGGAGGGCGCGAGAAGCCTCGGAAGGCCGGGATCCAGCTCTCCAGGCTGTAGGCGGTGACGCCCTCTTGATAACCTCCTCCAACACTCCGCCCCTCGTGAGAGGCTGTTACAAATTAGAGAGAAAGATTCCCTCCGCGCCCGCGTCGGGCACATGTGACTGAACCCGGCGGAGGCCTCTACTTAAACCTGTAAGATTCCGGCGCCAACAGGTGCAAGACCAACCAGAGGTGCCGCTGCTTAGGGTGAGCCTCGCGTGGTAGTTCTCTGGCCTGTTAAACCTGCCACCACCAATCTGGAGTGGCTGCCTCTTTCTTCCACCTCTCCTCGCCCTCTTTCTACGGGAGCCAGTTTCAGACCACGCCAGGAAATTCCTAAGGTTGTGAACCAACCTTTCCACCACCACCCACACCCCGGTGAAAAACAGTGAAAAACAGGGGGTGCAGAAGAATAAAGAGAAGAGAAAGGTAAGCTTCAGGAGTGCCTCGGTGGCTCAGTCAGTTAAGTATGGGACTCTTGGTTTCAGTTCAGGTCATGATCTTATTGTTTGCGGGGTGGACCCCGACTGTGCCGCTCCACATTGACAATGCCAGCCTGCTTGAGATTCTCTACCTCTCATTCTGCCCCTCCTCTACCCACTTTCTCTGTCTCTCAAAATAAATAAGTAAACTTTAAAATAAGAAAGAAAAAGGTAAGGTTGAGCAAAGTTCCTTATGCAGAAAAGAGGAAAACAGATCAGACTGAGAGATTTACAGCTTAAACACTAAAAAAATTATAATACGATCCTTCCACCAGCCCAGTATGTGTAAAGCAATATCAACAAAGTTCTGATTATTCATCTTGATTATTTTGATCTTTATCTCTGAACAGGGAAATATAAAATATGAAGCTTTTCCCAAAGAGTATTGGATAACACAGTTTTACAGTTGTCCTAAGGATGGGCTTTCCTATTAAGTAGTGCCCTGTGGGAGCTAGGGGCTTTAGGAAGTAGTTAACACCTAATTCTATGGCTGTCAAATCCAAATGCAGGAGTTATGAGAGGTAATCCAGCAAATTGAGTTTATCAATTAAGTTTATTAATTAATCAATTATACTTAAATTATCAATTAAAGGGTCATTTGAGGATCTTGCGTGTGATCGTGGTAGATACTGCAGGAGACACAAAGATAAGTAAAGCATCAGCCTTGACCTTCAGGGGTTGTCTGCGAATTCGTGTTACGGTTCTTGAGTTAGGGTGGCTTGGGGTGGCTGTAGGAAAAAGGTTTCGTTCCAAAAGAAAGGTAAGCACATGAGAGTTCAGAGGATGGAAAAAAGGTATCTGGTTGCTTGGAATAAAAAAGCACCTTATAAATGGGCAGATTTGAGAAAAGACGAGACTTGGAGGATAGCTACTGTTGTTTCAGAAGGAAACAGAGGTGAGGAAAGTTTCTGTAAAAGGACAGCATAAACAATTGCATTCATCATCATCATCATCATCATCAGACTGGCATGTATTGAGTACTCCTTTCATGTAGGGCACTGTGCTAAGTTCTTTACATGTGTTAACTCCTGTAATCTTCACAACCACACTGCAGAGTCTATTATTATCTCCATTTTACGAAAGAGGAAACTGAAACAGTGGTTAATTGCCCAGGACAGATAGCTAAAAGTAGCGCAATCTAAAACTGAAAACCGTTCAGCAAACTGTTAGAATCTAGTTTGAACAGAGCTTTTAGTGCATATCTATAAACTATAAAAATAATAATAATAATAATAAGTCTAGAAATACAGCTCAAGTTTCCAAGATCCCAAATTCTAGTTTAAAGACTTTGTTGCCAGACAGCAGACAGCCACTGAACAGTTTTGAACAGGTTTTGGCATTACCCAAGTTGATGGCATTGTAGAGACATAATGGAGTGGAGGGAACTGGGGGGACTATTAGACCAAGAAGCCATTGCCAATTTCTCAGGTTAGAAGCAAACTTAGAGTAAAGACCTATGATAAACATAAGGTCAAATCAGGTGTGCCTGGTGACTCAGTCCAGTAAGCGTCCAACTCTTGGTTTTGGCTCAGGTCATGATCTCATGGTTTGTGGGTTCCAGCTCTGTGTCGGGCTCTGGAGCCTGCTTAGGATTCTCTCTCCCTTGGGGTGCAGTCAATTAAGCATCAAACTGACTCTTGATTTCAGCTCAGATCATGATCTTGCAGTTTGTGAGATAGAGCCCCACTTCAGGCGCCAGGCTGATAGCAAGAAGCCTGCTTGGGATTCTCTCTCTCTCCCTCTCTCTTTCTTTCTCTCTCTGCCCATCCCTTGCTGGTGTTCGCATGCTCTCTCTCTGTCTCTCTTTCTGTCAAAGAAAAAAAAATCCACGGAACATGTCAACTAATTAATTGAGTTCTGGAAATCTTAGAGAAAATGTCAATAGTGACTCCAGCACTTGGGGGAGAAAATAAGTCAACAGTGACTCCCAGATTTGGGGTTTAGAGGTTGAAATGATGGTTTCAGAAATAGAAACAGGTAAAAAAAAGATGACTAAAGGGAAGATAATGCCTGTGAAGTCCTCTGCCTCCAACTGCTCTTCTTTTCCTTCTTTCTCCTTGCCCTCCTCCTCCTCAACACCATCACCATCATCATAGTCTACAAGTGATGGCACTCAGTCTGTTCCAGGAAGCGTTCTAAGCATTTTACACGTATTAACTAATTTAACACTAAAAGCAGCTCATGAAGTACATACTGTAATACCCCCATTTTATAAATAAGAAAATGGAGACACACAGGGGCAGTGACTTGCCTAAGGTCACATCATTAATAAGCAAGCAGAGGAGCCTAAGTTACAAGTCTAGCATTCCTGAATTTTTTCAACTGAGTGAAGCACAGACATCAAAATGTTGTTTTTGTCAGACAAACTTTGTTTATTGGTGTTTCTCAGTAGTGTACATAAGGGACATTAGGGCTAATAAACAATCGTGTACTTGCAGGGAGGGCCTCTAGCCCACATGTTACAGAATAGCAGTTCAGAAGCCTTTCTTCCTTTTTCCGTCCTGCTTTCACAGGTGGCTGGAGTTTTGTCTGCTTGCACCTTGCAGTGCTCCATTAATTTTCCAGGGACAGCCTGCTAGTATGTCTCCCTGTCCATATAATCTTCATTCTGCCCTTTATAAGTAATACGGATATTCTCTCCTTTACAGAAAGAGTATCTGACCTTTCCAACTTTCATTCCTCTGATCTAATACATCTGGACGATGTATGACTCTGCCTGGGTTTCCTCTTTTCCTTAACAAGGCAATTTGAAAATATTTACATGCAGAGTGTTTCACATGTGGTGAGAGCCCAGCTTTTGCTGTGGTGCTGGCTAAAGAGGAAATTGTTTTAATTCGCTGTTAGAGTGTCTTCCAGTATATTGAGATGATACATTTGTTTGATTTTTTTGCTTCTCTTTTCCTGGTTCCAAAACTATGGAATTGGACTGTATGATGCCATGAGCAGGGACTGGAGGGAAGGAAGGCAGTGTCCAAGGAGAGAAGGACAAGAAAAAGGAGAGGTTGCTGAGCATGAAGCCAGGAAGGGACACCTGACATCTGGTAGTGTGAGTGACCGCGCAAGGCAGCAGCTGGCCTGGGCGTTGCCTCCTGAGTCCAGAGAATGCAAAATGAGCTAGAAAGATTGGGAAGACACAAAAATCAACATTACACATCATTCTGGCCCAGAATGGCCATTGCACAGGACTCCTAGCCCACAAGCCACATATAGCTGAACATTAACGCTTTAGAATTTTTCCCCCAAATTTATTACGATACAATTTTTTAAGTTTATTTTATTTTTGAGAGAAAGAGACTGTGAATGGGGGAAAGGGGATAGGGAAAAGAGAGAAGGAGAGAGAATCCCAAGCAGGTCCAACGTTGTCAGTGCAGAGCCTGACATGGGGCTTGAACTCGGGAACTGTGAGCCAAAGCCAAGACATTTAACCCACTGAGCCACCCCAGTGCCCCTAAATATTTTTAAACATACAAAAAAGTTGAAACACTGGTACATTGATCATAAGTATTGTCACTGCCTAAATTCAACAGTTAATATTTTTGTTAACATTCGAATATTCGAATATGTTAAAACTCAAATATTTGCTTTATCGGTGTGCGTACTGATATATCTACGTATGTACATATATATGTACATATATGTATGTACTGAACCGTTTGAAACTGAAAGCATGTTGCCAACATCCTGGCCCTTTATTCGTAATTACTTCAGCTTACCTCTAATAGAAATTAAAATGTTCTCCTTAAAGCCTCCAATACCGTCATACCTCAAAAAATGAAGAAACATTTTAGTTTCATCTAATATCTAAATAATATTCAAATTACTTATATTGTCCAAAAACATATAATCAAGATCCAGTCTAAGTTCAGCTTTGCACTCAGGTATTATATCACTTCATTTTATTTTATTTTTTTAATGTTTATTTATTTTTTTAATATAATTTATTGTCAAATTGACTAACATATAGTGTGTAAAGTGTGCTCTTGGTTTGGGGAATCGATTCCCATTGTTCATCGCTTACATACAACACCCAATGCTCATCCCAACAAGTGCCTTCCTCAGTGCCCATCACCCATTTTCCCCTCTCCCCCACACCCCCATCAACCCTCAGTTTGTTCTTTGTATTTAAGGGTCTCTTAGGGTTTTCCTCCCTCCCTCTCTGTAACTTTTTTTCCCCTTCCCTTCCCCTATGATCTGCTGTTAAGTTTCTCAAGATGCACGTATGAGTGAAAGTATACAGTATCTGTCTTTATCTGCCTGACTTATTTCACTCAGCATAATACCTTCCAGTTCTATCCATCCTGCTGCAAATGACATGATTTCATTCTTTCTCATTGGCCAAATAGTATTCCATTGTATATATAAACCACATCTTCTTTATCCATTCATCCATCCAGTTGATGGACATTTAAGCTCTTTCCATAGTTTGGCTATTGTTGAAAGTGATGCTATAAACATTGGGGTATGTGTGCCCCTATGAATCAGCACTCCTGTATCCTTTGGATAAATTTCCAGTACTGCTATTGCTGGGTCGTTCTATTTTTAATTTTTTTGAGGAACCTCCACACTGTTTTCCAGAATGGCTGCACTAGTTTGCATTCCCACCAACAGTGCGAGAGGGTTCCCACTTCTCCACATCCTCACCAGCATCTGTTGTTTCCTGAGTTGTTAATTCATTGAAGAAATGGGCAGAAGACATGAATGTTTATTTATTTTTGAGAGAGAGAGACACACACACAGAGCGTTAGTGAAGGAAGGGGAGAGAGAGAGAAAGACACAGAATCTGAAGCAGTCTCCAGGCTCTGAGCTGTCAGCACAGAGCCTGATGTGGGGCTCGAGCTCATGAGCTGCGAGATCATGACCTGAGCCATAGTCAGACTGAGCCACCCAGACATCCCTATTTTTTTTTAATTTTCTTTTTATTGTAATATAACATGAATAGAAGAAAGAAATTATAAACGCTCAGCTCAATTTTCACAAAGTGAAAACATATGTGTAACAGATCAAGAAATAAAATATTAGCAACATCTCAGAATCCTACCTTGTGTTCCCCACCACCACCAGTGTGCCTCCCCAAAGGTAACCACCACTCTGACATAAGTTACCATTAGTGATTTTTGCCTGGTTTTAAACTTTATATAAATGGACTCATACAGTTCACATTTTATTTTGTCTGCTTATGAAATACATCAATATTGTATATATGGTAGTAATTCCTGTATTCTCATCTTGTATATACTGTTACATTTTATTAATAGTCTACAATTTATTTGCCCATTGTTGATTGGCCATTTGGATAGCCTCTGTTTCCAAATATATGTTAAGTCTATGCACATGTTTAAATGAGTTTGCCCATCATTTTCTTATTAATTTATGAGTTGTTTTTTATACAGAGAACATAAGATCTTTGTTAAATATATATATTCCAAATACATGCTCTCACAATGTCTGGCCTTTCATTCTCTTAACTGTGTGTTTTTCTGAGGAGCTGTTTATTTTAATGAATTCCAGTCTTTCCCTTTATGGCTCATGCGTTTTGTGTCTTTCTTTTTCTTATTGTTTATTTATTTTTGAGAGAGAGAGAGAGAGAGAGAGAGAGAGAGAGAGAGCATGGGCAGGGGAGGGGCAGAGAGAGAGGGAGACACAGAATGAGCTGTCAGCACAGAGCCTGATGGGGGGCTTGAACTCACAAACCATGAGATCATGACCTGAACTGAAGTTGGATGCTTAACCAACTGAGCCACCCAGGTGCCCCTTGTGTCCTTTTTAAGAACTTCCTACCTGGGGTGCCTAGGTGGCTTAGTCGGTTAAGCAACTGATTTCGGCTCAGGTGACGATCTCACACTCTGTGAGTTCGAGCCCCATGAGCCTGCTTCGCATTCTGTCTCCCTCTCTCTCTGCCCCTCCCCTGCTCAGACTCTGTGTCTCTCTCTCTCTCTCAAAAATAAATTTAAAAACGTTAAAAAAAAAAAAAGAATTTTCTACCCTAGTCCAAAGTCTTAAATATATTCTCCTTTGCTATCTCCTGCAAGCTTTACTGTTTTATCTTTTACACTTAGATGTACAACCCATCTGGATTTTATTTGTGTGTGTGAAATTAGGTAAGAGTAAGATTCACTTTTTTCCAAGTGGATATACAATTGAACCATTACATTTATTAAAACTACCATTCTTTTCACCCTTCGCTACTATGTCAATGTCATATATCAGGTCATCATATATTGATAGGTCTATTTCTAGACTTTCTACTGTTTGATCTACTTGTTTATGCCCCAGAGAATACAATATTGTCTTAATTACTGTGACCTCATAGTAAATATTAAAATTTGCTAGTACAAGTCTCCCAGCTTCTTCTTCCCTATTACCATAACTATTCTTGATCTTCTGCATTTCCATACATAATTAAGATTCAATTTTTTAATTTTTAGAAAAAATATCTTCCTGGGATTTTGATTATGCTTTCATTGAATCTATAGATCAATTGTAGAGAACTTATTTCTTTATAATATTGAGTCTTCTAATCCACAAACTTTGAATGATCTTTCATTTCTTTAAGTATGCTTTCATTTCTCTCAGTGTTGTATGTTTCTATATAAAGTCTGTGTGCATTTTTTGTTGGATTTAATTCTAGGCTTCTGATTTTTTTGGTATTGATGTAAATAAATCATATATTATTTTATTTCAAATTTTTGTGTTGCTTGTGTAGAGAAATACAATTGAATGTGTATATTCACTTTTTATCTAGAGACTTAGTTAAATTTACTTTTTCATCTAAGTTGTTTGATTATAGATTCTTTTGTATTTTCTATAATTTTTGGATTTCTTTGTCATCTGAAAAAATAGTTCTATTTCATCCTTTCTAATACTGATAAACTTTTCTTGCTCTATTGCTCTGACTAAAAATGTCTAGTACAATGCTAAAGGGAAGAGGCAATAACATAATTTTTCCATAATTTCAATCTCAAGGGAATCTTCAGTATTTCACCATACAGTGGGAAATGTACTATATGTATTTGACAGACATCACTTATAAGATTAAAGTAGTTCCCCTCTAGTCCTAGTTTCCTAAGAGTTTTGTTCGTAATCATGAATCATTGGATTTAATCAAATACCTTTCTGCATCTATTGAGATGATCGTGTGATTTTTTTTTTCATTGTTCTATTAATGTGGTTTATACACTAGTTATTTTAGTGTGAAACCACCTTGCATTCCTGGAATAAACCCAACTTACCGTAATGTCTTACCCTTTTATTTACATTACTGATTCAAATTGCTAATATTTTTTTAAAATTTTTTTTTTGTATCTATATTCTTGAGAGAGATTGACCTCTATTTTGGTAATATCTTTGTTGCATTTTGGTTATTAAAGTTATGCTAGCTTCATTCATAAGCTAGAAAGTGTTCCTTCTCATTCTGTTCTCTGAAAGAGATTGTTAAGATTGATGTTATTTCCTCTTTAAATGTTTCAGTACTTTCATTGATGAAGCCTCTGGACATGGAGAGTTTTGCGGGGTGGGGGGGGGGACTCATTTATTTACAAATAGACATAGAACTATTTGTAATTTTATATCTTTTTGTATAGTTTTGATAAATTCTGGATTTCAATGGATTTGTCCATTTCACGTGTATATCAAATATAGTAATAATATATTATTGTTTTACTATCTTTTAACTATATTTAAGATGCCTATAGGAAATGTAGTTATGTCTTCTCTTTCACACCTGCTTCTGGGAATTTGTACTTTTTTTTCTTGACCAATCTTACTTGGGTCTATTAATTTTATTAATCTTTCAAAGAACCAATTTTTTTTAGTGATTTGCTCTATTTTATTAATGTCTAGTTTCATCTTTATTATTTTAATCTTTCTACTTTCTTTGGGTTTAATTTTATTTTTTTCTTCTAACTTTTGTGATGGATACTTAGATAATTGATTTTTAGCTTTCTTTTATAATAAAGCATGGATAGCTATAAAGTCACCTCTTAGGATGGGGTTTAGCCATATCCCACAAGTTTTAAGATGCCATATTTTCAGTTCAAAATATTTTTTTGAATCATTCAATTCAAAATATTTCTAATTGCCCTCGTTATGTCCTTTTTTACCCATGTATTATTTTCAAACATTTGGGGATTTTTTGTTTCTATTTTTAATATTGATTTCAAACTTAATTATGGGGTGATCATATATCATACTCAATGATTTCAATTCATTCAATTCATTCAAATGTGTGGAGATTTATTTTATGACACAATATATGATTAGTTTTGGTAAATGTTCCATATACACTTGAAATAATGTGTGCAGTTACATTGTTGAAGGCAGCGCTTCATATATGCTGATTAGGAACGTCAAAGAAAGAAATGTGATCATAGAAGCAGAGAAGTTAGAGAGATGTGACTGCTGGAATGTGCCACAGCCAGGGAATGCAGGTGGCCTCTAGAAGCTGCAAATGACAAGGAACAGATTCTCCCCTCCAGCCTCCAGAAGGAACTGCCATCAGCCCTGCTGATGCTTTGATTTTAGCCTCATAAGATCCATTTCCGACTTCTTGCCTCCAAAACTGTAAGATAATAAATTTATGCTGTTTGATACCATGTTTTTGGTAATTTGCTACAGCAGCAATAGCAAACTAATACACTCATCTTTTTGCCTTCTTTTACTTCCAGGCTTTGTGTGTACTTGTACTTAAGTTATGTCTCTTGCAAGTAATGGTCTTTGTTGGTTTTTATCTTCTTACACATCTGACAATTTTTGCCTTTTTAAAAATTTTTGTCTTTTAATTGGAGAGTTTAGATGCCTTTCATTTATTACTTATATACTTAAATTTGTAACTTTCATATAACCATTTGTTCTTTTTTATTTATTCCATCTGTTTTTCTTCCCTTTCATTTTTTGTTTTTCTTTGGATATGTCCAGTATTTGTTTTATAATTCCACTTATTGTCCTCTGTTAGCTTCTTATATATACTTTCTTTTATCCCTGAGATTATAACATGCATTTTGAGTTAAAAGAACCTAACATCAATTAGTACTATTTTCATTTCCTAGACCATGCTGAAGATTTTTATATTTCCTCCAGCTTTCTGAGCCATTTTCATTAGAAGTACTCATCTGCCACAAGCTGCTCTTTCTTGACCAGCCTTAGGATTGTTTTTCTATGACTTTCCTGCTGTGATGGTATTGCCACTGGCCCTGTTTCAGCCCCATGCATAAAGCCCACCTGGTTCCTATCTTTCCTTTTCTTCCAAAGAGCCAGTCTTCCTGGATGGGGAGAGGAAGAGGCAGCAGAAATGCTGCCCTTAAAGAGATTTAAGGCTACTTTCCACATACTGGCTCTGTTCTATATTCCCAAACTTCACGTACTCACTCTATCTTCCTTCTGTGATAAGAATGTATTTAATCACACACCAAAAAATTAAGGTATTTGAATCCAATACTCCCTTGGGCACTCATCCATCTTTTTCTCTCTTACAAGGAAAAGCGTTTAGCCACACTGAGTGAAATGGAAACAATAATCCGAAGTGTATTCACAGCTAACCCTGGGTATCTAATAACCGCAATCAGCTCCTGACCTAGGGAGAAAATTTGGGGAAGATCCCAACTGTCTTCATCTGTGGGATACCTACAAATAGGAACATGAACTGCAGTGGCGCGAGTGGGCTGAAGACCATCCATTGCTAATTTTTAATTATATGATCTTGGGCAAGTCACACACACTCTCTAAACTCTGTTTCTTCTGTAAAGTGCTCAAAGCAATAATGCTCCCCCCTTTTGTTTGCCATAATGCTTAAATGTGATAAATCAGATAAAACAATACAGTGCCTGGCAAATTATGTATAATCAATAACTACTAGCAATATTTATCTTAATCCTAGCCCACTAACATCCTGGGAGTGACTCCTGCAGAGGCACTGAAAGATGTAGAGGGACGAAATCACCAGGTAGGACAGTAACCAGTAAACTTTACTGCTTTTGACACTCTTGCGTTGAAAGCAGTTAAGAAATACGAGGTTAATTCGTGAAATTTGCCTGATTTTTTGCCCTACCTACTGAGGGTAGGTAGGTGGTGGACAGGGAAAAAAATGTATCTGCTGCATTAAGATAAAGAATCCCCTCTCCCCCACTCGCACTCTCTCTCTCTAAAATAAAAAAAAACTAAAGAATAAAGTCATATATCTCCAGCCTGGTGTCTCTAGCATTTCTGGTGTCCCATGATTTGTACACATAAGAAATATAATCAGCTTGTGGCATCTGGGTGGCTCAGTCAGTTAAGCATCCAACTTCAGCTCAAGTCGTGATCTCCCATTTCGTGAGTTGGAGCCCCGTGACAGGCTCTGTGCTGACAGCTCAGAGCCACAGCTCAGAGCTGGAAGCCTGCTTCAGTTTCTGTGTCTCCCTCTCCCTCTGCCCCTCCCCCGCTCGCACTCTGCCTGTTTCTCTCTCTCAAAAATAAATAAACATTAAAAAAAATCGTTTAAAGGAAATATAATCAGCTCCTTGTCCAAGTAATTTTAATGGCCTTTTAGTGAATTAAGCCGAAATTCTTTCAAAATGCTATTAGGTATACTAATGTAACTCTGGTATAAAAAAATGTGAAATGTGCAAGTATAAGTAGGTTAACAGATAATTTTATTACAAGTGGTGTTAAGAAAGCTGGAATAGGGGCACCTGGGTGGCTCAGTCGGTTAAGCGTCTGACTTCGGCTCAGGTCATGATCTTGTGGCTTGTGGGTTCAAGCCCCGTGTCGGGCTCTGTGCTGACAGCTCAGAGCCTGGAGCCTGCTTTAGATTCTGTGTCTCCCTCTCTCTGCCCCTTCCCCAGCTCACACTGTGTCTCTCTCTCAAAAATTAAAAAAAAAAAAAAATCGGGAATAATGTGTATTCACTTAGCAAGAAACTTGAAGCATAACTAAAGTTTAAGAGTGACTAAAATATAAACCATAATATGTGAGAGGATATTTAACCACTATAAAATAAACTTAAAATTAAGTGGCAGTGCCTAGGAACACATGATTCAGAATGTTGCTAATTAATGTGCAATCCTGTTAAGAACACTATTTTTTCAAGCATGTGTGTGGCATGATTTCCACATTGAGAATTTGATCATTGTTGATATAATGGGTGGGTCCAAGGAGACTACATCTGTCTTTGGACTTTAAAATGCCAGTACTACATTTTTAAGATGTAATATAAATATTGCTTTAAAGGAGATCATTCTTGAGAAACCACAACCATGCATGAAGGAAATGTTGCTAGGAGCCTGGAGCTGGAGAATATAGCTTCCTAGAGTTACAAAGGAACTTGGAGTTTCCTCAGGATTTGGGGGTAGAAAGAGAGAACTTAAATCAATAAATATTAATAAACTATGATCTGACTACCTACTCTGTAGGCAGCTATGCTTCAGGCTTAGATGCCTCTTCATAACATTTTAAACATCATGTTTGTGGTTGTGTTCTGTGTTTTCTCTTACTCCTGCCATTCCCTCCCAACACACACACACACACACACATGCTAAAATATAAGGAAAAGATATGTTTTGTCATGCCTGTAGTACCTAGAAGAATGTCCGTAGTCTGTGATCAATACATAATTGATAGATGAATATATGAAACAAAAAGATGGATGAGTGAACACAAACCTGGTGGCTTAAAACAACAGAGGTGTATTCTTTCCTAGTCCTGGAGGTCAGAAGTCCTTAATCAAGATGTCAGCAGGGCCACACTCCCTCCAGTGGTTCAAGGGGAGGTTTCATTCAGCATATCTCCTGAAAATAAGCATCAACTAGATATCTCCTACTTCCCCTAAAGAAAGTTCATCAAATTCAATTGTATCCACACCTCAAAGTACACACGGCAGTCCTGACACCCCACCCAGCACCCTCCTCTTCTGGCTGACCTGCTCTGAGTCTCTCCGAGGCACTGGGCCAGGTGCTGGGGCAGCTTGCCTAGGAAGTGGATGGGACAAGATAGGGAGGAAGGGCTGAGAAGAGGTGATGGTGCCCTCGGGGCCTGTGGACAAGAAAAGCAAAGGCTAAAAGTGTGTCTACACTTTATTAAGCTGCACACTATGTAGTAAATTTTGAAAAAACTTTTTTTTTTTTTAATTTTTTTTTCAACGTTTTTTATTTATTTTGGGGACAGAGAGAGACAGAGCATGAACGGGGGAGGGGCAGAGAGAGAGGGAGACACAGAATCGGAAACAGGCTCCAGGCTCCGAGCCATCAGCCCAGAGCCTGACGCGGGGCTCGAACTCACGGACCGCGAGATCGTGACCTGGCTGAAGTCGGACGCTTAACCGACTGCGCCACCCAGGCGCCCCTGAAAAAACTTTTTTAACATTTATTTATTTATTTATTTTTGAGAGAGAGAGAGTGACAGAGTGTGAGCTGGGGAGGGGCAGAGAGAGAAGGAGACACAGAATCCAAAGCAGGCTCTAGGCTCTGAGCTGGCAGCAGCTAAATTTTGGACACGCTTATGTAATCCACTTCACTCATTAATCCTCTCGACTACAATATGTATACACATAAGAATCATCATTTCTACTGTAGAGATAAGGAAAATGAGGCTTGGGGAGGGCAAATAATTGACCCAAGTTAACAAGTTGATAAATGTTAGAAGTAAGATTTTAATACCAAGTCCCATGTTCTTTTTACCACACTATATTTCTCATTTAAGATAATTGACTTTTTGTATCCCTTGCAAATCTAAAAGTAAGAGACTCCATGATCTCTATAAAATCACCATTTTCATAAATTTCAAGCAATATCTTTTCTTTGTCAGATTTCTTTATTTGAGTGGCTTTTAATTTCCCAATCTGTGCTCTTTCCAAGGAAATGTTTTCAGCTCACGCTTGAGAACCTCGCTTTCCACTGTGGTTCCTTGTTTTGTACACCAAATGCTTTCCCTAGCTAAACCAGGTTCCATAATATTATTCTCTCAATTATGCAGGGCTGCACACAGGGCACTACCCAACGGAGATACTAAAAGTGAGTGAAGGGGTGACTGGGTGGCTCAGTCAGTTAAGCATCCAACTTCTGCTCAGGTCATGATCTCACAGTTTGTGAGATCAAGCCCTGTGTCAGGCTCTGTGCTGACAACTCGGAGCCTGGAGCTTGCTTCCAATTCTGTATCTCCCTCTCTCTCTGCCCCGCCCCTGCTGTCACTCTGAATCTGTCTCTCTCAAAAATAAATAAACATTAAAAAACAAATCAAAAGTGAGTGAAGAGGTGAATTCAATATGAAGAGTTCAGGAAGCATGAGAAGCAAGTAGCATGGATAAGACAGATGGAGGAGACTGGTCTGTATGAGGAGAGCTTTGCCAGGCAGGATATGGTCAGATTAGGAAGGGCACAGAAGGCCATGAAAATAGTTGAAACTTGATGTTTCAGACAAGTACAAGCCAATGAAAGCCTTTGGCTAGAGGTATAACAATGGTAAAGGCAACATTTCAGAAAGGTTCTCCCCTGCAGTGTGGTCTGGATAGACTACAGCTAAAAAGAGAATGGAACCAGAGGTACCAGCCAATGATGGGTACAGAAATCCAAGCATGAACTAGTGAGAGCTTAGACAGGGACGATAGAAATGGGAATGACATCTCAACACTGGACTTAGCTACCTTTCTTGTGTTTCCTTAGGACACTTAGCCCGTTTAAGTTACTTGGCTTAAGTGGTGAAGTAGTTGCTGGTGCCTTTAATAATAAAAACGACCCTGATAAATTACACTGAAAATTGCCTTCTTGATCCTTGCGGTCCTTTTCGTTTCATGTGCTGGAGTCATTATCTATTTGACACTTTCCCAAAATATATATTTAGGAAAAGCTAATACTTGGGACACAACTCAAGTTTTCATTACAAGTTGATGAACAGGTGCAGCTGTTGTGGGGGGTGGGTGGCTGGCATAAGAAGGCCTGAGTTTTGATCTCATTCCTGCCAATTAGAAGCTGTGTGGCTTTAGGCAAGTCATTTCACCGTCTTGAGCTTCAATTTCCTCAGCTGTGAAATGAACATGGCAATACCTATCTACAGGATTATGATCGCATTTAAATGAAAAAAAAAGTACATGAAAGTACTTCATACATTTTAGAATGCAATATGAGCACAGAATTTTATTTTTGTGAGCAATTATACATAAATCGAAACTAAATCTCTCACTCCTTCAAAAGGAAACATCATTAAAAGTCTCTACAGTTACTTAATTCCTGCAGGTTTTGGGGTGTGCCCACAGCAGCAGAAAACAAGAGAAAATGGCATGTTACCAGAGGCAGGTTACAAGGAAAGAATTGGGCATAAGAAACAAGGCCAACAATTTTGTTATTGGAATCAGTTATGGTGCTGAGCTGCCTGAGCTATGGGACTCAGGTTCTGGAAATTTCCCCTCTACTGGTGAGGTTGATAAGCTTTTAAACTTAAGTGCAGGAAGTTATATTTATACCTGTTAAATTTCATCTTGTTTCTTTTGGCCCACCAGTCCGGCCTGTCAGTATCTTTCTGAGTCTTGACTCCGTCATCCAAGTAATTAGTTGCTGCTCCCAGCTTCATGCCATCCTCAGATTTGATGAGTGAGCTTCCCATGCTCTGCCGCCGGTTTGTTATAAGTTTGACTGAACCCTGTAACACACCCCTAAAGTCTCCCTCTAGGGGATAGCCAACTTCAAAACCACTGAAGACACTCTCAGCAAGCCCCCATTTCTTCGCCTTTCTACAAAAGCATCCAAAAAGGTACTGTCAGCTGTCTTGCTAAAAGCTCGCAGCGCTGGCAGTCATAGCTCTGTCCTAGGTTTTCCACTCTCCACTCCCCAGTCATGCAGTCAGCTACCTGTACACGCATGCTCACCTCCTCCCCCAACCTCGAAGTTACAGCTACTCCTTCTGCCACAGAAGCCACCACCTGGGCCATGAGGAATCCCAGCACTTCAATCTCCTGTGCGCCTCTTAATGCATCATTTTTCCTCTCTCTGTTTCCCACCTGCTCCTTTGTACCACCTCTTCCTTAGCCTGGCACGGTGGTTCTCAAAGTTTAGCAGGCATCAGAATCTCCTGGAAGTCTTGTTAAATCACAGGTTTCAGGGGCCCAAGATTTTGCATTTCTAAATTCCAGTGGTCCTAATGCATTCCTTGGACCAGCAGCATCAGTACCACCTGGGAACAGTTAGACATGCACATTCTCAGGCCCCACTCCAGACCTACTGAATCAGAGATTTGGGGGCTAGGGCCAAGCAGTCTATTAAACACACACACACACACACACACACACACACACACACACACACTAACATCTCAAAACCACTGGTCGGCATTTTGAGTAAAAACAGGGCTTTATAGCCAAGGAAATTTGAGTTTGATCCCTGTTGTGTCCCTTCTTGGGCACGGAGGTCACATGACTTACCATCCCTAAGCCTCAATATTTTAATCTATAAACTGGGAATGATAATATCTGCCTCTGTGGATGGTAATGAAGATTAAATGAGATAATATAAGTAAAGCTCTCCTTACCATGCCTAAATATTCAATAAATGGAAGCTGTGTTTAAATAAATGGAAGCTGGAAGAGAAGTCCCTCCCTTGTCCCACTCTCACCTTTACAGCCAAGCCCAGGAAAGTCTCCATTGCCTGTCTCCGTTTTCTCACATCTCATCAGTCTTGAGATTGCTGCAATTGGCTTCCGTCCCCACACTCCACTAATGTGGCCTTGCTAAGATCATCAACGACTAAATTCCAAAAGTAGTGGACTCTGATTGTCTCATTGTTCTAGTCCCTGTATTCTTTCTTTAGGGACATTTCTCTTTTGGCTCTCTTGTGACTTCTTTTGGCTTCCACATAGCCCCCCTTTCATGATGTTCCTTTTACCTTCCTGCTGGTTCTGTCTCAGTCTCTTTAACTGGTCCCTCCGTGCCACTACCTGCCTTTCAAGTGTCCTGCATAATTCACCTTCATTTGTTCTCACTCAAGACCACAGCTTTACTCACCACTTAACTACCTTTCCAGACAAGATCTCCCTGGACCTCCAGACATCTCCAAAGGGCAACTAGACATCCCAAAGTCAACACAACCCAAAGACCAAACTCACTGTGCTCTTCCAAATCTATTCCTCCTTCTGGATTCCTTTAGTTCCCAGATAGACTATGAGTTCTTAAGGTCAGAGTTGAGGCCTAATTATCTCTGACCTCCCATACCTGACCTCAGAGCCAGACAAACACTTAATAATGTATTAGTGTATTGAATGCATGAATCAACAAAGTGAATTATGTCACATGGTCGAGTAACTTTCATAAAAATAGATTAAATACTCACACAAGAAAAAGAAAATGAATTATTTCCTAAATCCACACTGCTGGTAGGAGTCATCACCTCCCTTCTCTATCATGATTTCAAATTCACCTTTAAATTAGTCTTTCATGTCTGAAATCCACTTTATGTCCTTATTAATAATTAATAACATTTATCCAATCTGGACTTTGCATGCTTCTCTTCATAAATCCTCCAAAATCACCAAGAGTATTTTCATAATCACACAAGTAAGCACTTTAATTCTGCTAGAATGCAGTTTTCCCAGAGGCTTGAGCACCTTTAAGGGATCTAAGTGTTTTCTCACTATTCCTTCCCTTATCTCAGGTTTCTGTTCCTTTTTAACTATGTTTGTTCTGCTCTTTTTAGTTTGAAGATCATTCTCCGGGTAAAAAAGACAGAGGTGAAATCAAAGTTTAGTAGGCATATTCTTTCAATCATTTAACCTTACGCCATCCATCCCCACTCCATCAAGCCTTTATCCTAACCCAATTATTTAGTTAGAAATATGGTTTTGACTGTCCTTTGCTATTATCTTTAGCATTTTTATCATGATGAGTTTTAGACTTGCTGCTTTTATTCTTACATTTTTAGTCACTATAGGAATATTCACTTTTGGCAATGAGCCCCTCCTTCAATCTTTTGTGTTCTGGCCAAGGGAGACCAGAGTACCAATGGAGGAGGATAGGGAGCTGGGCTGAGAATGGAGCAGTTGCCCCCCCGCCCTGGGGAGATCCCAGTAATACAAGCAGCACAGGTGACAGAAAGATACAAAAACTGACATCGGATCTCAGTAACCAGAAAAAGCAAGGTCTGGGCTGGCTAGATTGTCTCCTGTTGAACCAAATACTCAAGTATTTTAGCTTCTTATCTGAAAACATGAACATTTCAAATTTGTTGGTATTTTAATTTTAGATTTGCCTTATCTTAATTCCAGATTGCTATTTAATCAGCAGTGATTTGGAACACTTCAGCTTTTAGTTTCTCACTAAGTTAAGTATTTAATGATCTGTAAACAAACACTTGAAAAGATGCTACTTAAAGGGACTCTGATCCCTCTGTACTTTGTTAAGGAAATGAATCCACTCTTAAATTTATCTTCCAGTTTTCAAGTAAGCATTCTGCTATTAATGTCAAAAAAAATGGGCTGGGAATGAGGGGAGTTGAAGGGAAGGAAGTATCACTATAGAAAGCTTTTGGGCTTTTTAGCCCCAACCCCAACTGGAGGTACAGTCTTTTAATGAATCCTCTCTGACCATTGTAACTGGGAGAGTGGACTAAGGAAGGGAAAAAGAAAGCAGGGAGAAGAAAGTATCAGACCAGGAGCACTCCAGGACTGTAAGGGAGAAAGAGGACACACGTAAGTGTAGGTTGAAATCCAAGAAGAGAAACCACAAGAAGAAATTACAGGAATGAAAGAGAGAGAAATTTAAAGACAAGGTGAATTCACAGGCAGAAGGAAATCAAAAGATGGAAGAAACATTAAAAAGCAAACATGGGAAACAGAGCAAAGTGAGTAGGGAATATAACTCATTATTTATATTCACTTCAGATTCTAAAAATGGGATTGATGTTCTACAGGTTCTCATGCTTGGAGCACATCCTTCTGAAATATGCACTCACCTGATAGCTCCTTATTTCTTTGGATAACTAAATTTTATCCCTTGTAAGAATCATTTCTCACAGGACTGTCAGAATTTTTTTTTTTGATAGTCACTTGTGCTTCTTGGGCTCTTCCAGAGTCTTGGATGGGGGGATTATGCTTTTTGAAAATCTGCCTTTCCCTAGAAATTAGGGTTCTCTCCTCTCCGGAGGATATTACATATTGAATATATCATATATTACATAGATCACAACATGGTCACTTGAACCTCAGCAGTTCATTTTTCCTTATTCGTCAGAAATTGGTTCAGAGCAACAGTTCCCCTTTTCACTTCTAAGAAATGAAACGGTCAGGAGGGCGAGTCCAGTATCTTCAGATGTTGTTCTCCAAATTTGTTATCATTGTCTGATCATATTTGAAAATCTGTCATGATGAGGTTTCAGCTACGATCCCCAAAAATGTTTCCACGTAATTCCTCACCTGAGATGGTAGAAATAGAAACAACCCACATCACTTCCAATCAGCCTCTGTTATCACAGAAACTATCACCATTCAGGCAGGCAGCACGACAAGATTTCTTGGCCTCTAAGACTGCCAGGGCACAAAGAGATAGAAGTGGACAGGTTTCTTAGGACTAAGGTCACCAGCACTAAGTCCAGCTTGAAGCAATGGGGAAAGCATAAGTCAAAGGGAAGAGCAAAACTGGAGAATATGAGGTGTGCCAAGATCCCAAACGCCTGGAAGGGAGTGTAAAAAGCATCAAACATGGTGTGTTGCCCAAATGGCAAATGGTCAGAGCCCACATTTTGGTGTAGAGCCAAGAGTTCATTTAAAAAAAAAAAAATCCAGGGGCGCCTGGATGGCGCAGTCGGTTAAGCGTCCGACTTCAGCCAGGTCACGATCTCGCAGTCCGTGAGTTCGAGCCCCGCGTCAGGCTCTGGGCTGATGGCTCGGAGCCTGGAGCCTGTTTCCGATGCTGTGTCTCCCTCTCTCTCTGCCCCTCCCCCGTTCATGCTCTGTCTCTCTCTGTCCCAAAAATAAATTAAAAAAAAAAAAAAAAAAGTTGAAAAAAAAAAAAAATCCAAGTACAAAAACACTTGAAGCAAACCTATGGTTTATTTTGATCCTGGCTTTGATTCATCTAGTTGTGTTGTTTTACAAGTTCATGAGCTCAGAAACTCATCTGTTTAATTTTACTACTGTGTCTCTGGTGCCTAGGACAGCCTCTGGCATATAGTGAGTGCTCAAGAAATTAATAGTGCATCAATCAAACATCCATGTTTTCAACTATTTTTGTTTGTTTTCTTAAATGGACCAGCATGGGTGTGTACACAGTGATTAGAAGTGATTTAAAGGGCAACTGCCAAAGTGAAGATTATGCTACAGCACTGAGTCAACCCATTTGGCCACAGTCTATCCTCTGTCAGTTACATCAGTTCATAATTCTCCTGCAGTTTCAATACACTAAGCAATCCCTACTACTAGAGATGAGAGAAAGAACTGCATTATGTATAAGTTTGCTTCTCACATAAAAAACCTAGCATTACTTAGGCTGCACGGGAATGCTAATGTCTTCTGTGCCACAGGTAAGGTTAAAAAAAAATAGACAAACCCTTTGAAATTATAATAAAATACGTTTTGAATTATATAAAAGCTTCAAATAAACAATTACTCTTTTGAAAGGTCTTCCCTCAGAAAAATTAGTCTGAAGCCTTAGATCACAAAATTAAATATATTTTCACCTTGGTTAAAACTGTTACTAGTGGGAGTCTTTAGGAAGGCATTAATGGGCTTTTTGTTTTGTTTTTCTTGGTTTTGTACTGCAAAAATGAATGGATTCAATACCTATCTGAACTGTATAATAATTTAACAATTCTCAGATTCCAAGCTAAGATTTCTTTCAGAGCAGTGACCCCACTCTCATCATTTATGTTGAAGTCTGCCCAGTACATTCAAAAGATTTCTGCTTATTATAACACTGCAGAGCAAGACACTTTCATTTGGTAATGTTTGTGGCAATAGAATCTCAATATCTAACTCTTTGCAACTTTAAAATGTTCTGAATCTGGGGCACCTGGGTGGCTTAGTCGGTTGAGCGACTGACTTCGGCTCAGGTCATGATCTCACAGCTTGTGAGTTCAAGCCCCGGGTCGGGTTCTGTGCTGACAGCTCGGAGCCTGGAGCCTGCTTCGGATTCTGTGTCTCCCTCTCTCTCTGCCCCAACCCACTCACATTCTGTCTCTGTCTCTCTCAAAAATAAATAAACATTAAAAAAATTAAAATATTGTGGATCTCTGAGCCCCACTTTGTAAGGATGCTGAGCGCTTTCTGTGCTGGTTTGCCTGATCCTGACCTCCAGCTTTCTGTGCCTCTCAGGGGAGCATGACAGGCACCATGTAAACCTCCAGAACATGTGGCAAAGGGAGAGCACTCAAGAACATGGTTGCCACAGATGGATGGGCTCTCCCAAGTTCCTCTTCTGATTTTCACTTCCCTTCGGGATGGTAATTTGGTGGCCGTGTCCTTGTTGTTGAGAAAGCTGAACACAAGGAAAGGCCAAGGAAGGTAAATGGAGAGCAGCACCTTTGTTCAATGTTTCTCAAATCGTACACACAGAGGCTACATTTGAGTGGGTGATAATAAAAGATAAACACAAGATATGTGGAATTTTCTACTTTATAGAATGAAAGGAAAGAGGACTTGAAATGGGTCCTAGGTAAATGGATAAGAAAGCTCCTTACTCTAAATCTCTTTCCCTCTGGGATACCCACAGAATGTTCACAGATACCCATGGCCATGACTGGAACAAAAGAAAGAAGAGAAAAAATGTTTTATTTTCTCTACTGATACCCCTTCCCTCAGATCTGACCCTAGTCGCAGTCTTGGGGCCATGGCTGGTTATAGGAGTAGGCAGCTGGCTGCTGGATGAGGAACAAAGAAAAGTAAACACTGATGCCAAGTAAATGTGTAGGTTTCCCATGAAGGCAAGACGTTTGAGCAAAGAGGAGCAAGCATCCTAGATACGATACAATTCTGACCAGTTCTACTGTATGCGGGTTTTTCCCACACCATCAAGCAATTCTTGGACACCAGCTGGGTGTCCTATAATTCAACTCAGTTCTGACACTATCAGGCTCTTGGAATTAAGAAATTCCAAGGGTTTTCGGATCTCTGTGCCGGAAACAGGGATAAAGACCAAATGTATATTTATTATAACTCACAGTATCACATATGGACATTCTGGAAAGCAAGGGAACGTCAAAAACATCAAGGCTAAAAGCCAAACAGCAAAATGGAATCTGAAGTCGAAGTCTAAAAGAATGAGAACAGGCAAGACCAGGAGGGTGAGTTTAGGAGACTGAGCCCCCAAATGTCCTGCATACAATGCTACAGGACAGGGTGTGAGAACCTGCATGCATGTTTTCTCAGGCAGGTGGTTGGGAAAGAGAAGGGTATCATGCTAGTCAGGACATGTTCAGTATTGTATTCCCAGTTCTTTACATGTTTATATTAAGCATATAAAGTGTTTACATGTTTATATTAAGCATATAAAGTGTGTGTGTGTGTGTGTGTGTGTGTGTGTGTGTGTGTGTGTGTGTTGAGAAGTGTGTTTCTACCTGCTTCCTTAAGGATCACAATGGCACCCAACAGTCTCCCTAGGTAGCAAGTCACATTGAGCATAAAGTAAGGCCCAGAATTGGGCTAGAATAAGTGCTGTTCTTCTTACCAATAATCCATGTCAGAGGATTTATTTTGTTCAGCAAGGAGAGACAAGTGAGCTAAATAAAGGCTTTTTTTCTAAAGAGCTTACAACACTTGAAGAATGATGCAGGTTATCGTTAATGCCATGTAAGCACCCTCTAGAAGCACAAGAAAAGTTCTCGAGGAGACCTGAATTACACGTGTGTGGAATGCCTCCCTATCTGCTTAACTGGTCTGTCATGGGGAAGGGATGATTGGGGAAATAGAACAGGAAACTTGAAACAAAACCATTTATAGCACATGAAAATGAGCGAGCAAGAAGGTTGGCATGCATGAGCTGTAGTTAAAGAGTGCGTCTGTGCCTCATGCTTCCAATGAATTGTTCAAGAACACTTCATCCTTGAAGTAGGATTTCCTCTAATTCTGTCAAGGTTGGTGTCTGCATGGGTTATGTGCCAAGTAATTGTCCAGTAGCAAGTTAACAGTGTCGAGAGGCTATTTTAAAGATGAATGGGAACATAAAACATATTTTGTCCTATTCTCCACTTTGAATGTCTCTGGAACAAAACTTGTACTTGAAATGAAATGGAGAAATGTGATTTTTATGAGTTACAGGGTTCTTTTTTTTTTCTTTCACACGACTGACAGAACAAAAACATTTAGAGGAAGACAGCCCAATGTCATGTAAGTATTTGTGTATTTGTTCTTGCCGTGGCTCACAAGGGACACAGCGAGCCCCCTCCCTGACTGAATGCTGGATATTATTTAAACTCTGCCATCACACTCCAATGCTTTCCAATAGCTAAAAGAATTTTGCATTTCTTCCCATAGGGACTGTAAACTCAAAAAGAAGGATTCTCCTGCAATAAATTGTTATCTATTTTATTTTCTGAAATAGTTACTTTTAAAAAATATATGCTAAGAAAAACTGAAAGGGGAAAAATAGGGCCTCCATTTATGAATTGTGCTCTTTTTTATTCCTACTATTTCCAAGACCAGGCAAATTATCATAATTTTCCTACCAGAGATACACAATTCCACCTAAGAATTGCTGTTTTCCAAAACCATTGAAAAGCAAAGTTTCCAATAGATGCTGAGATAAATCTTCTGTATGTACTTGTATGTGTACCCTAGCAATCCTTTTGAATTTCAAGGTTATAAATAATTCCCAAACTCAACTTTCTGTTGGTATTTTAATGTGGATTATTTGTACCCCTCTGTTGGTGTCATTTCTTTTTACTTAATTATCCCTTCCAGGCTGGCACCAGTACGTTCAGTATTCTGATGGGACCAAGCCACCATCCCACCTAAGAATATCAATTATGTTTTGAAAGCAGACAATTTGATTTCATGCAGAAACCACTGTATATGCATGATGGTGTTTTCATAAAGACTCCCTTATTTGCTCTAAACAGTGTTATGACTTTCACTGTATGGCCACATAGTAACTGTTTAACCATCTTACAGTCTTTTCAAGAAATCTTAAACAAGAAAAAGGAAAGCTTGGTTTCAAGAATACATTTTCTGTTCTTATAAAAATCAGCTCCTCTATGAATAGCTGAAATGAGGCAAAGCTTCAAAGCTGCAGCCTAGAGTACCATAAGTACTGTACTGGAGAGATGGCCTCTCAACCATGTCTGAATGGGAAAGGAAAGGAACTTTCTGCCAGCTGAATGTGTGTTTCCCAACTTTTTCTTCTCATGCATATCTAAAAAGGACACTGGACTAGAATCCGTAGTAGATTTCGTATTTAAGGCTTGTTAGCGAGGGATTCCCACAGTAGAATCTGGAAACACACACAGCCACACACACAGGCACACACACACCCCACCCCATTCCTTTGCTCACTCAGGATTATCAGGACTTCACCCTGGGCCAGTTCTGCTACCTTTGCTGCCTGTTTTCTAGAAGCACAAAGGCTCAAGTGAGCTTATCATCTGATCAAAAAAGCCATCAGAAACAAAAAAGCCTCTCTTTTTCTATCCCTATGAAATGAGATCCTGGTGGGCAAGATTCACCCACACTGCTCAAGCCCTTTGATCCTATAGACTGAACCACTTTCATCCTTTTCATACCGTGAGTGTACCCACAAGGCACAAACACATGCAGGTGCACATGCTCATGTGCACACATGCAGTGACATCAGGGGTGGCCACCTTCTCTTCCATATGTCCACTCACCATGTGACAGAGAGAGAAACAAGGAAATAAACATTACTTCACCTCCCCAAATCAATCCTGGTGTCCTTGTTCAGTGGATATGGCACACATTTCTACATGGGGGCTCCTGTGTAGGAGCCAGAAACTCTGTGCTTCTCCAGACACATGCTCGTCTCGAAATAATGAGCACAACTGTACAGTGGAGAATGCATATAAACAATCACAGTACAGTTGAAAACTGCTCTGTGCAGGCTGATTATCCACAGTGTACCACGCTCTACCAGGATCAGTGTGGCGGAGGGGAGCTGTCTCCCCTCTGCCATTCTTCTAGGATCAGCTGTTCCAACTCACAGAGAAAACTCCTCATTAAAAGTAGTCAGAAACAGAAACTGATATTGCACCTGAGAAGACTTGAGGCAATGCCATGCATATACTCATCCTTGGAGTTCTATAGCATAGTTCGCTCATAAATTGCTTACCATACTCTTTAGGATTGGTTTTGAAAGGTAGTAAGATGGTTTTAAACATTTTCCCTCACTTTAATTCTTCAAAATAAACAAAAATTTTTGTGAATATTCCTCCAGTGTTTTTATAGGTACATCTATGAATTTTTTTTTATTAAGATCATACTATATAGACTTCTGTTAAACTTTTCACTTAAACATTTTATGCTCTCATTAAATTTTCTTTGGTAAGAGTTTTTGTAATTACTCTTTTTTTAATTTTTTTATGCTTTTATTTTGTTTTGAGAGAGAGAGAGAGAGAGAGAGAGAGAGTGCAAGTGGGGAAGGGGCAGAGAGAGAGGGAGACACAATCCGATGCAGGCTTCAGGCTCCAAGCTGTTGGCACAGAGCCCGACGCGGGGCTTGAACTCATGGACTGTGAGATCATGACCTCAGCTGAAGCCGGACGGCCAACTGACTGAGCCACCCAGGTGCCCCTGTAATTATTCTCTGACACAACTTTTTCGACATCTATTAATTTAATTAGACATTAAACATTTAGATGTAATTTGGGGACGAATTCATCTGTGGTGTAGATCTGATAAAGCCTGCAGAAGTCTAGATCCCATTGAACACCCAGGAGAATTATTTTTCTCTGTTTTATAATCCATGTTTAAGAAATGGATTTGTGTGTTCTCACTGATGGTTTCCAATTCTTGCAAACTTATGTATTGGGCTTTATTAATTTTAGGCATGATATTAGCTAGCTAGGTGTGAGATATTACCATCTCACTTGGGAAAAGAAAAAATTCTTTACTTCTCCACGCTACAGCCACATTTGTTATTAAACCCTCCGTATAACTCTTATGGCTATTTAATTCTAACTTTTAGGCTACAAGAGCATAAGCAGAGCTGATGGTCTGCAGCATCCCCTCTCTCCTGTAGAACCCATTAAGCTCTAATCATCTTGTGAAAACATTTGTCAAGACAAAAAGTACAATGCACTACTGGCCACGTGAGCAGTCATTTCAGTACAAATGAAAGATTGTTGACTGTCTTTGGCCTTTAATTCTGCAGACCAAAAGCAGTTACACGTTAAGCTGTATATCCCCAAGCTGGTAAATCTTCTCTTTACCACCACCATAAGACTCGGGGTCTGTAGAAAACTTCCTATATGACCAAATGATAATCCAAATTTCTTTTAAACTTATATTTGAATAAAATAAAACCTATTTAGGATGATCTGAAGCACAGTCTTCACTACAGAGAGAAAAATATCCCTCCTATATGCTAATGACATAGTTTTATTGTCATGAACTAATAGCAGCAATAGACAATTAATTGGTCCAGCTGTCTAATGATTGTTAGAAAGGATAGGTTATGACCAATAATTCCGAAGGTAAAAATCACTATTTTTGGCAGCTACTCCCTGGTTCAATTAGTTTATATTCAATAATTCCATGAAACAAATAATTCATGTGGTTACTTAGGACCTTGGCAGTTTCACTGGGAATCTCTGTTGCTCAGTTTTGCCAAACCAGATGTTTCCTGAGCAAACTACTAAGAGCTCTCTATGATTGTGACAGGCTATTTGCAGCTCCTCCTTTGATAATATTCCAGGATATATTATACCCACCGCATTCTATAGTGTAGAGCTTTGGGGAATTGATCATTCATTTGTTTTTGTTAATGGTGCAGATAGAATGGTGTATATAGAGGAACTTTCTATAGAAAATTGTACATTCCACCCATAGATCTTCTTGTGAGCCATTTCAGTGGAACATTGAAATGACCATTCATTGAGGCGTGAGTTTTAGTTAGATCACAACAGGAGCATCAAAAATGAAACTGGCTGACAATGGAGGAAAATGGGGTCAAGAAAGATTTCTAGAGAGTATGACCCTTGATATGATCCTGAAGGACAAGTAGGCTGGGGCTTGATGGAGGAAGGGGAGGAATGGCATTCCAGGTAGAGGGAGTAGTGTGTGGAAACAGCTCTGCAGCGTGGGGCAGCATAATGTACTCAAGAACTTGCATGTTACTGAGCAGGAATGAGGGCCAGAGGTGGGGAGGGTAGCAGGAAATGAGGCTAATGTATGGTCAGGAGACAAACCATGAAGGACATTCTGTGTTAAACTGTTTTTACAGTTTGATCTTTATTCTGAAGTATATGGGAATGAACTCAAGGATTTTAAAAGCAGGCACATGACTTGATACAATTTGCCTTGTAGCTCTGGCAACAGTGTGGAGAATTAGGGCAGGTAGGACCAGAGGCAGAGAGGGTAATTCCGAAGGTATTAAAGGAATTCCAACAAGAAAGCTAGTGACGATAAGACCAGAGAGCAAGAGAGGGATGTACAACAGTATTTGGGAAGTAGGATTAACAGCATAAATTGAAAATACAAAAGTAGAAAGAGTGGAATTAAGACCAGTATTCAGGTTTCTGGCTTGGGAGGTTATGCGAATAGTTGTGCCAGTCTCTGACATGGGGAATACTGGAGTAAACTGAGAATCTTATACCAAGATAATAGTCTGGTTACTGGTATGTTGAATTTGAAGTGCAGAAATGACATCCAGGTAAAGCTGTCTTATAAGCAACTGGGTCACCTGAATATGGAGTTTGGGAGAGAGGTCTGGGCTGTGGGTATAGGTTTGGGAATCGTCAACATCTAGGTGACAGATAAAGGCCAGTGGGTTGAAGGAGGTCACCCAGGGTAAATGAATAGTGATAAGGCAGGTCAGAGACAAAGATCATTGTCTATTAGAAAATCATCAGTAACCTTAATGACAGCACTTGCTTTAGAGCCCTGGGGGACAAGAGGCTCAGAGCAGTGAGTTCAAAGTGAATGGTAGGTATAGAGGTTGTCAAACCTTTGGACTTTGGTACAAACAGCCAGTACAGACGTTTGAGGACAAACATGTTCCTTATCAGGGATTTCAGTCATCATTAAGAAAACTAGGAATCTAGAATGAAGTCAGTAAAATAACTGTTGCGATCATAGGCTGGATTAAGGAAGTGTTATGCCTGGAATAGAAAAGTTCTCACATGTAGTTTATTATACTCATTTCTGGGCACTGTGCCATAAATTCTAGCTTAATGGGGCTTTAAGTTCAAGGATTTGCTCCTCTTTTTCATCACTGTTGCAAAGGATGAAGACAAGATGTGAGGAATTAAGCCAAAGGAAAAACCAAAGAATTAGACTAATTAATTGTTATAACAAGTATTGGCCTCTTTAGAAAAATAGGAGAAAGTGGTGAGGCCTCCTCACTCTCACTCACTCTAAATTAAAAACATCCATGTTTTACAGGGCATGGGTGACCCGACCTACTCACCCAGAAAGCAGGGAAATCAGAAATTAAAGCAATATCAAGGAATTTTTAGCTGCCTCTACAAGACAGGGTTGGTTCCTGCTTCAGTGTGCTCACTGCCTGGAAGCAAGAAGGGGAAAGTGAGGTCTTCTGTGATCTGTGAGTCTGAGACTGGCAGTGAAAGAGACAGAACCTGTTTATCACCTATGAGGTAAAGGAATCCTGAGAACCTTGTCCCAAAAGTTGTGGTTCTCAACAATCAGATGAGCTGTGACTCTTCCTCTCAGTGGAATAGGAGGAAAAGTGGGTAGAGAAACAACAAAAGTGTTCCTACTTACCTTCTCCCCACCCCACCCTTCCCCTGCATGGAGAGAGAAGTAAAATTCATCTCCTCTATGAAACACATGGATAGAAATGGGAAGTTCCTCCCTCAACAGAGGACCATACATTCTGAGGAGACCATGTGGAAAATACAGTATCTAGAGCTATGCCAGCTGAGGTTTTTGGAGCAAGAGAAATATACCTGAAATGTGTCAGAATGGACATCATCTGAAGGAAATAATAGCACTTTTTTGCACAGCCAAAGATGGAGCAGAGGGCCAACAGATGGCAACTAAAGATGGAGTGACCAACTGTCTCTGTTTGCCCAGGACTGAGGGGTCCTCCAGGATGCAGAATTTTCAGTTAAAACCAAGACATTTGTGGGCAAACAATAACAGTTGGTCACTTGGGATGACAGATTCAATGAAAGGAAGATACCTTTTAACAGAACTGTCCAATGGGAGGCAATGAGTTTGTTGTCTGGACATGTTCAAGCTCAGCTCAGCACGAGGCTGACACTCAAAGGGATGTGGGTGTTGATGACTTTCAAAGAAAAGCCCATCTATGTAGTCTGGAACTTCATACACATAGAAGGCATATGTGAAATGAGATAAATTCTGTGAGCCGCCAAGGAAAAGAGTTTCTTTAATTCCAAACATGTCTTATAGTCTCAGTATTCATAGCTTTTTCTCATGGTTGACTGCTCACAACGTAAAGCCAGTACGGAGAACAGTGCTGGTGCCCTTGCTCAGGGCCAGCCTTAGGGCTTCAGTTACAGGAGAATAACCAGGATCAGCTGACAGGAGTCACTCTGAAGGAGGGAGAGTGTTTCAGTGTCCCCACCTTTTAAAAATTTTATTGGAATATAAACATTAACAAATTATTGGTTTGGTTTTGGCATGTATATAATAACCTTTCTCTAAGAAATTCGTGGTTTTTTTCATGTGTTTCATATATATAGGGATAGAGATAGAGATAGAGACGTATGTATGTATGTATGTATGTATCCTTCACACACACATTTTGCTTCTGTTAGAAATTGCAAATGCATTGAGGGTAAGATGCTGTCTGAAAAGGACTCAATTTTATTTACCATAGCAGACTATGTGTTGAATTAAACAGTGGTTGGGCTGGGGAAAGGGAAGTTAGTTCATAGAAGCCTCTCTCTCAGTTCCTTCTTTCTCAAAGGCATGTATTGAGGGCCTGCTTTATTTTTTGAGAGGTAGCGTAAGAAACACCAAAAAGGATATTGTCAGTGTGATCACAAACTTAGGAGATTATTTAAGTGCACTTGTAACAGCTAAGTAAGTCCCTAGTTCATGACTAACAGTGCCTGTACACCTTTAAACCTGTGGACCAAGGGCAGCAATGAGTTGCAGCTGCAGACAGAGCCTCCATTTGGCTTGCAGGAGACTGGACTGGTCTACAGTCATCATAAGAGCTTATGGTTAGAATGACTATCTGTTCCCATTTTCTCAGGACAGCCCTGATTTGTTCCTGTTATTCCAGAATAATTATCAATAGTATTCCAGTTAGGGTGGTAAATTAAATTATTACCTTGGATATGGATCCTTTATTGGGTATGATCAAAGTAGGAGCTGAAGTTGAATAGCCAATGACACTTAATTGGCCTCGTGGTCCTTAGGTTTCTAAAATACATCTATGCTGAGTCCAGGTATCAGGGAGATGATTATACCTGTGTGTATGTGACAATATTTTTATCATCGTTAAATCATGATTCAAAGGAATTTATGACCACTTGAAGAAAACTTTTAAAATTAGAATTCAGAATGTTTCTCAGTAATACCCTTTTGGGTGTTGTTTTGCTTTCATGTTTGTTTAACAATAGGACAATGGAGAATAACATTGTGTGCCTGGAAGGTGGTGACTTTTTAAATTTCATATTCTCTTTTGCACTCTCGGACTGGGCAAACTCACCCTACAAAAACCTCTAGGTTAGACATTGCTTCTAGTTTTCACTATCAATGTGCTCTACCAGGTAATCACAATAGCTTAGTAGCTGGATGAAAAAAACTCAAGTCTGCAACTAACTTTGACCCAGACACTTAGGATTTCAGAAGACTAGAGACAAGATCTGGAACTTAGCCAGCTGGCCCCAAACAGGGAAGTTTTCCAGATTTATAGAGCAAGTATAGGGCTGTGACACTCCCAAACTGGCTCAGAGATGCCCACCAATCACCACCAACACAGCCACCTGTGTTGTGAAGTTATTTTGGGAAGAATAAGTTTCTAAAACTGGGGATCCTATTGAAAAAGAAAAGAAGAGACTAGAAATGCGTGGCCAGAATGGTACAGATGGGTGGGAAGAAAAGGAGGAGGAGAAAGATGGGAAACACATGCCCAAAATAAAGCTGGTCCTACATGGAGTCAGACCTGTCCAAGAAGGAAGGAACCCACCAGGAACTCTTTTGAGGGACTAGATGGTTACACCAATATTAGAGAGAGTTAGGCAGACAAACTTCATCCAGTTAATAATAGCTTAGTTGTTGGAGGGCAGAGAAGATTCTAAATACAGTATTGTGTCGATCACTCAACAAATACTCATTGAGCATCTGTGATGTGCCAGGCACTGTTCTAGGTGAGGACATGAGATGCACAGTCAACAAGTGAACAAATAAATGAACACTATAAATTCAGATAATAAATGCTATGAAGACAATAAAGCAGAGTGATGTCATGGCACCATTATGGGGGAAGGGAGGAACTATTTCAGCTTGAGTCATCAGAGCAGATCTCTCTAAAAAGATGGAATTTGAATGAAAAAAAAAAAAAAGCCATCCTGTGAGTAAGTAAACTAAAGAATGGATAGCATTCATTGGGTTTGACAGCATGGAACTCATTGGTGACCTTAGAAAAAGCAGTTTCAGAGAAGAAGTGGTGTAAGTGCCGGGTGGGAGCAGGCTGATAAGGTGAGGATACAGTGAATGTGAGATAGGGAAGCAGAGATAAAGATTGCAGACAGCAGTCCACTTCAGATCTAAGTTTTTGAGGAATTGGAAGGGTGTGTGCAGCTGTAGGAGGGTTTCATCCTGGAACATTGCTGAGAGGGCTTTCGACATGCAGAAAAGAGCAGGAGGAGTAGGAAATCGGATCTGGCTGGCCTCTAACGATAAAGGTGACATTTCCTTTGTATTAATAGGGAGGGGGAAGAAAAGGACTAATGCAGGGGTGGTTTTATGGGTCTGACAATAGGAAGTTGAAGGAGTTTCCATCTTGTTATCTCTGTTTTCTTAGTGAAGTAAGAAATAAGGTCATCAGTGAGAGTGAGAGGAGGTGTGCAAGAAGTGAGGGGGGGAAAAGTGTATAATACCTCGACAGTGGTTCAGTTTACTAGGGAAACACTACACCATCGTGCAGTGCACTTAAATATGATGATGAATTCATTTATTGTCAAAATCAGGCAGCCTAGTTATTTATTTTTCTCTAGTCATACACAATTGCTCAGATGTAGGAACAAAGAAGGAAAATAATCGTGCTCAACAAGTGCCTAAGTTCTGCCAAGTGAGTGTGAGAGGCAGAGAGGTGAATAAGGAGTTGGGCGTCTCCCCAAGGACATGGTTATGATTTGAGCCATGAAAACTAAACTGGGCAAAAGAAGAAGTGAAGGATCGTTGATGGATAATAGAAGTGTGGTAGCATTTATGGGGTAGGTGTCTCAGTGAGGATTCACCACTGTGTGTGGGGTGGTGGCGAGATAGTGAAATACACTAGTAGTGATTTCAGAAGAAGTGAGTTGCGGGATGTGTTGTGGCAGTGGGTGGCTGAGGTAATGTGAAGAATTAGATGCTAGAGATCTTGTTTGTAGTCTTCTGAAATCCTGACTATTTGGGTCAAAGTTATCTTCAGACTTGAGTTCTTTCATCTAGCCACTAAGCTATTGTGGTCACTTGGTGAAGCATACTGACGGTGAAAACTAGGAGTGTCCCTATGATACTGGGGTACTTTGGGGCAGAATGACAGAGCAAAGTGTCATCAGTGCAGATTTCCACACTCACTCTCACTGATGACCTCATTTCCTACTTTGTTAAGAAAATAGAGATAACAAGATGGAAACTCCTTCAACTTCCCATTGTCAGACCCATAAAACCACCTCTGCATTTAGCCCCTTTTTTCCCTCTTAATACAGAGGAAATGTCTCTCTTCTTGGTAAAGACAGATTCTAAACGTGTTCTGGATCTGATTCCCTGCTACGAGCTGCAGCAGAGGAGACAAAGGAAATAGGAGCAAGGGTGGAGTGAGCCAGCCCTTGCACTATGAAAAAGCCTAGGACAGCTGAAGCAGAACTGGCTTTAAAGGCTGTGTCCCAAGGATATAACTATCAAATGAGGAATGGTCAGTAGAATGTCACCTTGCCATGCATAATGATCACTGATGTGTGTTCCAGAGTCAGACTGCCAGGGTCTGAATTCCAGTTCCCTCACTTTCTCACAGAGTTCCCTTGGGCAACAAAATAACAGAAAACATTTGCAAGGTATTTACTGAGCACCTTACAAATAGAGATACCTCACAGCAACCCAATGAGTTAGGCATTCTCGTATCATAAAATGAGAACAAGTTTCTTGGCCTCTATAAACCTCATGATGGTTTGATAATGATAGATTCTACCTAAATGGTATTATTGTGAGTTTTCAGTGAAATGACCTAGGCAAATGATTAGCACACTCCCTGGCTCAGTGGAAATGTTCAGTAAATGTTAACCGAGAGGGTTAGATAGGAGGAAAAAAGCCTCAAAAGAGTAGGGTTTTAATGAGAAGGAGTGACGGTCTACAAGCAACATTCAGAAGCAAAAAGGACACTGGCCGAACTTCTGGCCTTGAAGAACACAGAGCATGAGGCAAACAAACAAAACACAACATCAAAGTTGGAAATTCTCTGTAAGTGATGTACAGAATTGTTGAATCAATATGTTGCACACCTAAAACTAATATATCATCATATGTCAATTGTACTCCAATTTAGAAAACACAATACAATCCGGTCCAATACAATAAAAGTCCTGGCTCAGAGTGCCCAGCTGAGAGTCAGGCAAGGAAAGGAACTGGAAAAAAAAGAGAGAAAAAACTACAAATATTGAAGAGTTTGCTATTCATAAAAGAGGAGTTTTAAAGCAGGGAGCAAGGGTGAGGGTAACAAGATGGGTTGAGCTGAGCTGGGAAGAGAAACACACAGAGGAGGGTGGTGGAGCTAAGAATCCGGTGGGGACTCATCATATGCACACACTTATCTCAGGCTGCCTAGATCTTAATCCTTGAGGAAGTTGTGATTCCACTTAAGGGTCATAAGACCAATACCCATGAAAGTGACACCTGTTCAGAGAGGAAAAGCAACTAGGAAAAACAGGAAACAGGTGGCCTGTTTCCAAAGAAGAGTGTATACATTAATCTGATCAAACAAAATTTAGCCTTGAATCCAACAAACATCTTTTTTTTAGCATTTACTGTATGCCAGAACCTGAGCTAGGTACATTCACATATATTATCTCTTTTAATCCTTATACCGCCACAAATCAAACCGTATGTGTGTGAAGACTGTAAAGGTTTAATATTGAAACATTGCAGATTAGTCAGCAGATAAACTGGTACACTTCAGAAACCTCCACCTGTTTACCACCAAGGATATAATGATTACCATGAAGGAGACAAGACCTATGTATTTCCCCTTTGTTCCTTCCCTTTGTACCTCAGTGGTTCTCAAAGAATTGCTGTATAGAACTATATCCTCAAAACCAAATGCACTATCCTGTGTGGGTAATTTGAAGGATTTTCAAGAGTAATCCTGATTTTGCCTTAAACACTACCTATATAACCCATATAACCCAACCCCCAAGTAGGATGTAGGTCCTCTGTACAAGAGTTTAGTGATACTTGGAGAGGCTTGCATTTTGAAATTTTTTTTTAATGTTTATTTATTTTTGAGACAGAGAGAGACAGAGCATGAATGGGGGAGGGGCAGAGAGAGTGGGAGACACAGAATCGGAAGCAGGCTCCAGGCTCTGAGCCATCAGCCCAGAGCCTGACGCGGGGCTCGAACTCACGAACCGTGAGATCGTGACCTGAGCCGAAGTTGGACGCTCAACCGACTGAGCCACCCAAGCGCCCCCGAGGCTTGCATTTTGAGTGATAACCCATATAACAAGGATGACAGGCAAGATGGATTTTTTTCTAACCCCATCTCCCATGGTCTAAGAGTTGGTTGCCCTAAAAGCCTCATTAAACACTGGACACAGGCAGTGGTAATTGGCAACTTTCTAACAGAATATTACATCAAAATAAAGAAAGGATGTCTCCTCAAACTGGCTTAAAGAAGACAAACTTTGGAAGGTAGAAGAGTGAAGGTGGGGCTACTCAGTAACTGATGAGTATGTGTGTATATAGGTCAGGACTTCCAGAAATTCCTGGGGAAATGGAATTTATTTTTTTAAGTTTTTATTTAAATTCTAGTTACTTAACATGTGGTGGAATATTGGTTTCAGGAATAGAATTTAGTGATTCATCACTTGCATATAACACCCAGTGCTACCCTGAGAAAGGGAATATATAAGAGACTGGAGTCCTACATAAGCAGGTAGGATATGGTTATTGATGGAAATTCTCAAAGGCAAGAGAAATGTTTGGGTGGTGGATTTCAGAAGGATTTGTGGGTTTTGTGGTAGTTGCTTATCTTTTCGTTAGTTGTTTACTTTTGACTTTTTAGATCAAAGAATCATTAGGCCTATCAGTTTATTAAAGTATTTTTCAGATTTACTTTGAATTGTAAGAATTTTTTAACCATTCCACAGAGATGCAATAATGTCCAAAGAATAGACACATGAGTGCATACAACTGCAATACCTAACAACATGTTTTTATCCCCTAAAAATGATAGGATATCAAAATTACTGGCTGATTTACTCATGATTCCAGGTAACACAGGCAAACGTCAAACCCATTGTCTCAGGTTAAGTAGACCAAACATTTGAGTGACTTACTTGGTTTCCTTTTTAACCATTACATTTGTCAAGGTAGAGACATTAAAATGGCAGTGGAAACTTGTCTGTGGTTGATAAACTTAAGGAATTTCAGAAAACTGAAAGTAAAAAGGGAGAATTTTCTTCCTTTGGATTTTGAAACTATATAGTTAAAAGATTGTCTTGCTTGCTTTTACGTACTTCTCAACACTGAACATGCTTTAATAAGCAAGAATGGTTTCAAGAGTAATTGTCAGAGGATCTTGCATTTTGTCTTTTAATAATGCTTATATACTCGTATATTTATTGGATGTTATAAGATCTAAAATATGTGTGCTAGTAGACACCACCTGAATTTTTAAGGCACATTCTGGTTCCAAAATTCTATACTTAGGAAATTCTATTGCCAAAACCTTTCAGAAGGAAAACTGGAAATCATCATCACAGTAGATTCTATCTCCTAGATAATAAAATTGAGTGGCTCTCTCAAATCTCAATATAAACTAGACCAGGATCTGAGTTCTTTATTTGGCTCTAACAAAACAGCTGATTTTCTTTCTATCTTCATTCATTCTTTTTCCATTTATTGAGCACCAACTCTATCACTTACTGTGTTTCCAGCCACTGAGATATCAGAGATATAGGTCCCTGACCTCTAGGAGTTTGAAGAGGAAAATAATTTCAATATAAATGAAAAAGTGCTATGAGCTAAGCACAGGATTTAATATGAACTCACAAGACAGACAACTAAACTGCTGGAAAATTTCTCTGAGGAATCGATGATCAGGCTGGGTTTTGAAGGATACATGGGTGTAAAAGGGACAGGAAAGATGTACCAAACAGCAGTAAAAGGATTCACAAAGATACAAAGGTGGGAAGACACTTGGCCCTTCCACAAACAGGAGACTTACCATGATTTGAGTGAAGCATGCAAGAAATAAATGGCAGAGTGTGTTAAGAGGTAGATTTGGAGAGTCAGTTAGGATCCAAATAAAGGAATTTCTTTACTGTGCTAATCAGTCAGGATTTTTTTTTCTAAAGGCATTAAAGAACTATTAAAAGTGTTAAAGTGAGAATGACAAGATCTGATTCATATGTTAGAAAAATGGTTATTTTTTAAGATAAAGAATGGATTTTATGACATCAGGACTGGATTTAGAAAGATTAGTAGGGTGACTGTCTCTACCTAAGGATGAAAATGGTCAAAATTCAACCAGTGAGAAAAATTCAACCAGTGAGCAAAATTCAACCAGTGAGCAGAGAGGGGGGTTAATTCAGAAGATATTAAAAGCATAAGTTTAACAAGGCTCTGCCACTAACTGGCCATGACTTGAAAGGAGAAGGGAAAACATAGAGGGTCCCAGTTTATCTTGGGTAACTAGATATCTGCTGGTCCAGTAAACAAGAAAACACACAGAAGGGAACCAGATTCAGTGGGGAGACTCCACTTTTGACCACATTATGTTCGAGGTGCCTGTGACATGATGAAGGACAAAAATCTAGAAGAAAAATCTAAGATGTGATGTGAGTCTGAGATTCATCAGCATGTAGGACACAGCTAAAGCCAGCAAAGTAGAGAAGGCTTTTCATAGAACATGTGTAGATTCAGAAGCAAAGAGGTCTGTGCATAGACTATGAGGAAATACCAGTGTTTAGGGGAAAGATAAACAAAGAAAGGTGCCAAAAAGATATCCTGAAAACAATGAAAGCTTATTATAATGGAAAACAAGGTGAAAACGTTTCATAGACAAAATGGACAATAATGCTAAACATTAAAGAGCGATGCAGTAAGAAAAAGATAGAAATGTCTCAAATTTATCAGTGAGGACCCTGATGACTTGTAAATAAAATTTTTAGTTAAATAATGGGAGTGGAATCTGCAATGGATTCAGGTACAAAAAAAAAAAAAAAAAGTGGAAACCAGTGTTATCTTCTTGGGAATTTTTCAGTTATAAATTAATTAGAAAAATAAGCTAGTAGATAGAGGGCGCTGTAGAGGTAATGGGGGATCTGAAGTGGGGGTGAATTTTTCCCTTTGTTTTTATGTGATACAGACTTTAGTGTTTTTATAGACTGAGGAGGGGATCTTTAGAAGACAAAACACAGGAGAGAAGAGAGAATCAGCAGTGCAAAGAGGAATAGGACCAACGGAACAAATGGAGAATAAGTTTGTGGCAAAATTTTTAAATTTTTTTTTCAACGTTTTTTTATTTATTTTTGGGACAGAGAGAGACAGAGCATGAACGGGGTAGGGGCAGAGAGAGAGGGAGACACAGAATTGGAAACAGGCTCCAGGCTCCCAGCCATCAGCCCAGAGCCTGACGTGGGGCTCGAACTCACGGACCGCGAGATCATGACCTGGCTGAAGTCGGACGCTTAACCGACTGCGCCACCCAGGCGCCCCAAAATTTTTAAAATCAATTCGTCTAAAGTGGAGGGAATAAATTATATCCTGGTCTAGACAGAGCTATGTTGGTAGAAGGGGGTGAAGAAAGAAATGGGAAGTTGAGGAAGTTGCCTTCAGATAGATGCTCTGTGATTCAGGAGGTAAGAAAATCACCTGCTAGGAGCAATGGGGAAGCCATGGAATCTGGTCCAGGTAAGAATGTTAAAGGTCTGAAATAGCTGAACATATTATGGATGTGCTTGTTTGCTTGTGGTAAATAGCTTGCTGGGAAAACAACAAAAACAACAATTTCACAAATAAAAACATTTGTCAAAATGAAAGAGTTAAAAAATATTCTTGTGAATATTTTCATTCCCTAACTCTTATTTCTGAATTCCATTTGGGTCCTTATTCCCTGCCAGTAAGTGGCACCACCACTGTAAGAATATTCTACACATTCAGCAATATGCTATTAGGCAAATTGCAACGCTATTGGAACAAATATTTTTAAAAAATCTTGTCCTGATATATTTGCCTTGTGTTTACATTTACTGTAAATTCCATTCTTTTCCAAGACAGTGGAATTCTTTTGTAACAGTAGTGGTGGGAGACAGGTCTAAGTCTATGGTAATAGGAAAACTGTAAATTCGTTTTTTTCAGGAAGGGAATACAGTGTAATCACAGTATACCTAAATCCTTAACAAAGAGCTACATTATAATACACTTCTACTTGTAATTTTTTTCTTATGCTGTCATTTTGTTTTAATTCCACTTTAATTGCATTTTGATTATCTGAAAGGGAAGAATACAATAAATGACACAGTGATTTAGACACAGCACTAGTTTAGCTTGAATTGCAGTTCAGTGATATATAACTGAGGTAATTGAAATATGCTACATGAGTGAGATTTCAAGGAAAGAAAACAACAACCTGTATTTCATATGTGGTTAATAGTTGAATTCCTACAGACTCACATTCTTAAGCCAAAAGTAATGATCTAAATCTGAGCAAAAACTTTGGTGGAAGTCTCCCAATAATTCATGGGGAATGTAAATGCAATGAACTGTAAATTAGTATCACCTACTAAGATTGAGCTGGACATTTCTCTAAGTAATAAATTGGTTCAATACATTTTTTAAAATCTGTTTCATTCCTATAAAAGACAAATGGCTACTGAGAATGACAAAAGATCACTCAATCGGAGTAATACTGATACAAAGTGATATGTGTGTGCCAAGTAAGCTTGCTGTTAGATAGATTGAATTCGGTGATACCCTTCTGAAGCACTTCTGTAACTGGACTATATTTACTTGAATTCAAACCATTTTCATTTTACAACAGTCAAGGATTAGTCATTGGCAAAAAAATTTTAAACATCTGACCCCATGCCTTTTTCTAGTGTTGACAAGAATTGCACTACATTGGTGAACAGAAAGCCCTACACAAACAATCCCCTAATTATAATTCAATGTCTGGTGATAGAATAGAATTTGTAATTTAACATGGGCAATCTGTTGATTAACTTTACCTAATAAATACTAATGCATAGTTTAAGCAAAATGGTTAATTTCAACTAAAATTCCTCTTTTTAAAAATGTTTATTTATTTAGAGAGAGAGAGAGGGTGTGGGAGCAGGGAAGAGAGAGAGAGAGAGAGAGAGAGAGAGAGAATCCTAACCAGGCTGTGCACTCATCACAGAGCTCACGAGATCATGACCTGAGCCGAAACCAAGAGTCAGATGCTCAATGCTCAACTGACTAGCCACCTGGGCTCCCCTTCCTTTTAATTCCCTAGCTTTTATTATTTATAAATGTCAAGATACTTTTTTAAATGTCAGAACAATTACTTGAAAATTTTGAAAGCAGAAATGAAAGGAGAATGGGGAGTTTTGTTGTGTGTTTTCTCTTCTCAACCTTTAAACTTAAGAAAATTAAATAGTTGTGCTTTTGGCACAAATGACCTATCCTTTAGGTTTATAAAGTTGTCATAAAGGTACACCATTTAAATATTCAGCCTGGTAGCAATGCCTTGAAACATTGAGCAAACATCCAGAAAATAGGTGTCCAAGCTAACCCATGTAGTATTAAAACATATAACAGACAAAACAGATGAACATAAGGGAAGGGAAACAAAAATAATATAAAAACAGGGAGGGGGACAAAACATAAGAGACTCTTAAACATGGAGAACAAACTGAGGGTTACTAGAGGGGTTGTGGGAGGGGTATGGGCTAAATGGATAAGGGGCATTAAGGAATCTACTCCTGAAATCATTGCTGCACTATATACTAACTAATTTGGGTGTAAATTAAAAAAAAAAAATTTTAAATAATAAATAAAAATTTAAAAAATTTAAAAAAACATATAACAGAGGGAAAGCTAACTGACTCAGAGAAAGACAATAACTGCTAAGTTTGGGATTAAAATTAAGTTTAAGGCCAGGGTTAACTTTATTGCCTACTCTAACTAATTGAGCTAATCAGCCATTCTGTAGTTTTTACTTTAAGATTTTAAAATTTAATTGTGATAAAAAAACATTAAAATTTTACCATTTTGACCATTTTTAAGTGTACAGTTCAGCAGTGTTAAGTGTATTCACATTATTGTGCAACAGATCTCTAGAACTTTTTCTTTTTGCAAACTGAAACTCTACCCATTGAATACCTCTTTCATGCACCTCTCCCTCATCCCAGCTACTGGCAACCACGACTCCACTCCGTTTCTATGAGTTTGACTAGATATCTCATGTAGATGGGAATCATACATTATCTGTCTTTTTGTCACCGGCTTATTTCACTTAGCATACTGTCCTTCATGTTCAACCATTATATAACATGAGACCTGACTTCTGTCTTTTTTAAGACTGACTCATACTAGATTTAATGCATGTACCATGTTCTCTTTATCTTTCATCCCTTGGTGGACATTTGGGTTGCTTCTACCTCTTGGCTATTGTAAATAATACTACAATGATCCTGAGTACACAAATCTCTCTCCCAGATCATGCTAGTGTTTACCTTTTTTTTTTAACCAAATAATTGTAGACTACATAAAATCTGTAGTCTATAATAGAACTTTATATTTATTCTTTAATAATCAGACAGATCTTTTATAGAGAAAGGGCCCAAACAGAATTGTGAATAACCACATACATAAATCATCTTCACCGTTTAACTGGGCAATAACATTAAAAACAAAAAGTACATCTCAGAGATTTGTGAAGTTTTGTTTGTTTGTATCTTTTAGGCTCTTGGCCAGTTGTTTGACTCACTTTAGCAATCAAGATAATTAGTACAGTTCAGTTTGTTTCTCTGGCCTGTGTCCTGATGGAGCAGATGCCTGAATGCCATTCTGGGAGAGGTTTGGACGAGGCTTGCATTAAGGATAAGGGTGGTTATGAGCAGCAGGATGGAGAGGCTTCCCACCACCCTGCTTTGGAGGCAAATGAATCAGGAGGGAAACAGAAACGTGAGGTTCCCAAAAACTCATTCATAACATTTATCTTTGGGGTCCGATTTACAGGGCTATGACTTATTTTCTCACTACTCATTTAAAAACTTACTTATCAGTGGGGTGCCTGGGTGGCTCAGTTGCTTAAGTGACCAACTCAGTCTCAGCTCAGGTCATGATCTCATGGTTCATGAGTATAAGGCCCACATCAGGCTTTGTGCTTATGGTGTGAAGTCTGCTTGGGATTCTCTCTCTCCCTCTCTGTCTGCCCCTTCCATACTCTCTCTCTCAAAATAAATAAATAAACTTAAAAAAAATGTTTTTAACTTATCAAAAGACAGTAGGAAGTTCAGGGTTAAAAGAATTTATTCTTAAAAAGAATGAACTCCATCCTAAAAGATTTTAATTTTAGGGGCGCCTGAGTGGCTCAGTTGGTTGAGCGTCCAACTTCGGCTCAGGTCATGATCTCACAGCCAGTGAATTCGAGCCCCAGGCTCAGAGCCTGGAGCCTGTTTCAAATTCTGTGTCTCCCTCTCTCTCTGACCCTCCCCCGTTCATACTCTGTCTCTCTCTCTGTCTCAAAAATAAATAAACATTAAAAAAAAATTTTTTTTAAGATTTTAATTTTAAATAACCTCATACAATGAGAGAAAATCAGTAATGGTAAAATGTCTAAATTAATCGTCTTGGTAATTAACTTCCAAAAATTCTTATTCATATGTTTGAATCAAAGATGAAAGCTATATATTACAGTAGTTCTAAATATTAAGTAAAATGGATTCACCAAAATTAAATTTCAAAAGGCATCAGAAAATTTGTCCAAAAATACATAGGTTTTTTTTTTCCTCTAAATTTTCTGCCATGAAATCCTCTTATTTTCCTGTGAAGGAAAACATGTAATAAATATTACTTTTAAAATACACAGGGAATCAGGCCAAACAGTCCATTGATCAGCAAGTGTCTAAGAATATGGATCAGAAAAATGCTTCATATTCACAGTTTGAGCTTGATATGGTCAGAAAGAGTGGAATTTCAAGGCTTGACCTCAAAAAGCACTGCAGTCAGGTGAGTCAGGGGCTTTCAGGTGTCGGGTAGACTTTTCATCACTGGAGTGCTGGCTGAGTGTTCTGTGCAGTCATGAAAAGCTGTTTCTTTCTAATGGCTCTATGGTGAATTAGCCTCGATTAAATATTTAATGCTACAATCTTAGCACAACTAACACTAATTATCTTCATGTTCCCAGTCCCAACAAGATCCTCAAGAAGACAACAGTCCTGTCACCCTCGATCCAGGGCCTTTCCTTCCACAACTAGATTACCATGTGTTGGTAAAACTGTCTGGGAAGCTAAAGCAGTCTCCTGTCTTGAGGTTTGGAATATAAACTAAATATATGCCTACAGGACTGTCAGCTAGCACTTCTCAAAAACCTATAAGTCATGGATGAGGATTCCATCTTTTCTGATTTGCCAGGATGTTGACGGGATTGGAGGAAATTGTTTGAAATTATGAGGGCAATATTACTCCTCTTAGTGGATCTAATTAGTTAACAGATAGGGGGTGCATTGCCTCGACTTAATGAGAGATGAATAAAAATAAACATAAATAAATAATGCTAGAATAAACAAAGAAAGTGAGAATTCTTAAATCCACAATTTAGGCATATTTCCAAATAATTAGCTTGGAAATAAGACAAAACCGCCTAATATATTTTACATAAAACATTTTTAATTATGAATGCATTTTCCCCACCCCACCCCCATTGAAATAAAAGCCAAGAATTCTGTTTTAAATCTTTCAACAAGCAAAGCTGCCCAAGAACCTGATGTCTTGACTCTCTCTCCCAGTGGTTCCTTGGCTTTGCAAACTTTGTGAAAGAATTAATTGGATGTTTTTAAAAATGCTGATTCAGAGGTCTTAGCCCTACTGGGTCTCATACAGTAGGAATCTGATTTATAATGCATATACCAGGTGATTCTGAGGCAAATGGTCTAGGGAGGAGGTCCAGCTACAGAATTTGTGGAGCCCAGGGCAAAATGAAAATGTAAGCTCCTTGTTCACAAATAATTAGAAATTTCAAGATGGCAACAGCAGAGTGTTAGACCAAGAGCAAGGCCTTTCTAAGTATGGGCCCTGTGTAACTACGTGGGCTGCATGCCCATGAAGCCGGCCCTGCTCGGGAGTTTATAAACACTACTCCAGATAACATTTAAACCAGACCTCGATGTCTCCAGAGCACTTTGAGACTGAAACAGAAACTACCCCCACTACACCTAAACCAGGCCTTCACCAGAAGAGACAGCCCAAAATGGTTTCTCTTTCTCAGAAATCTTTGAGGGATGATAACTTAGGACCATCTAGAATGAAAGGATACCTTTTAAAACCCAGTTTTGGGGGAAATTTAGGTAAGATTCAACTGTTATATCCCAATTTGGGGGCAAATCTGTTTATTTTCATATTTTCTTTAATAACGCTTCTATAATCCTATCTCATCAATGAGACCATTTTGCAGTATAAACAGAGATGGAGGACTGAAAAATACAACATGGCATGAAGCTTTTCTCCAGCTGTTCACAGCACTGGCCATGAGCCTCAGCATGGTTTTAATGGACCACATGTGGAAACATGGAGAAAGAAAATGACTATGGACAAGGATGCCCGTGTTTCCTCAAATACTGTCTGTCCAGAGGCATTTCCTCCCCACCCAAAACTCAGGCACAGGATAACAGCCCCTCCCTTTATGGTAAAGGGGAGTCCATGTGAATCACTGGACACAGTTCACAGTAGAACACCACAGAATAGTCTGAGCAAAAATGGTAGTGCCTGACAACTAAATCAAGGAGGCCTCAGACCTTCTTTCTGAGCTCAGGAAGCGAAAGAGAATGTGTACACTTAGGTTACATAGCTCGGCACAAAACAAGCATGAGGGAAACCCAAGCCCAGCAAAGGGCTTGCAACACAGAGCCCAAGAGCTCAGAGCAGAAAGCAACAGCAAGTTGTTTAAACAGCAGACAGTTTATTTGAGGCAAGGTAGCAAGTCATCATACTAAACCAATCAGGAAGGAAAATGGCCCACAGGAAAACTGAAATTCTCTGTCAACGGTGAAAAGCATGTGAGGACCAAAGGAAAACAAAGAGACCCTGTCTAGTATTCAGAACTGGCCTTTAGTCCTAGGATGAGGAAGGGGAAGGGAAGAATGGAGATAGATATTAGATAGATAGATAGATAGATAGATAGATAGATAGATAGATAGATAGATGATAGAAAATCCACATTATCTTGAGAAGGGAATAGTAATTAAATAAGGCCTTCTTTTTTATACCTACTACAATGAGTTCTCAAATAATTTCTTTTGTTTTCTAATACCCTGAGTTTAAAAGACAGAGAACCTTAAGCATTGTATATGAACATATTAAACCAAAATGAACCCCAAAGACTATATCATGCTCTCAGCTCCTAATTGGGGAATTAAATTTTCCAGGTCACAAATTAATCCCTGCTACACTCTTAATTAACTCAAACCAGGTGTGGTCCTGACTGAACATTTCCATATTATTTTGTTCTCTAAATTGTGTCAAAATAAAACATCCCAATTTGGTTTTATCAAAGCAAGCCTTTTAGATATTGACATCAAGTAGTGCCTGGATGAAGTAGCCTATATGTAGTACAAGTTAGTAAGACAAAAAGAGAGGGAGTGGCAGACAGAAGAAAGGAGAGAATAAAGCATTGGAGTTACATTGGAATGTGGACAGAAAAAAGAATTGCAATAGAAAAAAGCCTCATGTTTTTCTACTTGCTCATAGGCTTCAAAAACTCTACCTTACTACTTCATTAGAAGGAAGCGTTTCGTTAGAACGAGGCATTTGGGGGTTTTCACAAGATCACAATCAAGTCATGTAATTTTTCTGAATTGCCATCTCACCAATAAAATGGGAATAACCTTTTGGAATTGTTAAGATTAAATTAAGTAATATGTGCATTAAGTTATTTCAAGTAGCAAGGGAAAAGGGTGCATATTCTGGTAGCTTCACTCTCATCAGCTATAGTGCTAGGCCTCCTGGAGAGGGAGGCAGCTGACTCTCAAAAGTGAGTTCCCCTGCTCCTTCCTCCAGCATCTCTAGTCACTCTACTAGCCTCTCTCTCTGTCTCTGCCTCCACAGCATTTTTCCCTCTGATCTGTGACTTTCTGTCTTTCCCTAATAGCCTCTACTATCTCACGACTTCTGCTTTTGTTTTCTGAGTACACATGTGTTCTAAACAACTTCTACCTATCCTGGTAATCTACATTCAAACTCTCTCCAGAGAGAGAGATTGTATGGGTTACTCAGACACGATCCAGGAAGAACATTCTTGCTGAACAGAGTTCTCTTGCCAGGCTCACTCAAGGTCACTGACATGCTATGGATGGTGCCTTCAGATTAGTCCTTTGTCCAGTCAGCTGTTGAGCAAATCATGAGAAATCACCTGTAATAACATTCCTCAGAAGGAACAATCATTGGGCAGGCACTCAGAGCCTTCAGTCCTGTCCCTTTGAATGGGTAAGCTCTTAGCTCAGTAAGGAGCAAAGAGTGTCGATTCTTAGCTGTGCCAAAAGTATAAAGTGAAGGGTCAGTGATGGAATCAGCCACTCTGTTGTCACCATTTTCAAATAGCACATACCAGATCTTGATAAATATCAATCTTGATAAATAGCAGGAGGCAAAAACAATGGTGTTGGTGGGCTTCAGGAGACAGGAGAATGTGAACAAGAGAAAGTGATGAAGAAGGAGAAAACAGAAAGTATGTGTGTGCAAGGATACAGAAGTCAAATAATAAAAACACCAGCAGAAAATGTGAGCAAAGAAATGAAGAGATAGACCCAGGGAAAAGTGGGGAGGAGGAGAGCAATCCTAGGGAAGGGGATGTGAAAGAGGAATGCTTGATTCCAACATCCCAGAACACAGCTCGCTGTGTAAGGTCAGCCTCCTAGACATTATGATCTCTCCATTTTCATCTTTACTCCCAGACAACCTCGGAGTCAAATGAAGGTAAAGACAGAAGGCAAGAGTCTGAGTCGGCTTCTCACTTCCTGCCGCTTAAAATGCTATTGCTCTTCATAGCTGAATCTATTTCTCTGATGTTAGAAACATCTCATCGGTTATGCGTTAATTAGAAGAAAACATAATTACTTCCCTTTTTGCTGTGCTCAGGAATCGAGGACATAATAAAGACATAGCTGACAGTGCAAAGGGAGATCGAAGACAAAAGGCTCCTTCTCTCTTCTACCTTTCTGTCCTTCTTACACTCATACTCTCACCTCAGTGCCCTTAAATTTAGGGATTATCAGAGGTGCATCTTCAGCCCACCCCCTTTAAGGATAGTTTCTATACCGTGTCCCATTCAGAAGATTCACCTATCTGCCCTCCAAACATAGATGAAAAGTAACTAAAACCTTTACTGCAGTCTTTCAAAGATGGCGAAAAGTCATGACATTTATAATAGAAGGCAAAACTTAAATTACCCCTCACTTCATCCTTCTCCAATGCTTCAGATAGCATGAAGAGCCTTTTTCTTCCTACTCTCCTACTTCCCCTGCTCCCAAACTCCCCAAAATATTTCCCCTCAAAACCAGTCCTTGTTGATTTCTTCTTTCTCCTTCCTTTCCCAGATCTAGTCTTTTTTTTTTTTTTTTTTTTTTTTTTATCCTGAAGAAATTTTCGGCTCTATCCATTTTAAATCAAGCAAATCTAGGTCACTTCTTTCTGCGACCTAAGACAATTACCTGTTGTCCCAATTCTACAAGAAGGCCCTGGGATGACCTAGCCAAGGCCACGTGGCAGAAAGGAAGGGGGAGAATTTGAGGATATTCAGACATCTGTTATATTCTCCATCGTAGTTACCATATTTTTTCATTTCTAATCCCTGACCTTACAACTATAGATGGCTTAGAGCATGAAAACGGTTTTTGTTCTCTCCCTTTAAGTGATACAGGCTCAGAGAACAAAGGTCACCACTAGCAAGTCAGCTCAAAAGAAGAAACGTCTTTAAAACCTGGCTTGGTAAACAGGAGGTTTTTTTTCCACCCCAGCTTCAAATTTATGCACCCCAACAAAAATTATGGCTCAGGTTTTGTGTTTTGTTTATGTGTTTGAGAAATCTTCTTGTGCAAGTAGTTTATTTGAGAAACTGTCTTCTTTCTAGTGCATTTGTCCTGTCTCTGAGGAAAAAGTAGCAGGCCTGGTCTCTTTGGTTGTCTTATGTAAGAACAAATAAGTCAGGAAAATGTAACTGCTCAAGTCTTTAACAAGCTTACCAAACAACCAGCTGGCCCAACTAAAAATTTTACCCAGCTTTCAGGGAAGACACACTAGATAAAGCAAAGCAAATAGGTTTATCAAATGTGTTGTAAAAGATAAAAAAAATTTTCATGTTATTGTTTTTAATTTTTTATGTTTATTTATTTATTTATTTTGAGAGAGAGAAAGAGAGAGAAAGTGAGCAGGGCAGGGGCAGTGAGAGAGGGAGAGACAGAATCTGAAGCAGGCTCCAGGCTCTGAGCTGTCAGTGCAGAGCCCAAGGTGGGGCTCGAACCAATGAACCGTGAGATCAGGACCTGAAGTCAGACATTGAACTGACTGAGCCACCCAGACACCCCTTCATGTTATTTTTTATTTGAAAATTTGAATCACTTAAGTTCACTAAAACCATCAACTCATCATATTTATTTTTTTCCCTATAAAATAGGAAATTCGCAAATTGTTCCTCTATCTTGTGGACCAAGTTTACTATAGATGAGAAACAAATCCATTATTAGAAGAGTAATAACAATGTAGAGTAAAATTAACATATTTCAGCTATCTAGTGAAAAATCTACGTAGTTTTCCACATCCATTCTTCTTTTTAGACAGGACAAGAAGTAAGCTCTTTACAGGCACGTGTGTAGGGACATCTCTCCTTCCAGTTCATTATATTATATTTTGTTTTCAGAAACTCACAAGATTTGCAGATTCCCACGACACAGGACAGCAGGCACCATTCCATTCTCATCACGTCCTGTGTACTACTTCTGAGTATCGAAGAGACTGCATTTCTTCTCGGCTTCCTGGGCTCCCAGATCGTATTTCCCTGTCACAGAGGCACCATTGGCAGAAAACAAGATTGGTAGGGATTCCCAGAAACGTAGGCATTAAAATCACATGTAAGCCAAGGTCTTCCTGCTGGTGCAGGTGCCAACAGCTGTCCCGGTGCTCAGCTGCCTTGTCCGTATGCTAAGCTGGCCTCTGACCTGGGCACACACCCAGTCAGATCTGCCTGCTAGGCTGTGGGATTTAAAGGATGATGTTGCTGTCATGCTTGCAACAGAGAGAGTGATTTTTTTCTAGCTTATAATAACAAATCAGGATGTCCTGAAAGTCTTTTCAATAGCTTGTTTTGCCTTTTAAAAAAAGGGGGAAATTATAGTTTATTTTTAAAGTTTATCTTATAAATACAACATACTCTAAGTTCAAATATACCAAATAAATAAATAAATAAATAAATAAAGTCAGAGAAAGACATCCTTAGTCTTTCTAGATTATCAAAAATTATAAAGCATGAGGAAATGTTTGTGATCAAAATTAGGTTAATTGACTAAAACAAGAAATAAAGTCACTGATTCTGTCCTTGCTGGTTTCCTGCACTTCACATTCAAATCAACAGAAATCAGACTGAAGTCACCCTCCAAATACAATTGGTAACATTTTGGTATAAATCTTTCTAGCCTTCTCTGTTTTTAAAATCAAAGTGGCAAAGGGGCGCCTGGGTGGCTCAGTCAGTTGAGGGACCCACTCTTGGTTTCTTGGTTTCGGCTAGGGTCATGATCTCGCAGCTTCGTGGGTTCCAGCTCTGCATCCCCTGCTTGGAATTCTCTCTCACGCCCTCTCTCTCTGCCCCTCCCCCACTGGTGCTGTCTCTGTCTCTCCCAAGATAAATAAATAAACTTAAAAAAATTTTTTTAAATAAAGTAAAATAAAATCAAAGTGGCAACATGCCATGCTAACAATCTTGCACTCTTACCATTTGTTAGAAGTCCCTTCACCTTTCTCCTCAACTATGATATTCCTCATTCCTTGCTGTTCTTTATAGTTTTGCCCCATGGTAATGTATCACTAAACATAATATTGCTCAATTTTGCCTCAGTTTTGAACTCTATTTAATGAGATCATATTTCCTGTATTCTTTTGTGGCTTCTGTTTTCCCACAACCTTTGTTTTTTAGATTCATCCATGTTGGTATATGTTATACTAATTCATTGTCACTGTTGTGACAATCTATGTTATCCATTCTACTTTTGATGGGATTGAAGTGGTCTTCTGTTTTTGGCTACTATGAATAATGCTGCTATGAATATTCTTGTACATGTCCTCTTCTCTAACATATTCTTTTTTCCCCCTTTTTCCTACCCCCCCTTTTTTACAGCCTTTAAAAATGTAAAAAACATCAGACAGACTGTGCAAAACTTACCTCAGGCTAGGTTTAGCCCAGGTACCATAGTTTACCAGCCTCAGCTCTACTGGACATGGATATCCAGGTTTTCTATATCCCCTTGAGTCAACTTGATAGGTGTCATTTTTCTGGAAATGTGTTCATTTAAAAAGATTTTTCAATATATTTAAATAAAATTGTTCATAACATCCTCTTATTTTAATTCCTGCACACTGAAGTTATGTCCCCCTTTCCATCTCTAATATCGTTCATTTGCCTTTTGCCCATTTTTTTTCTGATCTTGGTGTCATAAGTTTATCAACTGTATTGATCTAACAAAGATCCAATTTTTGTCTTTGTTGGTCCTTTCTAAGTAATGTTTGTTTGGTACTTCACTAATTTCTACTATTACTTTCATTATGCATTTCCTTCTTTCTTGGGTTTACTCAGCTCTCTCTTTTTTTTTTTAATGTTTATTTATTTGGAGAGAGAGAGAGTGCACACAAGTGGGGGAGGGGCAGAGAGAGAGGGAGAGAGAGAATCCCAAGCAAGTTCCAACTTGTCAGCACAGAACCAGACATGGGGCTTGGTCTCATGAACGGTGAGATAATGACCTGAGCCAATATCAGGAGTTGGACACTTAACTGACTAAGCCACGCAGGTGCCCCAGCTCTCTCTTTTCTAACTTCATCTTGATATAAATGCATAACTCAGTAACTTCCAGTCTTTCTAATAAAAGTCCTTTAGGCTATATATTTTCCTTTAATAATGCTTTAGCCATTTCCCATAAGTTTTTATAGACAGTGATTTTGTTACCATTTAGTTTTACTATCATTCAGTTTTACAAATTTTCTAATTTTCTTTATGATTTCTTCTTTGGCATATGATTTATTTAAAAATGAGTTTCTTGGGGTGCCTGGGTAGCTCAGTTTCTCATGACTTGTGAGTTGGAGCCCCACGTCAGGCTCTAAGCTGACAGCTCAGAGCCTTGAGCCTGCCTCGGATTCTGTGTCTCCTCTCTCTGCCCCTCCCTCCCCCAAAGTAAATATATATTAATAAATAAATAAATAAATAAATAAATAAATAAATAAATAAAATAGAAATAGGTTTCTTCATTTCCTATCTACAGGATTTTTTTTTATTTTTCAAATAATCTTTTAATTAGAATTTCCTAGATTAATTTTATTGTGGTCCCAGAATATGGTCTGCAAAATGCCAATCTTTAGCAAGTTTCTCAAACTTACTTTAAGGCCCAGTATGTAGTAAGTTTTTTAAATGTTTCACGTGTGTTTAAAAAAAAAGTTGGTGATTGGAGAGCCTGGGTGGCTCAGTCATTTAAGCATCCGACTTCGGCTCAGGTCATGATCTCACAGTTCATGAGTTCAAGCCCCACACCAGGCTGTGTGCTAACAGCCTCTCTGTCCTCTCTCTCTATCCTTCTCCCTCTCACACTGTTCCTGTCTCTCAAAAAAGGAACAAATGTTAAAAAAAAATTTTTTTAAGTTGATGATTCAGTTGTGAGACACTTTGATCATTTTATTGTAAAATCTGTTAGTCAACTCTTCTATATATTACTTTTTTTGCCATATTTGTCAGTTACTGAGACAGGTATATTAAAATCTCTGAAAATAGTTGACCCTTTTTATTTATTTTTATGCTTTTTGACTTAAAATCTGTTTTGTATGATAAAAATAATAAAGCTACATCAGGTTTCTTTTGATTAGGTTTTGCCTGAAATAGGTTTCACTTTTGAGCTTTTTTTTTTTTTTTTTTAGCTTTCAGTGTGTATCTTGTAAGCAGCCTATATCTCAATTTTATTTGGTGTTGTTTATAGTCTAGCCTAATTATCTTTGATTTTTTAACAGGTTCATATACTTGAATTTCTTTCTACCCCCAAATTTTAAAATGTATCCTGTCTGTTCTGTTTTCTTTTCTCTTTTTTCATCTTATTTTAGATTGCAGAATGTTTTATCATACTACTAACTTGAAAATTACATATACATTCTAGAAATTTTAGCAATGTTTAAAGTTAATCAATCTTTGCTTTCCATCTGAAAAATAAAAGGGTCTTAGAATACTTAATTCCATTTAATCCCCTCCTAATTTATATGCTATTATCAAGCATTTTATTTCTTTCTTTTTTTGTGTGTCCTCTCAACAGGGTAGGTTTTTTATTGGTACAAATATGGCTTTAGAGGCTTAGATTTACTCATATTTGCCATTTTGTCTGCCTTTATTTTTTTTCTTGCATCTCAAATCTTCCTTGTTTGTTTTATGCCTGGAGTAAAACTTTTCAGATTTCCTTTAGTTAGGCTCTGGTGGATGTAAACTTTTTCAGTTTTTGCTGTTTAAAATGTCCTTCTTGCACCCCCACACAGAAGGTGCAACCTACATTGTTCCTGCGTAATGAGAGATGCTTTCTATTTAACCCCACATGGTAGATAGGTCCTAGGCCCTGTTTCCTGGTCCCAGAGCCACAGTCCAAGATTACTACTCCAAATGCAGATTAAAGTCCAAGTTCACCAAATTAAAAATACCCCAGCTTCAATTCTTTGCTTACTTTCTGGGTTCCTGATCTTATTTTACTTACTTTCTAGCTTATGGATATTTTTCAAAGATTTAAAAATATATAGATAATCCAGTATTTTTTGGAATGTCAGTGAAGTTATTGAGTGTTAAGTTTTCATTTACTCATATACTTACTATGACTTGAAGAGCCTTTTCCCATGTTATGTCCCAGCCTTTGTAAATATTGTTTATAAAGAATTTAGCTTACACAGAACAAATGTATTATAGTTTACATATCATTATTCTACTGTTGGACATTGGTTTCCATTATTTACCATCATAAATAATGCAAAAAAGGAATCTGTCATAAAACATAAGCAACAAACAGCATAAAAAGATATGAACATTTTAAAGACTTTTGATACATATCTCATGATACATTGGCTTTTCTTCAATTATTCAAAAAGGTGAACATCTTTCCATATGTCTCATTTCTTCTTTTTTCTTTATGGATTTGTCTATTAATGTCTTTTTTTAAGTTATCAGTGAGATCTGCTTTTTAATGTTATTTTTTCTTGTAAACATATTGAGTAAGAGCAAGCTGAATTAAAATGATTTGTGCAAAACTGTCTATCAAAGTTCAGTTTATATATCCATCCTACCTCTTCACTCCTAAGCACAATGTACTATGGGTGACAGCATTGTCCTGAACTACTTTTGTCACAACTCTGTGAATGGATGGGTGACATTATCACCTTGTTTCTCATGGTTGGCTAAAACTAAAGGCTGTGCATACAACAATTACAGAAAACAAAGGAATTGAATGTGCAAACATCTTTTTTTTTTTAGACATCTTATTCTTACTCTGTGTCAATTCTTCTGTATGTAACTATATTATCAAGAAAATTATCATATGGGAAGAATCCTGGATTATATTGTATAAATTGGTATATATATACATATATATGTATATATGTATATGTATATACATATATATATACACACACACACACACACACACAAAACAATTAGAATTAGTCAGTAACTGCCCTCCTAAGCCTGTGCATTTCTTTTTTTTTTCTTTTCTTTTTTTTTAGCGTTTATTTATTTTTGAGACAGAGAGAGACAGAGCATGAACGGGGGAGGGGCAGAGAGAGGGAGACACAGAATCAGAAGCAGGCTCCAGGCTCTGGGCCATCAGCCCAGAGCCCGACGCGGGGCTCGAACTCACAGACCGCGAGATCGTGACCTGAGCTGAAGTCGGACGCTTAACCGACTGAGCCACCCAGGCGCCCCCTGTGCATTTCTAACTTTACAACCAGCCTCTCAAAGTCACATATGATTAACATCGGAAGGTGCCTGGCTCACTTTGGGAGCCAAGCTAAAGATCATTTCGCTCCAACAGAGCTTGGCCTCTTCTCAAAATCTTGGGCCAGAAGAGACCATTGCAGGCAAAGAGGACACATCTGGGAGGCAAAATGCCTTACTTTGCCACCAATTACACTGGAAAGAACTTTAAAGAAGAACTAATGAGGGCACCTGGGTGGCTCAGTCCGTTAAGCATCAGACTTTATTTAGCTCAGGTCATGAACTTGCTTTCGTGAATTTGAGCCCCGCGTCAGGCTCTGTGCTGACAGCTCAGAGCCTGGAGCCTGTTTTGGGTTCTTTCTCTTCTCTCTCTCTCTCTCTCTCTCTCTCTCTCTCTCTCTCTCTCTCTCTCTCTCTCTCTCTCCCACTCTGTCTCTATCTCTCTCAAAAATAAAGATTTTAAAAAATTTAAAAAAGATAAACAGGAGCCAATATCTGAATACAAAGGAAGAAAATGAGGTGAAATGACCAAATCTAGTCCAACTGGAAAAGAAGCCAGTTTTTCTGAGTGCTAGTCCAGGGCCCTGTTCCACACACTCTGCTACCTTCTTAAGCCTTAGATAATAACTATATTCCCTTTGAGCTACAAGATCTATGATACGCACACATTTATAAAATGAAATCTGTCTTCTTAAAGTAAGAATTATAAATTCACAAATCAACTACATTAAAGAGAAGTTGAAGGATGACTTCAACCCACTCAGTCTCAAATTACTTTTATTAAAAACCTCCTAGTAGCGGGGCGCCTGGGTGGCGCAGTCGGTTAAGCGTCCGACTTCAACCAGGTCACGATCTCGCGGTCCGTGAGTTTGAGCCCCGCGTCAGGCTCTGGGCTGATGGCTCGGAGCCTGGAGCCTGTTTCCGATTCTGTGTCTCCCTCTCTCTGCCCCTCCCCCGTTCATGCTCTGTCTCTCTCTGTCCCAAAAATAAAAAAAAAAAAAAAAAAAAAAACGTTGAAAAAAAAAAAAAAACCTCCTAGTAGCTGGTGACTTTCAGAAAGTGTATTTGAAGGTAACATAATTCCTAGTGGATCCACAAGTTGTACTAAAAAGATAAAAGTTGTACATATTTGTAAACTGAGAAATGAGCATATGTAAAAGGAAAAAGGTCTGTTCTCTTACAGACATTATGCTAATTTAAAATAACACCAGCCTAGGCCAAGTTGAATAGTTAGTTCAAAACTGGTCCATGAGACAGCACCTTTAAAGATTGCAATAATTTAACTTTTAAATAAATATTTCACAGGCTTCACTGTCATGATTTTAAGCATTTTAAACCGTACACTGTATTAAAAATGCAAAGGTATATTTAGTAATATGTGATAAGAAAATTTTACTACGATCGATGTTAAATGGTTTAAAACAATTTATCATTATCTCTCATAGGTCCAGGGGTTACCTGGGCTCAGGCGAGTGATTCTCACTTGAAGTGTTTTATGTAATTGCACTCAGTTGGTAACTGGGTCTAGAGGAGGCTGAAGGTTCAACCCAGTTAGCCATGATGGGTGGATGCCAACTGGGAACTCAGGGGGAGCTGTCAATGGGATTGTCTTCATGTGGTCTTCTCCATGACTTCAGCTTCTCACAGAATGGCAGCTAATTTCCAAGAAGGTGTCCCAAAAACAAGCATTCCAAAGACAAAAAATGTAAGCTGCAGATTAATTAACGTTCTGCCCAGAACTGGTGCATCATCTTACTTCCACTTTAACCTGCAATTACAAGGCCAATTCAGATTCAAGGGGACAGAGAAATAGACTCTACTTCTGGATGTAGCAATAGAGAAAAGCACATGCATTAGGAAATATTATTTAAGCCATCTTTGGAAAACATAATCTGTAACAACTTGATACTAAGTCTTGTAAAACAAAAAATAGTTGTATCATTTAGTAATAATAACTGGCACTTACTATATATTGACTAAGTATCAGTCCGTGTTCTAAGTATGGATTTAGTATGGATTATATTTCATTTAATTTTCAAAAATAAGTTTAGGAGGAAATTCAACATGTCTAAAATCATGTCTGTAGCTTATGTGTATGGGTAGGACAAGAGGAATATATTACTAAGATAAATATTAAAAAATTTATGTTATTAGGTGGGGCTCCTGGGTGGCTCAGTTGGTTAAGCATCTGACTTTGGCTCAGGTCATGATCTTGCAGCTCGTGGGTTCAAGCCCCGTGTCAGGCTCTGGCCTGACAGCTCAGAGCCTGGAGTCTGCTTTGAATTCTGTGTCTCCCTCTCTCTCTCTGCCCTTCCCCTGCTCTCTCTCGCTCTCTCTCTCTCTCTCTCTCTCAAAAATAATAAATAAACATTAAAATATTTTTAATTTATGTTATTAGGTACTGAATTAAATTATGGCATTCATAATTAAAATGTTTTTAAGTAATAATTCAAGCCGATTTACCTAAAAATCAATAGGTTCCATGACAGAAAAATTATCAAATTGTTTTTTTGATTTTGTAACTTATTATTATAGAAGCAATATTCATTGTAAGCAGTGAAATGATGAAAAAATTATACTTTTTCATTCCCATCAACAGCAATGTATGCTGACAGTTGATATGAATCTTTCCACACCCTTCTCTATGATCACATATACACTAATTTATTATGCATAAGGGTTTGTTGTTTGTTGCTATAGAAAATAGGATTCTATTATATCACCCTCAAATTTTCTTTTTTTGCAAGATTATAGTATAGATATTCTTCCAGGTCTATAATTATAGCCCTAATTAATTCTTTTTAAGAATTATGTGATATTACAAAAAAAAAAGAATTGTGTGCTATAACATAGAGTAAATGTATCATATTTATTCAACTGATCTATTAGATTATTTAAAACCAAAATTGAAAGTGAAATCATCTCTTCAAATAGGAGAAGCACATACAACAAAATGGTCATGACAGATGTAAAATGAAGTAATAGATCATGTTTAACGTTTCAGTGAAAAAAATGTTAAAAATATAACTCTGCCTACTATTTAACATTCAGGTAAAACAACTTACTTCACCCAGAAGGAACAAAAGTACATGTATCAGAGCTTTATTAAAATATATTTTAGGGGTGCCTGGGTGGCTCAGTCAGTTGAGCGTCAGACTCAATTTCGGCTCAGGTCAGGACCTCACAGTCTGTGGGTTCGAGCCCTGTATCAGGTTCAGGCTCTGCGATGACAGTGCAGAGCCTGCCTAGGATTCTCTGTCTCCCTCTTTCTCTGCCTCTCTCTCTCTCTTTCTCTCTCAAAAATAAATAAATAAACATTAAAAACTTTAATAATAAGATAAAGTATATTTTAATCCCTATATTGAAGCACAATTGGCATACAATAAACTGTATTAGTTAAAATGAACAATGTGATAAGTTTTAACACACGTATGCACTCAAAATATCATCACAATAAAGGTAATGAACATAACCATTTCTCCCAAAAGTTTCTTTATCTTTGTCCCTTTTGTAATTCCTTCATCTTGCCAGATTTATCCCTAAGTAATTCATATTTTTGACGCTATTATCAATGGTATTATCTAATGTCAATTTCTGATTATTATCTCCTAATGTATAGAAATACATTGATTTTTATATCAATCTCATATTCTGTAATTTTGCTAAGCTCGCTTATTACTCTCAGTATCTTTTTTTGTAGATTTCATAAGATTTTTTTACATGATGATGATGTTATCTGTGAATAAAGAGAGTTATTCTTCCTTTCCAATCTGGATAACTTTTGTTTTTCTTGCCTTATTGTCTGGTTAGAACCTCTAGTAGAATGTTGAATAGAAATGAGTGGTAAGGGGCGCCTGGGTGGCTCAGTCGGTTGAGCGTCTGACTTCAGCTCAGGTCACGATCTCACGGTCTGTGAGTTCCAGCCCCGCGTTGGGCTCTGGGCTGACAGCTCAGAGCCTGGAGCCTGCTTCTGATTCTGTGTCTCCCTCTCTCTCTGCCCCTCCCCCGTTCATGCTCTGTCTCTCTCTGTCTCAAAAATAAATAAATGTTAAAAAAAATTTAAAAAAAAAAAGAAATGAGAGGTAAAAGCAAAAGTCCTTGAGTTTTGTGGGGAATGCAAGCAGCCTTTCATCATTTTGCTGAGATTTTTTTTTTCTTTTTTTAAGCAGGAATGGATGTTGAATTTTGTGAAATGCTTTTCTGCATCAGTTGGGATGATCATATACTTTTATTTCTTTTTCATCTGTGTTATGAACTGGATGTTTGTGTCCCCTCAAAATTTATATGTTGAAGCCCTTCCCCCATCACAACATGACTGTAGTTGGAGTTAGAGCCTGTAAAGAGATCATGAAGGTTAAATGAGGTCATAAGAGTGGGGCCCTAATTTGGTAGGACTGGTGCCCTTATAAGAGGAAGAGATAACAGATAACAGACCTCTCTCTTTTTGCCACATAAGGACACAGAGAGAAGGCACTATCCCCAACCCAGGAAGAAGGTCCTTACCGGAAACTGAATTGACTGGCACCTTGATCTTGAACTTCCTATCCTCTTGAACTATGAGAAATAAATTTCTGTTGTGTAAGCCACGCAATCTATGGTATTTTGTTATAGCAGTATAAGCCAACTAAAACAGTCTATTAATATGTTGAAATGCATTCATTAGTTTTCAAATGTTAAGGAATGAACACCACTTGGCCATAATGTATTTTCATTTTTATATATTTGTATGATCAAATTGGCTAAAAGTTTCCTAAGAATAATTTTCATCTTTGTTCATGATGGATATTAATCTATAGTTTTCTTATCTTGTAATATCTTTGCTCTTGGTTCCAGAATAATATTAGCCTCATTGAATAATTTAGGAACTATTCCTTCCCCTCCAATTTTCTAAAACAATTTGTGTGGAATTTACATTATTCCTTCCTCAAGTATATAATTCATCAGTAAAGACATCTGGGCCAGTAATTTTCCTTAAGGGAAATTTTAAACTACAAATTCATTTTGAAAGCAAATTTAGGAATATTGAGGTTGTCTCTTTTTTCTTCAGTGAACTTTGGTAGTTTGTGTCTTTCAGGGAATTTAAACATTTCATCTAAATGGTCAACTGTATTTTTATAAAGTTCTATATATAGAATCTATGGTGGTATCAGTTCTCATACTACTGGAGTTTAGATCTGCTATTATTACCTTAATCAGTCTAGCGGGAGGTTTATCAATTTTTTTATCTCAAAAAGTAACTTTGATACCATTGATCCTCTCTGTTGATTCTCTATTTTCTAATTCATCAATTTCCACTCTAGTCTTTATTATTTTCTTTCTTCAACTTAGTGTTTCATTTACTGTTAGCTGACGTCATTGATTGAAGACCTTTCTTTTGTCTAATATAAATGTTTTATACTAGAAATCTTCCCCTAATTACTAGATTAGATACATTCCACAATTTTTACTTGATATTTTAATTTTCATTCAATTCAAAATACTTTCTATTTTGTTTTTTGATTTCTTCTTTGATCCGTAGTTTATGTAGAAGAGTATTACTTTCTTTCCGAATATTTAGGGATTTTCACAGTATCTTTCTGTTTTTGCTTCTTACTTAGCTCTACTGTGGTCAGAAAACATACTCTGTATAATTCGAATTCTTTTAAATTTATTGAATTCAGTTGTTTCATCACACAGAATATGACCAATTTTAGTAAATATTCTCTGTACACTTGAAAAGAATGTGTGTGCTGTTGTCTACTGGAATGTTGTACACATGCACATGTCAGTTAGGCAAGTTGATAGTGCTGTTCTGGTCTTCTACATATTTCCTAATTCTCTATTTCTTTCTATTAGCTAATGAAAGAGGAGTTAAAATATCTCTGAATATAATTGTGGATTTGTCTATTTTGCATTGCAGTACTATCAGTTTTTGTTTTATGTATTTTGAAGTTTTGTAACTAGATACATAAACATTGAGGATTGTTATGTCCTCTTGATGAATTAACACTTCTTTGTTCTTCATAATATTTCTGGCTCTGAAATCTATCTGAAATAATATAGTCAGTCTAACTTTCTTTTAATTAGCCTTAGCATGATTTATCTTTTTCCATCCTTTTATGTTCAACCTATTTGTGTCTTTATATTTGAAGTGGGTTTTTTGTAAGCCATGTATAACTGGGTCTTGCCTTTTTACCCGGTAACCTCTGCCTTTAAATTGGAATAATTAGACCATTTACATTTAATGATTATTGATGTGTTGGGTTTAATCTACCATATTGCTATTTGTTTTCTGTCTTTCACATTTACAAGATTGTTCCCTTTCTCTTCTGAATTAATTAGGTTTTTTGTGGTTCCATTTTATCTCATTTGTTACTTATTAGCTATAACTTTTTGTTTTGTTATTTTAGTGGTTGTTTATGGCTAATAGTATACATTTTTAAATAATCAGTTTACATTCAATTACCATTTTATCACTTCACATATAATATAATAATCTTATAGTAGCACATTTTCATTTTTCCTATCCCTGTTTTTGTGCTATTATTTATGCATATTTTTCTTATATGTTTATTATAAACTCCAAAGTTATTTTTGCTTTAAGCAATTTTTTCAAATTCTTAAATGTAAAGAAAATGAAGTTTTTTTATATGTAGCCACCTAGTTATCATTTCCAGTGCTCTTTGTTTCTTTACATAGATCTAAGTTTCTACCTGGTGTAATTTTTCTTCTGCCAGAAGGACTTCTTTTACTAGTATAAATCTGATCACATCACTCTTTTCACAAAAACTCTTCAAAGGATTCCAATCACACTTAATGTAAAGCCCAAATTTCTAACCCATAACCTGCTGGATTCTATATCATCTGGTCCCAGGCCACCCTTCAGATTTAATTTTTTTCTCTCACTCATACCTTAAGTCTTCTTCAATCACACTGGTCCCCTGTCAAGTACATGTTTCTCAAAGCCTTGAAAGTTGCTCTACACTTTACCTGGGCAGCTCTTTCTGCAATTTATCACTTCTCATGCTCTCTCATTTCATGGCAATCTCTCCTCCAATATCACCTCATCAGAAAGGACACACACACACACATTTCATTTCTTATGTTTTATATTACTTTATTTCTTTTCAGAGCACATAGTGCTACTTGAAATCATAATATGTTTTTGTTGATTATCTCTTAATTTCCATCATTAGAATTAGGCTCCATGAAGATAAGAACTTTGTTCACCCACACATCTTCAGTGCCTTGAACAGTGGTGGCTGACACATAGAACTGGCTTAAGAAAAAAATTGCCCTTCAACAACTGCCTGGATTAATTCTGATAACCGTTACTACCTCATATCAAAAAAATTCTGAAAAAGAAGATTTAGAGTAGGCTGGATTCTGGAAAGAATTCAAGAATAACACACAAGTTTGACAGTCTTGAAAGTACAGTTCCTTTTCTATTAATCTAAACAAGCTAGCTTTTAATTTCAAAGCTATAATTAAGGTTCCACCTCAGGGCAATAGAGGGTAAAGAACAAAGGATAAGAGAGCCTTTTTCTTCTTAATTGCCCCTCATCCTCCCCAAACCCTGCCCATTTATTGAGTACACAAAGGCATTAGGAAGGAGGGAAGGGAGAGGAGGATGAAGCGCCAAACTTCCTTGGAAGGAGGAAGGAGTTGCCAACCTACCCCTACTCCTACCATCATAATCCAACAGCTTCCAACAGGTTTGAGTCCAAGAATTTTGGAAGTGGTTAAAGTCTGTGAAGCTGCTCCATATTTGAGAGGCTTGTTCAATTATTTTATCCACTCAACTGACTATGAATTAAGTGATGACCCAGCCAAAGGACCCAGCACCAACATCCTCTGTATGAGGCATCTACACCCATCTGTTCTGTGCTCTGGGTCTGCTGCTAAGACAAAGTGATCTTAATGTAGAGTTATCTGATAAGTCCCTAATTCATGCTTAATATTTTTGGCTTACATCATTTTCTATGATTTATAGAGATGAGTTTATGCTGTATAAATTGTGTCTAATGCAAATAACTTCCTATTTTGTGTTTTTTTTTACCCACAAAAATATCTATACTTATAACTAGAGGAAAAACCATTATATACTACAATGGTAGTAAATTTGGGGTAGGCCTCCATAAGCAAGAATTATCTCCCAAATTCCTTTTACCATACCATGTTTTCATAATTTATATATTTCAGAAGTATTATGCAAAAATTACTGCAAGACATAAAGATAGCAGTTTTACATTGGAATCTATTTTTTTTCCTATGCTACAGGAATATTCATGATTACAATAGAAGTTACATATTTTGACTACCCTATCCTTTGTTTATACAGAAATTGTCTAAAACTATTCCTATACAATCACAGTTTACTCATGAGATTATTTTGAAGACTAAAAAATAATGTATATAATGAATTTAAATATAATAAGCATTAATAAATATTGGGTATTATTGATTAATAAGTGATGGTATTCCATGTACATAGATTTATCTTATGCGGAATGTTGTAAAATGATTCTCAAGACACTTCCTCCAGTTTTCACAAACTAAATTACAAGGAATGGCTGATCAAAACAATATACAATATGCAAAGGAGGACAATAGGATAAAGTAACTCTTTTAGGTACAATAATAATTATTATATCATATTATAACAGTATTATTCTATAGTGAGAGAATAATAGAAACATCTTCATTCACCCAACAAGAACATACTGAGCATCTAATATAGACCAGGTGCTAGAACATAGACAAAGCTTGGTTAAGAAGCATTTTGTTCACATTGATCAGTGGAGAGGAGCAGTTCTGCTGATCATTTATGAAGCAAAGAGTGGGAATTTGGAGGGACATTGTCTGGACTCACTTTAGGTAACTGGGAGGCCATCTGTAATTCTTATTTAAGTCTCATGGGGAACACTCCTTCTTTACCCTTCCATTTCCTCTTCTTCCCCAAGGTTCCTGAACTCACTCTCATCCTGAGCCAGCACACAACCCACCTCAAACAGGCTGGTCTCAGGGTAAAACTTTCTCTGAACCACGATCAGGTCATGCCCCTCATCCACTTCTCCCTTACCTAATTCTTTCCAGCCTTGCTTATTCCTCTCTCTAAAATAAACCGATCCTTTCTGCCTCCCTCTTGAGATGCTTGCCTTCTCCATTTCACAATAATCCTTTCAAATTAAGTCCTTACTAATCCAGATTTGTTTTTTATTTGACACTACTCACTGGACACCAATACAGTATCTCTCAATAAGTATAATGCAATCAGGTTTTACTCCAGCATTTGAAGAGTTTAATATTTTCTCAGTTGTTCAACAGCTAAAATATTTTGTCAGTAATGGGGCATAAAAGATACTACAATCACAAAGCAAGATACTGGCATAATAAGAGCTCTGAGAGTATCTGAGTTTGAAGTAACAACATAAGCCTGTCTTCCCTCCCCTGCTGCTACCAAAATATGTGCTCACTGAATGAATGCCTGGTAGAAAACCCACCAAGATTTTTTTCTTCTTTTTCTTTTCTTTCCTTTCTCTTTTTCTCTTCCTTTGGCCTGGATACATATAGTTGAATCCAGGTAAGTGAAATGCAAATGGATATGTCTTTTCCATACTCTAAAACACTACAATAGAGAGATAAAGGAAAGAAAATGTAATGAAATCTATCAGCACCCCTTAGAGGATGTGTCTCCCTGAAATGTTGAAGATTTACTCACTTAACTCTCTTTCTAGAAATCTTTCTGAATAACATTGCATATCTTATAGCTTTCTGCAACAAAGTACTCTAAATATAACTTTACTTTTTCTTAAATGATGTTCAATCATCATTATTTTAAAATGAAATTCCACTCCAGCATAAAGCAATGGTAACTGTGTGATCTGCTGTGGGGCAGAGGACTGTGTGTTGCTGAGACTCTGGAGTTCTTTCTCCTTCTTCCCCTTCTCCTCCTCCTCCCTGACCCCTACCCCCTACTTCCCTTCCCCTCTTCCTCCTTCCTCCTCCTCCTCCCCACCCCCCACTTCTTCTTCTTTCTTCTTTTATGGCTATGGTCTCCTTTCTATTAAGAAAGGCCCAAGAATTTTTTCACCTCTGTCATTTTATTTGCCTGTGACAGGAACTCTTCCTCTTTCAAATGCTCCTTTTTATATGCTTTAGATTTGGGGAGAGATGAAGGAATGAAAGAAACTTCCATACTTCTAGGACCTGTTCCAGAGTGTTCCAACTCTCAGGGAGAGCTCTAGGAGCTTTTCTAGGTAAGAGACTATTGATCTATGAGTAAGTTGTATAAACGTTGGCATTTTGATCTTGTTCCCACCTTGGTTATGCAGATATTTCTTTATTTTGACTTCTAGCCATGTTTCAAATGTCAAAAAAAAGTAAAGCATACAGAAAAGAACATCTTAGAAGAGCATGTTGATTATAGAGTGAAAGCTGTTTTTTGGAGAATTTGAAGGGGCAAGCTGACAAATTACGTGAAATGATTTGATTGAAATGATTCCCTCTTAGGTAATAGTTTGCAAATCCATATTTTTTAATAGTTAGAAAGGCCTGAAAATGTGACTTAATGGAAAATAACACTGTACTTGGGGCAAAGTACTAGTACGTACACTAGCTGTGTAACCTTAAATAAGTGATTTACCTACACTAATTTTTAGTTTCTCAGCCATAAAATGGAAATAGGAAAATAGTTTTCTGTGACTCCAGCCCAGTATATACTCCAGACAGTTTCCCTAAATTCCCTTGTGATACAAGCACCTAAAACAGTGCTTCTCAAATATTGATACAAATCATGTTAACATGCATTGTGAAATGCAGATTCAGATTTGGAGGGCTGGGGATCAAATGGAGAGTTTCTTTTCTTTTTTAAAAATTTTTTCAATGTTTTTTTTTTAATTTGATAATTTATTTTTATATTTTATTTTTTTTTAATTTACATCCAAATTAGCGTATAGTGCAACAATGATTTCAGGAGTAGATTCCTTAGTGCCCATTGCCCATTTAGCCCATCCCCCCTCCCACAACCCCTCCCGTAACCCTCAGTTTGTTCTCCATATTTATGAATCTCTTATGTTTTGTCCCCCTCCCTGTTTTTATATTATTTTTGTTTCCCTTCCCTTATGTTCATCTGTTTTGTCTCTTAAAGTCCTCATATGAGTGAATTCATATGATTTTTGTCTTTCTCCGACTAATTTCACTTAGCATAATACCCTCCAGTTCCATCCATGTAGTTGCAAATGGCAAGATTTCGTTCTTTTTGATTGCTGAGTTATACTCCATTGTATATATATACCACATCTTCTTTATCCATTCATCCATCAATGGACATTTGGGCTCTTTCCATACTTTGGCTATTGTTGTTAGTGCTGCTATAAACATGGGGGTGCATGTGTCCCTTCGAAACAGCACACCTGTATCCCATGGACAAATGCCTAGTAGTGCAATTGCTGGGTCATAAGGTAGTTCTATTTTTAGTTTTTTGAGGAACCTCCATACTGTTTTCCAGAGTGGCTGTACCAGCTGGCATTCCCAAAATGGGGATTTTCTTAACAAGCTTCCAGATGATACAAATTGAACTCACCTGGAAGCAGTTTGCTACTTACCTGGTAGTTTGTTAGAACTGCAAACTCCCCAGCCTTGCCCAGACCTATATAATCAGACTCTACATTTAGCAAGATGACCTGGGATTTGCATGCACCTTAAAGTTTGAGATGCACTTTCATAGCTCATAGTAGTGATTTTCAAAGTTAGAAATGCAAATTCTCAAACCTCCTCCACCCAGACTGCTGAGGTCTGAGAGGGAAGTGAGGAAAATAGGTTTCTGGAAACTGAAAGAAAGGTGGTCCTTATATAGTGGCAAAGAACTTAGCTGAATTATGTTCTAGTGTTTTGTGAGCAGTAAAATTGGACATCAGTGGAGGCTATTTCTGAGCAAAGTATTGAAGGTGCAGCTTGGGTCCTCCTTAACTGCTTTAGTAAAATTCAAGAGGAGAGAGATGAATTGAAGAAGGCATTGTTAGGTATAACGGAACCAGAACTTGGAGATTTGGCACATTGTAAGCCTACTCATATTGCAAAAAAGTGAAAAAGTTTGTTCTGAAGAGAACGCTAAGGGTATGACTGAGCAACCACTTGATAAAGAGATCATAGATGTGGCTTGTGGATTTCATCAGTCATCTCAGCAGAAACCAGGAATGGAGATGGGATTGTACGAGCAGAGATGCTGTCAGTTTGGACCAAAGGGGGCAGAGAAAGTGGAACAGAATGACGGAAGGCTGTCAGACTTCTTGGATTCTATAGGATGGCACCATAGAGGCATTTGACTGCAATCATGCTTTATCCTTCAAAAAAAGGGGAAAATTGTCCTAAAGGTGATTCAGGGATCATCAGGGTCGCTAACACAGTTTCAACAAGTCAGATCGCCTTTGCCTGACATGAGGATGTGACCCCCTGATTAGGGTCCAAAAGGCAGGGAATCAAACCAGAGAGGATTACCCTCGAGCTTTAAGATCTAATGGAATTTGCCCTATGAGGTTTTGGAAATGCTTGGGATTCATCATCCCTCCCTTCTTTTTCTCCTTTTGGAATGAGAATGTCTATCCTTTGCCTGTCCTGACGGTACTTTGGAAGGACATAACTTCTCTGGTTTCACAGGTTCACAGCGGGAGAGGAATTCTGCCTCAGGATGAGTCATACCTCGTGTCTCACCCATATCTGATTTAGATGATATTTACGTGAGACTTCAGACTTTAGACTTTGGAAATGATGCTGGAATGAGTTAAGACTTTGGGGGCTGTTGGTATGGAATAAATGTGTTTTGCAAGCAATAAGGACATGAATTTTGGGGTGCAGGGAAAGAATGCTACAGACTGAATTGTGTCCCCCAAATTCATTTGTTGAAGTCAGCCAATGTGACTATATTTGGAGATAGGGTCTTTCAGAGGCACTTAAGATTAAATGAGGTCTTAATAATGGGGCCCTAATTTGATAGGACTTGTGATCAGATGAAGAGAACCCGATGTATGTACATCAAAGGAAAACCACTTAAGGACACGATGAAAATTCAGCTGTCTGAAAACTAGGAAGGAGGCCCTCACCAGGAACTGAATCAGCCAACACCTTGATCTTGGACTTCTCAGTTTCCAGAATTGTGAGAGATAAATACCTGTCTATGCTTAAGCTACCCAGGCTATGGAATTATGTCATAGCAGCCTAAGATAGCAATCACCAAGAAAGGAGATGTGACAAGATGTGAAAGATGAGTAGGAGTTAACTATGGAAAGTCAATAGGAGAAGAAGAGAGTTCCAGGGAAAGGGAACAGCATGTGCAGAGACCTAGTGGTAAGAGGCAGCAAGACACATTCCCAGGGGACTAAAAGAAAGAGGAATTAGCTGGGTAGTGGAGTATTATATAACATGATCAGATTTTACATTTAGGAAAGAATGGGTTAGAAGAAAGGAAAAGTAAAGGTAGACCAAAAACGTGTTGTTGTCCTGGTGAGATATAATGGTGGCTTAGGCTAGGGTGTTGATGTTGATGGTGATAAAGCTGGAGAGAAGTAGATAGACTCAAGGGATACTTAGGAAAGAAAATCAATACAATTTAGTGGTAGATTAGATGTTGGATAGAGAGGGAGGGATTGTCAAGGATATACCCTGGACTTTTGACTTGTTTAACTGGATAAATGATGTTGTTGTTCACTGAGCATTTAAGTTCTGTGTCTATTAAGATACAACTAACATATGCAAGTTATATAAGTGAATTCTGGCTATCTGAGTGCAAGGAAATGGAGAGGAAATGCATCATGAATCCACCAAATCGAAGGATGCTAGAGCACCGGACCTGGAAACGAGGCAGGAATCCAAGCAAGTCCAGAAGTCCAAGAATCAGCAGTAATAAGAAGTGTCTTTTGACAAGAATAATCTGGCCAGAATACCCCTGACACTGCAAGAATCATGCCACTATAACCAAACATGAATCTTCATCCTATCTTCATTTATGTGGTCCATTTTCAAATTTACAATCCAAGGGAGCAGTATCTAATTCACTGGGTCATATGCCTAAGCTTTGTCTTCCAAGAGCAGGTAAGAGAGGAGCTGGCGTCTTCAATGTCATTAGCGGGAGGTGGGGCACTTATCCTTTCCAAGACTATATTCATTGGGGACTGCCCCAAAAAGCAATGTGGTAAAATGCTAGAGAGTCAGAAATAAAATGAAAATACGTATACAATGGTGCACACCTTTGGCAGACCAATATTCACTCATATCCTTCTTCCTAAATTATACTTCCCAAAAGACTGTTCCTCCTAACATAATGTATATTTTACTCATACCACAAAAACACACTTCTTTTCCAAATGAAATTAATCCCAACTCTTTCATCACTCTATCCAGTTACAAGCCTGAACTCCAGGAAGTGTTCCTCACTCTTCTAGTTTCATTGTGATATATATTATTTACCCTGAAGGCTAAATTTTAGAATTAACCATCACTGATAAGCCATATATATTATACTCTAGTATAGAGTATAGAGAAAAGAACTCTTCACCAGGCCAGTAGTTTTTGGTTGCAGAAAAAAAAAATGTGATCTTAAGGGACTAATCTTATATTTGAACCCCAAAGATTCTGTGATCAATTAGTCACTGGCAAAGATCCCTATAGTCACCCCCATTTCATATGCTGCTGCCATTATACTAACAGGCCCACCATTCCTCCAGGGATGAGTGACCTATCTGGCTTCTACCACCTTACAGACTTACTGTTCCTACTGAAATCAGAAAACCCATTTCCATTTCAGCTTCTCCCACAGCCTCTAAAGAAAACCACTACTCCTCTTTTGTAATATGCCAGAGCTTCAATCACAATGTATGTCTCAGAGCCCTAGAAAATGGAATGTCTTCTAGGACTGCTTGAGAAATGTATTCATTGGATGGGTGAACAGGACCAGGACACCTATGATAAATCAAATCCAGTATTCCAATCTCCCTATCATTTGAGTTATTTTCTCTACGTTATTCTAAGACATTTCTGACATGTCAAGTTCATCTGTAAGTCTAGCTTAGTGTTACTCAGCCCATCTTCTTTCCATCACATGGTATCCGGAATTAGGAATCTCCAATAGGTGAACTCATATCAATAATTATATTCAGCCTAATCTAAAACTGTTCCTCCATCTTTGGCCATATACACTAAAATTATGTGTTCTCCAAATTACTGCTGATGTGAATTGGTAAAGTCCTACAACCCTTTGATGTCTAAGCCTTCTCTTTCTGGATTTCACTTTTTAAGATTTTTTAATGTTTATTTTTGAGAGAGAGAGAGAGAGAGAGAAACAGTGTGTGTGTGTGTGTGTGTGTGTGTGTGTGTGTGTGTGTGTGAATGTGTGTGTGAGTGTGAGTGTGAGAGTGGGGGGGAAGGGGCAGAGATAAAGGGAGAGAGAATCCCAAGGAGGCTCCACACTGTCAGCACAGAGCCCTTTGTGGGGCTCAAACTCATGAACCGTGATGAGATCATGGCCTGAGCTGAAACCAGGAGTCAGATGCTTAACTGTCTGAGCCACCCAGACAGTCCCAGATTTCATTTTTATAATTGGTGTCCTGGAGCTCTTGGTATTCTAACTGTGAATACAAGTCTGCAAATAATTCCAGTTCCCTCTAGCAGCATAACCACTTTATATAAGGGAATAATAGTCACATGTTGTTTCCATAAACCCTATTTATCTTTCTAATAAATCCCGTTCTTCCTTTTATTGTTGGCTGAAGGAAACCAGTAATGCTTTCTGTTGTTTGCAATCAAAAGCATCTTCTAAAATCAAAGAATTTAGAACCAGGAAGTAGGGAGTTACAGAAAATCATGAAAGCCTCCTTGGTGTTACAGGAAGATAATCTAGAAGTTCATGGTATACAATAACTGAAAGGTAATTAAATTATCATCTTTGGTCACCTGCACTCCAGTACCCAAGTGCTATAACAATCTGGGGAGACATTGTTGCCACTACCAGTAAATGATTTGACCAATTCAGTGACTATGTTAGTGTTAGTGTTTTTAATAGCATTAGAAATCTTTAAAAAAAGAGATCAGGGGCGCCTAGGTTACCCAGTCAGTTAAGCATCCCACTCTTGATATCAGCTCACATCTTGATTTCAGGGTCATGAGTTCAACCCCATGTTGGTTCCACACTGGGTGTGGAGACTACCTTTAAAGAGAGAGAGAGAGAGAGAGAGAGAGAGAGAGAGAGGCAGGCGCCTGGGTGGCTCAGTTGGTTAAGCGGCCGACTTCAGCTCAGGTCACGATCTCGCCGTCCGTGAGTTCGAGCCCCGCGTCGGGCTCTGGCCTGATGGCTCGGAGCCTGGAGCCTGCTTCTGATTCTGTGTCTCCCTCTGTCTCTGCCCCTCCCCCGTTCATGCCCTGTCTCTCTCTGTCTCAAAAATAAATAAACGTTAAAAAAAATTAAAGAGAGAGAGAGAATTAAATCCAAATACCTAAATGTTTGGCTCACAGTATGAACTAAAACCTGGGAACATCGAGTGACTCTTCTGGAAGTGACTATTCCAGTTCTGACTAAAAGAAACTTTCATCTCTAGCAAAACCTAATCCCAAATCAGATTTTCATCACCCCTGGCATGGATTTTTTGGGGGTTTGTCATGGTTTAATGTCCAGTTAGCTAGTTCTCACATGGAAATAAGATTGCAAACAAGTGGTACCAAAAGAATTTGGATGAGAGCAGAGGGAAGGACCCCTTCCAAATAAGTACCCTTGTCCTCAAAAACAGGCTTGGGAAATCAACAGGAACTGAGATCCTTCTGGAGGTCCTAGAACCACAAAGGACCGTAAACATCTTTTAGGAGGAATAATCTGGCCCAAAGACTAAAACCACTGCAGTAGAATACCATTATTGCCATCTAAGCTTGGAATAAATGCTAAAGACACTTTTGGGTTTTAATCAGTTACTTGAGAGGCAAGGAAGGAATCAGAAAAAACTTGATCATGTGCTATGAACTGGCTGCCTTGACATTGAAGAGAATGAAAAACAGGCTCTTCTAGATTCAGTAGTAGAGAGTTGAGAATTTCCCCCTCTTGGGACTGAGGAGTCTCCCCTAGATTGGAAAGGCAATGTTGGAAGGAGCAGGGTCTAAGAAAAGAGGCAGATGGAATTAGAGATGTGTTGTGATTGACACGTTTTGAGACATACGATAAAAGAAGATCTGGATACACAGATCTAAAACTCTGAGAGGCCTGGGCCAGAAGTATTAATTTGAACATTTTTTGCATATGTATGTTAAATGAAGCAGTGATCCTGAATGACATTAGTCAGGAAGAGAGTGAAATTAAGAAGATAGGAAGTTCCAGAACTGAGCCTTAAGGAAATGCCTACATTTAAAGGTCAAGACGAGGCTGAATAAGCAAGAAACAAAATAGAAGAATTGGTCAGAGGTGTTGAAAACCAAGAGATTGTTGTGTCACAGAAATCAAGGGAAGAATGTTTCCAAAAGCAGGGAGTGATAAACATTGTTGAATGCGACTGAGAGGTGAAGTCAAATGAAAATTTGAAATTATCTCAGGAATTTATGATATGGAGGACATTGGTCACCTTCATTAGAGCTTGTTTTCATGGAGTGACAAGGCTAGAAGCCAGACTGGAGTAGGTTGAGCAATGAGTGGGAGGTGAGGAATTGTGGACAGCTGGTGTCATTAACAACTATTTGAGGAAATGTGGCTGCAAAGAGAGAGAAGGACAGGGTAGTACCTGGAGCCTGGAGGGAGAGAGGGTTTTAGGTTTTGGGTTTGGTTTTTTTTGTTTGTTTCTTTGGTTGGTTTTGTTTTGGTTTTTGTTTTTTTGTTTTGTCTTATTTTTTGTTTTGTGGGTTTTTGTTTTTTGTTTTTTCTTTCTTTTTTTTGCGTTTTTTGTTAGTTTGGTCTCTTTAGTTGAAGAAACTTTATCGCGTTTAAAATCAAAAGGAAGAATATAGAAGGCAAGATCAAAATACACAAGAGAAAACAAATAATAAGTAGTATAATGTTATGGAGAAAGTGAGAGGCTTTAAAGTCCAAAACACAGGTGGTGGGTTAGTCTCCGGCAGGAGGAGAGAGTCCCTCTGTTGTAATGACGTGAGACCCTGTGCAGAAGTGTATATTTTGTGTTTGAAATAGACAAGCTGAGGAAGATCTTAACAGTTGGCTGCTGTTTTCTCTGTAAGTGAAGAATAGCATCTGCTGAACACGAAGGTGCTAGAGTCGAGTTTTTCAACCTCAGTATTATTGACATTTGGGACCAGACAATTCCGTATTACGTGGGCTTTTCCTGTGCATCATAGGATATCGAGCGGCACTACCCCAGCCCTGCCCTTCCAGCTGTGACAATCAAAACTGTCTTCAGACACTGTCAAATGTCCCCTAGGGACTGGGGTAGGGGGCAAAAGGATTGGGAGTTACCGAGCTAATGAAAGTAGAAGATGGAGAAGGTCTGAAAGTGTTGTGTAGGGTGGGAAAGTAAATTGACCAAATAGACGAGAGAGGCTCGAAGGGCAGTTGTGAGGCCCACTTGAAGTTGGATATGAATCCTGGTGCAACCAGTCTGTCGTACTGGAGTTTTTCTACCAAGGACTGGCAGCTGGGGCACAGGCACTGAAAAAGTAGATGTTTGTGTTCCCCGGGGATTGAGGTTTTTGCCAGAGAAATGTTACAAAAAGACAGAAGGACAAAAGGTTTAGAATATTGGTAGGATATTTATTGAAATTATGAACCGCAGAATCTAAGCAGGTCGTGGGGAAAAGGGCAGATGGAAAATATTCTCTTCTTAAAGAAGAATGTTGTAATAAGTTTAGGAGCTAGAAATGAAGTTTTGACCTAAACATCTTTAAGATGCACAGACACACACACACACACACACACACACACACACACACACATTTTTTTCAAAAACAGTTTTACATCATCGCTTCTTCATGTACTAAATGAAGGAAATGAGAATAAATAGAAAATAATATGAGTTCTGGGGGTGCCTGGTTGGCTCAGTCAGTTAAACCTCTGACTCTTGGTTTTGGCTCTGGTCACAATCTCACGGTTTAGGTTCGAACCCTGAGTGGGGATCTGTGCTGACCATGTGGAGTCGGCTTGGGATTCTTCTCTGTCTCACTCTCTCTCTGCCTCTCTCCTCCTCAAAATAAATAAATAAACCTTCACCATCACCATCATCATCCTCATCATCATGAGTTCCATTTACTTTGTATCCCAATTTCAACATATTGTTTCTCTTCTCAGTTTCTCCTGAACTAGATCTGAAAACTGTTGCAAGTTTACATTTGCATTTCAAGTTTCCAAGTCCCTTGTTTTGTTACAGGTAATGTTCAAACAGTGAGGCACTTATGAAATGACTAAGGACTCTGTTTTTACTTAAAGATTGGTCACGAAAATGTCTTGAAAAGCTGTTGTAGAGCAGTGCCCAGAATTAAATCTTTATTTTCTAGAAAGCTCGGTAACACCGAAGGGAGAAATGAACAACGGCAAAGTCTATTTTGAGAGGTGGGAAGAACCAATGAGCCAGTTTCTTTTAACTGGATATAGCCTGTGAGGGGTAAAGCAAAGCAAAACAAAACAACAACAGCCAAATAACAACAACCTATTTTGAATTGAACTAAAAACTTTCAAACAAAGAGGAAAGCAAATCATAACCAAAACTGAAAAGTAGCTACATCTTTTAGTCAACCAAACAGGGTTTGGATCATTTGAATCTACTAAAAAAAAAAAAAAGCAGAAGCAGCATGGCAGAACAGACCTCAGCTAAGAAAAGTCCTCTTCGATTAGTGCAGATGATTCTCTCTACATGCCAGATTTCTGTAGCTTGAAAAAGAAATTGCACCTGTTTTACATTTACGTGTTTACATTTTTTATGTTTATTTATTTTTGAGAGAGAGAGAGACAGAGACAGAGACAGAACACAAGTGGGGGAGGGGCAGAGAGAGAGGGAGACAGAATCCGAAGCAGGCTCCAGGCTCTGAGCTGTCAGGCACAGAGCCCAAAGAGGGGCTGGAACTCAGCACTGCAAGATTATGACCTGAGCCGCTTAACTGACCAAGCCACCCAGGCGCCCCTACATCTAGGTGTTTAAAAATTTGTGCCTTTATGTGTGTTTTTTTAATGACAAGGAAAGATACAGAATATATTAAATTTGACTGTCTATGAGGAAGGAAGAATGATTTCTTATTTTCCTTAATATTTTTTCTTTTCTTTTCAAATTTTTACAAAAACATGTCTCTGTACTAAAATAAAATTATTACATTTTAATGATTTGGTATCAAAAGAAAGTAGAGAAACAGGTGGTCCACATAAACAGAAAATGATAGTGATTAGAAAGAGAAAATCAATCACAAAACCTCTTCCATTTTTCATTTGTTTCCATGTTTTTAAATGAGAAAATTTAGAGGTTTAACAAAAGCATTACACATCTGCCTCCAAGGTCAAGTAGGAAAGAGAGATATTACTCACTACACTACAAATAAAGTTTTTAAAGGCAAGACAGAGAAGGGAGGAAAACCAGAAAAAAATGTTTATTTGAACATATGAAAGAGAGCACAACTATGCTGCTGTATGAGATAGGTACAAACACACTGTTATTGGAAGAATTTTCAGTTTTCTTTCTTTTTTGTTGGTCCATATCTTCTATATTTTCTATAGCATGTATTATATTTGTGCTAAGAATGTAAAATTATAAAAATACAAAAAGCAAAAATCAATTTAGGAGGGAAAAATGTAAGTTTAATGGGAGTATGAATACTGTAAGAAAGCGGAAAAATAGAAAATTTCTTACTGTGTCCTGCTTTTTATTATTTCTTGAAGGCGTGGAGCATAATGGTTTTTATTTTGGTAGGATTAAGTGAACATAGAAGAGTCATACATGGATTCTGCTATAAACTTGATAATATGTCCTATTAAATACCCATAATTTCTTTACAAAATAGAATAGTCAATTCTTCAAAATATTTCAACTTTTTCAGTTAAAGATATTGGAGATGATAGGTAGGTGGATAGATAGAATAGACAGATACAAATTCTATCTCTTTGGTCTTCCCGGTGATTACTGTATTGGAATTCTGATACCAGGTTCCCCAAGTGCTTAATAATAATAAACTAATATTAATAAATAATATTAGTTTATTAACTGTACTTAATCTTGTATTGAATTTAATTAATGTAATATAATGTAATATTGGATTAATCATAACTAACATTTAAATAATATGACATAATTAATATTATTGATTATTAATAGTTGTTTTACCTTACAGTGGTAGAGTATTCTTTTATATGCATATGATATATAATTTGATCCTCACAACAACTCTTTCAATTAGGAGTCGCCATGATTTTACAGAAGAAATTGAGGCTAAGTGTTTAAATAATCCACAGAAATCAGAGCTAGTTTTAAAAATAGGTCTTCTGATTCTTAATCCAAATCCTCTGCCCCTGCATCATTTTGCCTAGTTTAAGCTGTCTGTCTACTTGGAGCAAGTTAACTTCTCCCAGCAACGTTTTGGTCACTACAGTGCTGTGAGGTACATTTAACTTAATAGTAATTTTCCATATGTCAAAATATGAATGATATTACTTGTCTATGTTTTACTTAATAGGAAAGAGTGTATACAAGTGATTCATAACTCAAAAACATTCCCTTGGTTTGACTACTCAATAAAAATATGTATTTCTCAAGCTGAGAAATTGTAGTATTTTCCTCTGTGGACTTGAAAATGTTCTTGACATTATATTCTCTACTTACTACTTTTCAAACTTAAATATTTAATAATACTATTTAGTACCATGTCACTTCATCTTGCTATTTTTATATTTATTTTTTGCTTAAGGTATTTCATGGTTCTTGAGAAATATTTTTTTATAAGCTAGTTCTGAAAGGAATACATTCTTTTTGTAATAGCTTTATTCACATATAATTCAAATATCACAAAAATCACCCATTTAGAGTGTACAATCCAGAATTTTTTGAGACAGAGAGAGAGAGGGAGCATGAGCTGGGGAGGGGCAGAGGGAGAGGGTGAGAGAATCCTAAACAGCCTCCATGGCCAGCATACAGCTCTCCTTGGGGCTTGATCTCACTACTGTAAGATCATCACCTGAGCCGAAATCAAGACTTGGACGCTTAACCAACTGAAACACCCAGGCGCCCCAATTCAATATTTTTTAACATATTCAGAGCCAAGCAACTGTCATGACAATTGACTTTAGAACCTTTTTATTACCCCCAAAAGAAATCTAATACCCTTTAGTGGTGACCTTCCATTCCTCCAGGACCCCAGTTCAAGACAATCACCAATTTACTTTCTGTCCCTATAGATTTACATGTTCTAGACATTTCTGTAAACGCAACCATACCATATGTGGTCTTTTGTGAATGCAATCTTTAACTTAGCATAAAGTTTTCAGGTTTCATCCATGTTGTAGTATATGTCAGTACTTCATTCCTTTTTATTGCTAAATCATATTTCATTGTATAGATAGATACACTGTATTCTATCAATTTATGGACATTTATATTGTTTATACCTTTGGCTATTATAAATAATGTAATGCTGCTGTGTATTATGAATAGTGCTGTTATGAACAGTTATGAACAGATTTTTATGTACACAGATACTTTCATTTCTCTTGGGTATAGACTTTAGTGCTAGAATTGCTGGTTCATTTGGTAACTCTATACTTACCCTTTTAAAAAACTGCCAGACTACTTTCCAAAGCAACTGCACCATTTTACTTTCCCACCAGCCAGGTATGTGAATTCAAAATACTTTTGCAAGGAGAGGGAAATGATGATGCTACATACACTTAATAAAATGTACTTAATGGAACATTATATATAGCCTATTAGTTAATTGAAGTTTCACAAATTTACCTTTCCTAACTTTCTTCTTTCAGTAATTTATTCTACCCTATAAACACCTATGGAATAAAAGAAATTTACTTGAGAAAACTGAATTCCTTATAATGGCTACTTTTTTTTTTTTTAAGAAGGAGAGGTAGAGAGAATATGAGCAGGGGAGGGAGACTGGAAGAGTGGGGGGTGAAAGAGAAAGACAGAGAGAGAGAATCTTAAGAAGGCACCAAAACCAACGTGGAGCCCGACTCAGGGCTCAATCTCACTACTGTGAGATCAGGACCTGAGCCAAAATCAAGAGTCAGATGCTTAACTGACTGAGTCACCCAGGCGCCCCTAATGGCTACCTACTTTTAAGAATATTGAAATTAATTTTTTTAATTTATTTATTTTTGAGAGAGAGACAGAGCACAAGCATGAGCAGGGAAGGGGCAGAGAGAGAGGGAGAGAGAGAATCCCAAGCAGGCTCTGCAATGTCAGCACAGAGCCTGATGAGGGGCTCAAACTCATGAACGATGAGATCATGACGAGCTGAAATCGAGAGTTGGGCATTTAACCAACTAAGCCACCCAGGCGCCCCGCAATTAATTTTTTGATAGAGATATATGTGGTTTTTGATATTAAGAATATAAAATGGGCCCTCTGCCCTGTCTACTGCAAGAATGAAGAACATTCTCAGCAATCAGACTGTTGATATTCCAGAAAATGTTGACATCGTTCTGAAGGGACACACTGTATTGTGAAGGCCCCAGAGGAAACCTGCAAAGGGATGTCAACTACATCAATGTAGAACTCAGTCTCCTTAGAAAGAAAAAGAAGAGGCTCCAAGTTGACAAATGGTGGGGAAATAGGAAAGAACTGGCTACTGTTTGCACTATCCGTAGTCATGCACAGAACATGATCAAGGGTGTTAAACTGGGATTCACTACAAGATGAAGTCTGTGTATGCTCACTTCCCCATCAACGTTGTAATTCAGGAGAATGGTTCTCGTTGAAATTCGAAATTTCCTGGGATGAAAAATATATCAACAGGGTTCGGATGAGGCCAGGTGTTGCTTATTCAGTATCTCAGGCCCAGAAAGATGAGTTAATTCTTGAAGGAAATGACATCAAACTTGTATCAAACTCAGCTGCTTTGACACAGCAAGCCACAACAGTTACAAGCAAGGATATCAGAAAATTTGGGGATGGTGTCTCTGTTTCTAAAAAAAGGAACAGTCCAAAATGCTGATGAATAAGATCTGAGTTGTCCAGATGATTTTTCAGACTTATTTGTGATATGTTAAAGATGCAATAAAAGCTGTATTAATTTGAGGCTTTTTCTTAAACCCAATATTCTTTACAACTATTTGGCAAGCAAACCATTCAGAAGTAAATTGTAGTGTGCTAAGAACAGTAACAGAAGGAACAGTACAGGATTTTTTTTCCAGTAAAACTTCATGGGATAAGTGGTTTGAATGTGATTTTTGAAGGAATATTAGGGGTATTTCAAGCAAGAGGAATATGGTACCCATGACACTCAACACCACATGGCTGTTCATCGCTGGATATAGAACTTTTGGGGGAGATCCTGAAGGCATCTAATTTTGCAGAGGCATGAATTTGAGTATTTGTGAGGTAAGTGTGCTTGAGTCACTTGTCTGCATACCAGTAATTTTTTGTGAAAAAGCAGTTGAGGAGTGGAACAAAGTGATAGGCCTTAGTAAGGTTAATTTGTGTTCATGATAAATGTGGTTGTTGTGTCCAAAATCCTCTTCCTCTCTACTTTACCTCAGCTATTTATTCCCATATGCTGGTCCTTGATATTTTTAGAAATTGATAACCCTTCATAATTTCTTAATTCCATGTGCCACACTTTATTTTTTCATGTAAGAAAACTTTTTTTTATGTTTATTTGTTTTTGAGAGAGAGAGAGAGAGAGAGAGAGAGAGAGAGAGACAGAGTACAAGTGGGGGAGGGGGAGAGAGAGAGGAAGACAAAGAATCCTAGGCAGGCTCCAGGCTCTGAGCTATCAGCACTTGAGCTTGATGTGGGGCTCGGACCCACCAACCATGAGATCATGACCCGAGCCAAAGTCAGATGCTTAACCACTGAGCCATCCAGGCGCCCCACCGTGTGCCACACTTTAAATATGTTACCATGCTAGACTATTTTTAATTTAGCAGGGTTGCCCCCCCCCCCGCCCCCACCCAATTCCTGCAGTCTTCCGCATCTCACTCGATGGAAACCCTAACTCTGATTTCTCAGGCAAAATACAACACTACACATTCAATCAATCACAAGAGTGCATGCTCTGCCTTCAAAATAAGGTATGTTTAAAGACTTAAAGAAATTAAAACAAAAAAAAAGGGGGGGTGCGTCGGTTTGGTCGGTTACGCTTCCCACTTCGGCTCAGGTCGTGATCTCATGTTTCGTGAGTTTGAGCCCGGCATAATAAGGCTCTGTGCTGTTGGAGCCTGAGCCTTCTTCAGATTCTGTGTCTCCTTCTCTCTGCCACTCTACTGGTCATGCTCTGTCTCTGTCTCTTTCTCTCTCAAAATAAATCAACATTAAAAATTTTTAAATAAACATTTAAAAAATTAAGAAAAAGAGCAACCACTTGTAATATATAGATCTTACTGAAGATCTCGATTTAAAATGAACCAACTAGATTGTTTATTTTAACGAATTGATCTTTGATTTGATGATAATGGTTAAGTTTTTAAGAAATATGAGTGAAATGGTCAATTATAGTTTGCTTTGAAATATTTGAAGTGGAGTTGGGGAGGGCATTGGATGGAGTTCTAAATGAAACAGATTACCTATAAATTGATATTTGTTGAAACTGAAAAAAAAAGAATGGATGGCAAGTTTAGGCACTTGATATTTTAATTTCTTGTTCATTACTGTTCAAGCGACAATAGCATCATAATAGTGGAATTCATTACACACATTTAATATTTGAGAGAAACTGGAAAACCTAACAATCTCAGTGGATGTTCAATAACTATAACCTAAGAGCCAGATTAAGTATCTCAAACTCAACACATTTTAAGTTTAGTAATTTGTAGAAACCCTATCTGCTAGTTCCAGACCATTAAGTCTAACAGATATATGGGTCACTGATTTGGAATTCTTCCCTTCATTTTTCCTATGTTAATTTCAATATGTCCCTCTCATTCCCACAGGCAGGACCAGCATTAATTGTGCTAAACAAATAGACTACCTGTTGTGCTTTCAGTAGAAGCAATTTGTTCAGATACAATCTGCAACAAAGATCTGCTTTTACCTTAGCCCCTCATGAATCTATTAATTGCAGAAGAATGCTCCAAGTGAACTTGAAAAATAAGTTCAGTGGACAAAGAACTGTAAGTGAATTCCTATCTGTTTACAGAAACCCAGGGCTAAGACAAAATTCTGCCTTGAAAGACAAAATGAAAAACTGAACACATAGTGCAAACAGCACAATTATTTTGCAATGAAATTGGGAAGCAAAGTGCTGTCGTGTCATAGTTGTAGATCATTTCTCCAAAACAGGAACAAGCACATGTGGTTTCATTTCATTTAATTTCATGAAAAAAAATTTCAATTGGGCAGAATAATGTATTATAACTTTTCTAAGTTTATTTGGCTTTTCTGGAAAAGTGTATGATCTTTTATGGGACAGAGAATGAAGAGGAAAAAATTTCTGAAGAAAAAGTGACTCCTTTTAAAAATGTACCTAATGAATTCAAAACTAAGGAAACATTTTGTATTTTCTCTAACCATAGAAAGAAACTTTTTCCTTTCATTTCACTCAGTTGAAATAGTATATGCTCTTCAAGTCATAAAATTCAAACATTTTATATACAAGGACTTCTAAGGGTCATTGTTGGCCTTCTCTGCGTAGCCTTTTTGCCCTGAATCTTTGGTTTCCTGATTCTTTGACCACTAAGCAGTAATATTCTCCTCACTTGGAGACTTTGCCATCATTCACATTTTCTAAAGGCTTTAAAGAACTATAAAGTTGGTTAGTTGGCAAACTTTTTGGTCCTATTTATATATAGAGTGGAGACACATTGTAGGACCCGCTGCCTACCAAACCTGAGACTGTTCCCCCAATTCCTCTAATGAGTATTATTTAAATAGAAGACGGAAGTTAAAAAGTGACAACCATGTGAAGAACCACATAATCCTAAATTTCTTGCTTGCCATGCTTTTCTGGTTTCTTCCTTTTAAGAATCCTCTAGACACTGCTCTTTGACTATCTTGAACATTAATTCCCTTTTTAGGGAAGGAGAAAAATTGAATTAAATTTCTCAAATACCTATTGTGCCAGACACATTAGTTATACCATTTAATCTAAGAGCCACAGCAATGTTACAGATGAAGAATGACAGATGTAGGAGATAGGTAACTTATCACCAATGGTCATACAACCAAGGACATGCATGTCCTGTATAATAAATTATTCTCTCATTCAAACTTTTGCCAACTTAGAAAAATTTCTCCCTGTACTTCTCTCTTTCAGTCCTTTTGTTAATCAGGACAAAACAAAACAAAAACAAAAACATCATAAAGGTAATTCTAGTGATACACTTGAAACCAAAAGAAAGCTATATGTATGTAATGAAGGAAAACTATACTTAAGACCTTCCATCAACCTTTCTGACCTTGAAAGTAGGCTTAGAATCTTTCTGAAATAATCATTCTATCTCCTCTTCTTCCAAATAAATGTTTGTCCTCAGGCTCCAACATTCAAGATAAATAAAACACTTTCTAATTTAATGCTGCTTTGATTACTAGCATTGCCACAGGACTTTTCCAACATTTTATTCTTCCCTAGGGTCTTAGATCTTTGTAGAGTAGACTAGCAACCCAAAGCACCATTTACAACTTTATTTCTATGGAGAGAAGCGCTTTGAAAGTTCCAAAGAGCTAATGCACAAATACTTGGTGAAACACAATGTTTTTAAGTTGGGGACTGCTAATATTTATGAAATGAGTGTTCAAAACAAAAACAGATGTTTCAACAGGAACATGCAGGGACAGAGGGGTCTCATTGATTCAGCCTCTTAATGCCCCCTCCCACACATACACAAAGGTGATTGGAGTCCTATAAAAATAATCTATTATACAGATATAATATATAATCTACTATGTAATAATAATCTATTATACTCCAAAGTAAATTGAGGAGTGGGAGAAAAAGAACCAGGGTATAACTGTAGCCCCTCACATGACCACAAATGTTACTGACACTTTACTTTAAAACTTTGGTTAGTTCCTATCTTAATAAACTTCATGTAAAATTCAGAGCTGCCCGATGAAGTATTGAAAATTAAAGATTAATATTAACAATGAACTATTTTTTTACATGTTACATTTTGTTTTTTTAGAAATAAAGGCCAAAACCTATTGTGACATGAAATTTGAAGATAATTAGAAAATCAGCAACAATAAGATTGTATCAGAAATCTAACATGTTGGACAACTTCAGTAGTTAAATGCTACCCGTATATATGAAGTGCATTTCTTTTGTCATATTACTTTTTATTTTTAAATCAAAGAAAAATTTTCAAAAGGATTCTTCCATAAACTTCTACATAGTACCTTCTGGAAACTCCCTACTAAGAAATACTTTTGCACTTTAATTTTCTGGGATTTGAAACTTTAAAAAAATATTCATTCACCACAGTTTTAATAAAAATATTATCACTTTTCCCCCATATAGCCCTGTTTATAATTATTACTACATATAATTTTAGGCACGTTAATATAAGAGTTAAATGTACCCCTTGTTAAATATTATTTTAAAAACAGACAAATCCAAGCAGCCAAATAAATTGGGGATTTCTTTGTGCCTTGGGGGGATATCTCTAACCAAAAGCAGGTTTTAAAAAATTAATTGATTGTAAAGATTTTATCTTGACACACAAAAATTTACAATTTACAAAAAAAGATACAGAGATATAAGCATTGAAAAAGGAAAAAGTAAGAATTAGGTTTGCAGGCAAACCTGAAAAAAGTACAAGGGACACATACTTCAGTACTAGCTTGTCAAATCAGAAAACACAGCAAGAATTTAAACAGAAAAACCACACAGAATCACTAAGGTTGCTAAGTTCACATTAGACTACTCATAACAACAACAACAAAAAAAACAGCAACTTTATCACAATCACTGTATTCACAAAGATCATGACATATCTTCAGGTAGATGAGGTGGGCGAGTATGGATTTACTGGACACAGTCAAGGTTATATTATCTGGGGACCAGAACCATAACCTATATTTTTACTTTTTGCCTTATCCCAACATATAAAACATTGTTTTCCACCTGTACAATGAGAAGTGTTTATGGTATTGAAATCAGAGCAAAGTGTCAGATTTTGCTTCAACAAAATGCAATTTCTAATTTATTGACCATCCTGCATTCCTCCTTTACCATGAATACACAGGACTTTGTGTGGTTATTTTAAAGGGTTTTACTAGGTTAGTTTCTCTTTAAATTGGTATGTCTCTTTAAATACTGTCTGATTTTTTTTTTTAACCTGCTGTAGCCCAAATATGAGCACTCCCACATATTTCTCATCCTACCTAACACAGACTGGCCCCATTTAAAACATATCCTATAATCAACCACTTAAGCCAGGCTTCACTCATAATAAATCTCTGTTTTATAAGAAATACAGGTATTAATAAAGTAATCTTAAAGTAACCTTCATAAAGGGAAACAGAAATAAACAGAGCAGTCACTTCAAACACAATATAGATAAATCAAATTTAAAATTTTTAGGAAACAAATAATCTTGAAGTCCATATGCTAAATTTTGAATAGTTCCACAATTTCTTTTTTTTTTAATTTTTTTAAAAATTTTTTTTTCAACGTTTTTTATTTATTTTTGGGACAGAGAGAGACAGAGCATGAACGGGGGAGGGGCAGAGAGAGAGGGAGACACAGAATCGGAAACAGGCTCCAGGCTCCGAGCCATCAGCCCAGAGCCTGACGCGGGGCTCGAACTCACGGACCGCGAGATCGTGACCTGGCTGAAGTCGGACACTTAACCGACTGCGCCACCCAGGCGCCCCAATAGTTCCACAATTTCAATGGGTTAGTTGCCCAAATTGTTTGGTGTTGAAACTGAAGAACGCCAAAAGTAGAATTAAGTCTATAACCCCCTTCCAGTACCATTTATTTTAAACATGCACTGAAAAGTAGTTTTTATTACCTTTCTGGAATATTTAATAATACTAATTTTAAATTAAAGTTTCTAAATATTTTTGTGGCTATAAGAAATAATTCCATTCCTAAAACATAATAATTAAAATAATAAGTCATTCCGGAAAAGATGATCACAAAGGGATTGGCGTTTAGGGTACTAACCCTAATTATTATCTATCTATCCATGAGGTACTGAACTTTAAAGCTGTTGAAAATAAGCAATATTATTTCACACCGATTCCAACTCTTCAGTCCATCCACAACTAGCAAATGTAGTTTGAAACAAAAATTACTATTCCATCATTTAATTTTTAAAACATCGTTGTTTTCTTTTTCAGTCCTTCTAAACTTTGTTACCCTGCTTGGATATGCTGCACTCTTCTGGGCGTAGAATTTCACAGCAGTTATCAGAATAACTAAAGCCATAGGTCGGTTTTATCAAACAACAACCTCCCATCAACAGAAACACTGGGCATGTCACTCATTTTACTCAAAATAAAGACACAACAAATAATGATGGTTAAAATGAACAGTTAGATGAAAACTGTAATGAGACTTTTTATATTTTCTTATGCAGTCTAACACCTGAAACAACGGTACTGTGGGCACCTTCCTGTAAATTGCCAGCTGTTTCCTTTGTTTTTAGGCAAGCAGAAACAGAGCTAGTCACGCTTCCAGAAAAGGGGGAGGCATAGGATAAGGCTGCTTCAAACTAGCTTTCAGAAATGAGAAGTCAGTAGTCAACTTTTTCCTCTCTGATAACCCTTCGTTTGCAGAGTAACGGGGAAATTACAAACACATTTTGGAAAATAACGCTGTCTTGAAAACCATCTCTATTGGACCAAGTCCTTACTTCCCTGGAAGTAGTCACAGCCAAGACTTAATTTCAACACAGTGTTTAAATTTATTACTTGAAGCTATGGCATAAAACTGTCTTCTTTAAATGGAAAATTTGACTAACTTCTATGAGGTAAATGAATTTTGAAAGTGGGAGTGGGTGGAGGAGGTACACAACTTTTTTTTCTTTAAGTGGGAGGGGGAAGGATGCAGACGAAGCATCCTGAGCAACCACAAAACGATGAGTCTCTTAGGACGCTAAAGGATGTTGGACCACAGAGCTCGAATGCTCTCGGATCACAGCTCCTCGGCGAGGGACTTTTGGTTTGACTGCCACCGGGCACCGGGGGAATCCCCGCCTTGGGTAAAAAGAGGGAACTGGAGAAAAGACACGTTCTGAACAACCCGGCGTCGGACGATTCTCCGCGAGACGTGGCCTTCCCGGGACCCCTCGGAGCGGGCCTGGCGTGGCCCGGGGGGGCGGGTCCGAGGGCCGGCAGGGAGGTCCTGCGTCAGTCCGGGCGCCTCCCCGGCCACTCGAGGCCAAGGAGCCCCTGCGACCCGGGCCCGAGGACCGCGCGGGATACACTCCCCGACCCCGAAACCCCTCTCTCCCCACCCGCTTCCCTGCGCCCCGGGCCTCCGGCGCGGGTCTGGACGGCCAGCCAGCCGCAACTCCCGCCAGCCTCGCGCCTCCCAGACCCGCGACCTCCCCGCCCCCGGCCGGGCCCCCGCGAGGCTGTGCTTCCCGTAAACTCCCCGCCCCGCGCGGCCCCCTCCCCGCCTCGGCCCCGCCCCCGCGGGACCCTGAGCGGTGCGTGATTGGCCCGGCCGCGCCATCACTCTCCGGACGCGTCACCGCCCTCGTTTCCGAAAGCCCGGAGACCGGCAGTGGTATTAGTGCTCGCGGGGCCGAGGTGGAGGGCGTAGTGCAGCCCTGCTCGCTCCTACTCGCCCGCGGGTCGGCGCGCTAGCCCTGCCGAGCCGCGACCGGGGCTGCGGGGTGGCCGGGCTGCGCGCTCAGCCGCCGCCGGGGAAGCAGAGGCAGCTCGTCCCAGCTCCGAGATGGGGAGCTGGCGAAGTTGACGAGCTCCCCGACCCGCGCTGAGTCCCTCCTGCCCAGAGGCGCGCTGCCCTCTCCAGGAGGTGCCCGCACGCGGCCCTGCTCTAGGTGTGCGCAGGACACCCCGCCCCCCGGGACCCGAAAACTTCCCCCCAAGTCCAAAGAGGGAGCTCTGAGGGCGGTGCCCGGAGCCGGACTCCCCACTCCGCGCTGGGGGAGCTGTCCCGGCGGCTCGCACGGCCGTCGGAGGGCGGAGACCCTCTGGAAACTTTATCACCATCATCGTAATTACCACATTTTACTGTTTCTCTCCCCGCAGGGGCTGCAGCCAGCGGTCTGTCGCGCGTGCTTGTTTGCCAAAGGAGCTGCCCCTGGGAGAAGACCCACGGAAGAGTTGTTTCCCCGGCGCATACCTGCAGCCCAGCCCAGGGGCTCGGGCGGCCTGGATGCGCAGGACCCAGCCCCGCAGCCGCTGACGCCGGGCGGCGGCGAAGTTTGGCTGCTGAGCGGCGCGGCGCAGGGCCACTGGACAGCGGGCACCCCGGCGGCCGCGGCGGCTGGAGGGATGCCGGTGGGGGGCCTGTTGCCGCTCTTCAGCAGCCCGGCGGGCGGCAGCCTGGGCGGCGGCCTGGGCGGGGGGCTCGGCGGCGGCGGCAGCGGCGGCAGGAAGGCATCCGGCCCCGCCGCCTTCCGCCTGACGGAGAAGTTCGTGCTGCTGCTGGTGTTCAGCGCCTTCATCACGCTCTGCTTCGGGGCGATCTTCTTCCTGCCCGACTCCTCCAAGCTGCTCAGCGGGGTCCTGTTCCACTCCAGCCCCGCCCTGCAGCCGGCCGCCGACCACAAGTCCGGGCCTGGGGCGCGCGCCGAGGACGCGGCAGATGGGCGAGCCAGGCGCGGCGAGGAGGGCGCGCCCGGGGACCCGGCGGCCGCCCTGGAGGACAACTTGGCCAGGATCCGCGAAAACCACGAGCGGGCTCTCAGGGAAGCCAAGGAGACCCTGCAGAAGCTGCCCGAGGAGATCCAAAGAGACATCCTGCTGGAGAAGGAGAAGGTGGCCCAGGACCAGCTGCGTGACAAGGCGGTGTTCAGGAGGCTGCCCCCGGTGGACTTCGTGCCCCCGATCGGGGCGGTTGGCCGGGAGCCGGCCGACGCAGCCATCCGCGAGAAGAGGGCAAAGATCAAAGAGGTGAGTGCATCGTACTGGGAACCCCTCCTGCCTGGCAGCGTTTTTCTGGGAGAAAAGACAAACCTTTGAAACTCTTAAGACTGTAACATTAACGTGTAAGGGGACATAGAGGTTTTTCGCTTCCACCAGGTGCAATGTCAAAGGCTCTTTCGTTTTCCTTTTTTCGCTATCGTAGTACATGTAGCCAGTTAGGATATGAGGTTGAATCCCGTTGCTTTTAACTTGCATGCTCTGGTAAGCATAAGCCACGAGAGGTACGTATTACATACATGGGCAGGTGGTGTGCAAACGTCGTCTTTCACTGGCCACTACACGGTTAATCGTCCCTGCGAACACTGACAGCGAAGGTCCCAAACAGCCCCAAAATAAGGCTGGGACATGGCTTGAAATAAATGCAAAGCATCAATCGCGCAGGATAACAGAGTTCTAACAGCAAGCCAGCACACCCTGGTGTGGCCTTATTCTGCCAGGTGGCATCCTGTGTATACTTACAGACTATAAAGGTGAAACTTGAGAACTCCCTATAACAGGGGACATGCTGTTGTTTACACTTTAAAAAATGAAACATTTAAAGAGCCAGCCTATTGTCTCTTCTTGCATTTTTAATGTAGCCAGAAAAAGAGTATTTTATGTGATGCAACAGGTTTGCCTCCACAGTAGCACAGAGATGACAAAGTTAATCCAGGACAAACATGGACTTTGATAAGTCTTTCATAATTTCTTTCTCGTACTTGTAACGTATGGTTACTTCACTGGCTTAAAGCTGAAGGGGACCTTAAAAGTCATTTAGGGCTGTCAATTTAAAGATGAAAGTTGAGAAGCCCAAAAGCCCCAGAACCAGTTAGTGACCAAGTCAGGACTTGAAGCCCCGTCACTGTCACCAGTCAGCAGGCTCTTTGTGGACATGCTTCCTTCCACGGCTACTCCCCTGTGTAAAACTATGCCCGCCTGGATTTTTACACAATCTAAGACCTGTAGGAACCATATTAAAAGCATTTCATCCCAAATCATTCTAAAATGCATTATGAGGGGAAGTAATATTTTTATCATTTAAAAAATTTCACAGTCTCTGAAAATAAATTTTGTCTTTTGATATTGGGTGGGTAATCAGGAAAGGAAGCATCCTCATTCCCCCATTTTCAGAGAATAAACAGAATTTTCAAGTTGGTGAAGAGGTATTTAGCGTGAGTGACTACAGAACAGAGGCAGCTGGATTGTCACAGGATTTATGACCTTAACTATAAGACCAGGTGAATTTGGTTAAGCTGTAATTGAGCAAGTTAAAGTGGATTTGAATCCCTTTCAGTTTACCCTAGGCACGAGGAAGGTGCCTTCTTCCTTTTGTTCAGGTAGCTTCCTTCAACAGCCCATCAGCCTTTCTACTTTGGGACTCTTCCTTAGGCGTAGAACCCCAGACTTGAGGGAAAGGATTTTATGCACCTGGACAACTTCTGTCGTGCAGATTCCCTTCTCTGGGAAGCCCTTCAATCCTGCCAGGGCTACCAAACCAGGAAAATGGGGGAAAAAAGCTCTACTTCTCACCAGTCTCCCTCTCCTCTTCATCTCCCATCCTCCTTAAAAATCTCCAAATGAAACCTGTATGTAAATTAACCCCAAATCTGTATGTTTACGTTTCCCTTAGGTTTAAAACAGTGTAATTCACATGTTTCACGCCTTTAAATTCCTATGAGCTGCCACTTAGTGCAGATCACAGTTGTCCAAAGAAATTATTTCAAATACTAAAGATGCATGGAAGTTAAAAAGCGATTGGTACTGACCAATAGTGATTAAAAGTGCATTTAGAGCAGAAGCAGTGGGAATTCAGGACAGCATATTAACAGTATGTGTATCTTCCCGTATTAGATCCATGTTATCTGTCTCTCTAAATCAAAAAGTCTTAATTAGCCTTATAAGGAAAATTTATGTAGCCTTCTGTGTCTGTGTGGTGCTAACATCTTAGCAGTTAGATGTTTTGAAACTGCCCAGTCTTGCATAAAGTGGTGGAACTAAATGTGTTCTTTAAAATTCCATGTTGCTGTGAAAACCCAAAAAAGCTGACATAATTAGCTTCAGTGTTTAGTCAAAAGCTAATGGGAAGAAATGGATTATGGTTTTTCATCAGATTAGTTCAGGCAGATGTGCTCCTTTGTAAACCACTCCCCTCGCCCCCCCCCCCAAAAAAAGTAACTCATGCCATTCTGAAACTGTGCTGAAAATGTTCAGGTTTAGAGGGGAAAGAGTGGTTATCCATTGTGAATAGAGTGAGTACCCTGCGCTTTAACTTCACACTTTTAGAGTCTGTTTCTGGCACCACCGTGGACATTTGTCATGGACCAGTGGATCTTTGCCTTGGTTTTGATCTTTGTTGTTCCTGTATTTTCTAGTTTTCTTTATATACTTAGGTTCTCTATCATACCTGAATGTACTAACAGTTTTGTAGCTAAAATTTAGAAGGTATAGGCAAGTCTAATATGTTGAGAGCATAGACTATAATTTCTGAGCCAAACATTTATTTTGTAAATTTGGTTTAAAGGCAGTGAATACTGTTTTTATACTGCCAACACAATTGTTACTGGCAGTTTGGTAAATTTTTAACAAATTTGTGCCACGAGCAGACAGCCATAATTTCAAATAGGATATTGCCTAGCACCCTTTACAAAAAGGAATTATATGCTGTTCAATACTAATTTGATGGATGGTAAATTTTGATGTAAAACTTAAAATTGAAACCAAGATACCCCCCCCAAAACAACTTTGTAAACCAACTCTGGAATTTCCCTGAATTTTATAATACATAATACATGTTTTCATGAGTTTGATCTTTTTAAAATTGTACTCAGGTTGTGCTTAATGTAAAAAGCAGTGTTAAAATAATGAAGTACAGAAGTTAAAATAGCACCATGGAATTTTTAGAAGAATAGTTTCTCTTCTACCTTGACCTTTTTTTTTTTTTTTTTTTTTAAATCGGGAAGCTCTTTTCCTGTTTCGTTTTGTTGAGTCTATACAAAGAAGTTGCACTATCCTTTAGGATTAGAGCCATATTCCTAATTTAGAGGATGAATAATTTCATTTTTCATCTATTGGAATTATGGAGAGTCCTTGAGTAATAGGGGCTGAAGACAGTTAAGTTGTCAGAGGGATTCCTCCTTTCTCAGACTGGAATCTCCAGCTGGAATCTCCACCAACCTAAATGGGGTAGAGGTGAAGGGGCTGACAGTCAACTTTGGGTCTATCAGGTAAGGCTTTAGGACTGGTTAGCCATGGGTCACAGTTGTCTCTAGGCTTCTCAAAGCAGTCTTTAGTTTTTTATTCCAGACCTGTTTATATGATCATAAGTTTAAAGAAAATGTTCATATTGATAGCTAATGGTTAAATACATATTTTTATGCCTTAGTCTAGTCTTACGTTGTTCTTGAGTCTATAAGTCAGCTATTGACGATTAACCCCTTTTTATTAAAGATCAGATGTAGGAATAATCTACCTTGACAGACTAATACTTTTATTTTGAAACTCAGCTTTACAGTTTATTTGTATGGGTAGTTCTGATGTGGAAAATAATATTTGCATAATACTAAAAGTCACAATTTGAAGACCTGACTCCAGAGGAACTGAAATACTCTCAGTTTACCTCACCTATCCTGCTCATCCTGGTCTGAAACGCACTTGATATTAACAATGGGCAAATGCCAGATTCCCCCACCCTTCGGTCTTTCCCCAGAGCAGGTAGGTCATAGAATGTTAATAAAATCTTTTTTTTTCCTCTTTAAATAATGAATAGATGAATAAATTCAAATTTCAATGGTCTAAGTACTAGAGTAGATGCTGACTGTTGAATATTAATACATGAAAGCAAGAAAAGACTGTGAATGGATAATCAATTACGTTCAGCTTAATTTTCTGGAAGCTGTTGATAATTTGAGAGGAGTATTCTGTCTTCCTCTTTAAACTAGGCCTGAGAACCTAGTTAAGGGTATGAAAAGTGGTTAAAAAGTGCATTTTCAAGTCAATGCTTCTGTATGTCTTCGGTGAGCTGGTAAAATAAACCATCCTAAGAAATATATCTTAGTATTTCACATATGCCTTTGTATGACATCTGAATTTTTGGATTTCAGTGGAGAGCTTACATATTTGTATTGAATTATTCCATAAACTGTGGTAGTACAAATTCTTCATTAAGGAGAGTTTAAAGCATGTGTCTCAATGTCAGAGAAGAGGAATACCCACAGACCAGTATGAGTGATGAGGGATAAATATACATGGGTAGATCAGCACTACATTAGAACCTGATTATACCCTCTGGCCCAATAGAGAACCTGTGGCCTTTTAAGTTCTTTATGGTTCTACAAAACCATAAAAATGTATGTGTTTGTCAAAGATGAGTTTTGAATGGTCAAATAGGAGCATCTACCTGGTGGACTCCAGAGATAGTATGAAATGCTTGACCCTAAGCAGATCTACATGGTAAAGGAGAAACCAGCATTTGGTAGTTTAAGGAAGAGATTCTTTCTTTGGGGAAACTAAGTCATGACTTTTCCCTCAGTTCTTAGCCTACTTTCTTGTTTAGTGTTAAGTAATTGAATTACCTCTAACTAACCACGCCCCCACCCCTTTACCCCCACTCCCAAACCTGTTTAAAGATCGTTTACGCAAACTATGCAAATTTTTTTTTCTGTTACTAACAATATGCCGTAAAAATGATAACTCCTCTGATTTTTAAAAGTAAATATATTCTCTGAGCCATAAAGTGTTCATTCATCTGTATGAATCCTTAAAGATAGCTCAGTTTATTCATTGTACAGTAGATGAAACTGAGACGCAAAGATTCTTCTGGAAATCACATTAGAGTTGAGGATGGAAGAAGCCCTATCTCAACATGCTCACTGTCTTACCATGGTTTGCCTCCTAAATCAAATGCCACTGAAGTGTATAAATGGACTGGCCATATTCATTATTTGAAGGCCTTAATGTAGGATGAGTACAAAACACAATTCTGCAGTATTATAAATCTGAGTTTATATTAGTTAAGTTACATGAACTGTAGTCATTGTTTTTTAAATCTTATTAGCGGCATGATTTAGAAGACCTCTTCTTTTTAAAGCCACTCAGGAAAAGTTTGATGTGACATTTTTTTCTCTTTATAAAGATCTGTGGGAAGCCGAGGCATTTGTAAACATTCAGTTGGACATTCTTTACAAAGAGAGGTGGGGAAGCAAAAGAGAAGAGAGACAGCTTAGAGAAAAGAAGTGTGACTGTGTGGGGGAGTGCTTTCAAACTATAAATGTGCATATTCTTTTGACATTGCATCATGTGTAACAGAAGAATTGATAGCTGGCCTGCAGGACTGTATTTTTCAAAAAGTAGACATACATTTAAACATTACACCACTATGGGTTCTATATTGTGGGAGCACAGTTCTCTTTACCCAAGCAGGTCCTGAAGAGTCTCCAGATGCCCTTGCCTGTTCCTGCTCCAACCACTTGCAGTGCTGTGGTGGTGAGAAGGGCTGGTCTGGAGGCAGATGACCTGAACCTGAATCTCTTCCATTTCCAGCTCTTTGACCTTAAAGGAGTTACAGTTTAATCTTTCTGAGCTTCACTTTTCTCATCTGTAAAATGAAGATAATAATGGCACCCATTTTGTTGGATCAGAGGTCTCAAATGAGATCATCCACACTGAACACTTCGAAAGATATTCAGCGTGCCGGGTGTGTGTATGATAAATGCCACTTGCTATTATTACGGTTATTAGTCGCTACCTAAAGCTGTCAATCTAAGATTACATTGTTTCATACTGTTTAGTAAATCAGGAAGTGGATAATGAAGTTTCAAAAAGTTACCAAAAACAGTTCAAATTAAGTTTAGTGCTTAAAAGGATACATTTCCAGTTCATCAAGATGATCTTTCCAGACAGCTATGATTTTACTGTGTTACTGTCAACTCTGATTTTCTCAGATTCCTTCCGAATTCCAGAAAACTTCAGGTATCTTTAAAATGATAGACTTCTTCAGCTTCTGTACTTCAAGTATTTGTTAAAGAATTAGTTTCTTTCTCATAGTCAAATGTGCTTATTGCTGAACTGCCATCTTCTCAGAGCCATCACAGTCCTTGAGTTACCTCTTAGGCATTGAAACTGTTCCCTGAAATAGATTGAGTTAAGTGTGTTTTAACCAGTTTTACCTTTGGAGGAATGTTTTTAAGAAATGAGAAGAAAATTATTTTAGACTTGACAGAAATTTCTTCATCATGATCAATGCTATAATCAGAGCTCAGTCTATCCCCTAACAATCAAAATTCACATAAAGCATTTATACTTTATAACTCAAAGGTTTTGCCCTTCTTTGAGAGCCATGAATTGAGATTTATTAGGGTTTCTGGCCCAGAAAGACCTCTGAGATCCTGAAACCCAGTACTCATTTTCCATGAGACACAGGGCCCAGTGAGCTGTGACTTCCTGAAATTCCCCCCAGTGCACTAAAGTCAGAGCTGGGAACTGCGTCTTAGCCTGAAGGCCCCACTCCGCAGGTGATTTTTTGACTCTAATGAGATCATATGTTTTTGGGGGCTGGCTGGCCTGGCCCTCCCTCCTCCTCAGCCCTGAATGGCAGACCAGCAGTGAGAAGCCCCACTGAGACCATCCGAGAAGGACAGGAACATCTTTGCTTGGTAAGGTATTGCCTGAGAAAGCAATGCTGACTAATTCCTTTGCTCCAAAGAAGGGGGCAGCACTGCCCTACTCCCACTGGGTCCTGACACAGACTTCTGTGATCATTAGGTACTTGAAAGAAAACCAGATGAGATTAGGCTTAAGAGCATTTGAAAGGCGCAGCCCTCCTTTCCATCTTGAATACTCTGGCAGTTGCTTTAGGTACACTAATGCCCAGGAGTCGAGCAGATAATCCAGAACAGAGATAATAAAATTAAAAGGCCCGCTATCCTTTGTAGTCACTTGTCTTTTGTAACTAGAATGCCTGCCTCCATCAAGTCCTTTTTTTCAGTCCATTTGTGTCCCGGTTCTTAAGCTTATCAAAGGCCCAGTTCCTGATTTGCCTCACTGCTTTCCCATCACTCTTGCTCTGCATCTGTTCATTTAGTGACAGGCCATATTATAGTAACTTTCCTTTGCACTTCTTCACACTTTGGTATGTGGGTCCCCCACTGGGTTGTCCTGTCCCCAGTCCTTAGTTCGGTGAGGGCACTTGGTGTGAGAGGAGGCATGGAAGAGAGGGATGAGGACATGAGTAAGCACACCAGCTTCCTCCAGGGGGTCTAATAACAGCATGCCATATGCTGACACCCTCTTTGCTACAGACTAGCAGGGATACCTGTTTGCCGAGGGTGTGCGTTTATGAGGAAGGGTGTGGCCAAGAGGCATGTAAACAGGCTGTGAACTGATGCAGAGGGAACTTAAGCTGTGCAAAGACCATGAGCTATTGCTGGAATCTATCTACCAAGTCCTTTCTCACTGAATGGTCTCTTCAAAGTCCTATGAGGAGCACTTGATTTTTCTAAGGGTCCAGAGACAGGGGGTCAGGGCTCATGATCCCTGCTGGGGGTAGCCATGTCCAAATTCCATGAGCTGATGTTTGGGCATGATTGTCTGACCCTAGTTCCCCTTTCACAACAGTATGTGCTGGAACTGTGTAAAGTGTGTGTTTCCTCACTGACTATCTATCAGGGCATAAGGCTAAAGGACAGCCCTGTGGAATGATTAAGGAAGCGCAGGGGTGTGTTCCCAGTCTCAAAATCTCATTACCAGCTGCCTGAAATTTTGCCATCAGTGCCTCCCTTTCATAGATGTATTGCTTCTTAAAGGCCGCTGTTAGGGGCGCCTGGGTGGCGCAGTCGGTTAAGCGTCCGACTTCAGCCAGGTCACGATCTCACGGTCCGTGAGTTCGAGCCCCGCGTCGGGCTCTGGGCTGATGGCTCAGAGCCTGGAGCCTGTTTCCGTTCTGTGTCTCCCTCTCTCTCTGTCCCTCCCCCGTTCATGCTCTGTCTCTCTCTGTCCCAAAAATAAATAAAAGTTGAAAAAAAAAAAAAAAGGCCGCTGTTAAAAGTATATCACTCAGGTTGCCCAGCAGAAATTATTATACTTTGAGATTTGTCTTAGCAAGGGCGAGAATAGGTTTGTAGAAGAAGGAAATATCTTTCATTGTCTTATTTCATTGCAAACTAATGCTGGCCAGGGGTGGGTGGTGGTGGGGAGAACATTTAGAAGTACACAGGAACAGAAAAAGGAAAAAAAATATCCTTCACAGTCCTATCATTTAGTCACAGGTAATATCAACACTACTTCACCCCAACATATAGGGTTTTTTCCCCCACAGTTATAACTGTGTCATTTTATGATAATATAATATATGTAAATGAAGTATCATAGTTTGTTTAACCACTCCCTTGGATCTGAACATTTAGATTATTTCCAGTTTTTATTTTCATATAAAAAATGCCGAGATAAACACCTTTGTCCATTAAGTTTCCATATCATTTTTTATTGCTCTAACCCCCCATAAGTAGGATTTCCCCTTGAATTCCTAGAAGAGGAAATGAATGGATCAAGGGATCATAGTACATTTTGAGGGCTATTTTCCGAAAAGAATTTATGCTTCCACTTGTAATATAGTGACTGTAGTCTATTGAATCTTTATAAATTTCATAGGTGATGAAACAGTATCTTGTATATTTAATTTGCGTTCCTTTGAGCAACAATTTCTTCTGTGTTGGTTGACTAGTTGCATTTCCTCATTGTGAGTTGGATAGAACAAGGAAGTTATTAAAGGGCAGGATTTAGGGAAAAGGCAAAGCCTGGAAGCCCAAGGAGTGGGGTGTCCATCAAAGAAGGTGGATCTAACAAGCTGGCTGGTTAGACATGGGCTCCCAAAGGAGGCAAGGTCCTATAAGGTGATAGACAGCATTTTATTTAAAAAAACAAAAAACAAAACATACAAAAAAACTTAACAATAATATTTGCTTCCTCCCTCAGTTGGACCCTTAGAATAAAAAAGTATTCTTTATCGATAGGGGTACTTACCAAGAACCTTGGAACAGTCTGCTTTTCCGCAGCTAAGACCCAGCCAGCTTCCATCAGCTCATCTTCATTGTTAAGTTCTAGTTGGGCTTTTGCATCAGATATTTGAGGAAAGTATTGGCCTCTTTAAAGATCTGGGGAAGGAAGGAGACATCCTTCTCCTTCTAGAATCATCAGGATGGTTTCTTAATATTTTAAGATTATAGTTGAAGATCAAAAATAGTCCAAACAGAATTTCAGAAGTGATTTTAGTGATGCCAGAAAATGGCAAGTCTTAACAAAGCTGATTTCTTACAGAAGAAAAATTATATTATTTATTTTACAGGTATTTAATATTTTAAATATGTTAAATATGCATTTTGCGTAAGGTATTTTGAGAGTGCAAGAAAAGCATGATTTGCTTATGAAATTTGGGCTTTTTGTTTTTTGCTACTCCTTCAAATAACGTGCTTTTAGTCATGCGTTTTTAAGATAGTGAGGAGCTGCACATTTCAAGATGTATTTTTACTCTGACCTTGGTTAATTCATAAAAGTCTGCCAAACGCCAGAACTGTTTCAATTTGGCTCTGAGACTGCGTTAACATGGTGAATAACGATTGACATAAATGTACTATATTATTTTTATAAATTGTGGTTTAAGATGATAGTAATTTTAGAATGTTTAGGATGCTGTTCTCCGAGACATGTTATTTTTGTAGTCAACTAGCAGTGTTGAATGTTATGATGTATCTAGTCAACTACAGGTTTTCATCTCATAATTAGAAATGTTTCAACAGTCCATACTGTGTCCTCAGGAGTTATTAGCCCGAGTCAGCAATTTTATAAGGCATTCTTATTAAGTGTAAAAGGACCTCTACTTAGTAATTGGTGTGTATTTAATACATTGTGTTTATTTACTCATATTAAACATTTTGGTTAGTCTTCATTATTTAATCCTCCTAGGGATTACTTAACTTTGGATATGTGATGAAGAACTTATTAGCTTAAAAAAAAAAACAACAAAAAGGAAGCTGGGTGGGGTGGGCAATTTAAGGAGCATAAAAAATGAAGATGATTTATTAACTACTGCTTTAAGCTGTTTTAGCAGTTAGGGTGAATAAAAATTATGATTTAGTAAGTGGTCTATCAATAATAAGATAAAGCCATAGCATAGGTTAGAAGTACTTTCTCTTACTCCAAGAGAACTGTGATGTTGGCTCTTCTTTGTTGTGAATTGGTTCCAGGACTAACATGTTGAGAGCGGGACAGAGCTTCCCCCTTATGTACCTAATGGGTCAGCTAACTCTGGGCCTTGCCCATAATAGGACTCCGTAAATATTTGTTGAATGAATGTGCTTATTTAAGCAAACATACCAAGAGGAGCTACTCAAGTGTGACACACCTACCCCCACTTTAACTTTTTTTTTTTACATTTATTTATTTTTGAGAGACAGAGCACAAGTGGGGGAGGGGCAGAGGGAGAAGGAGACACAGGATCCGAAGCAGGCTCCAGGCTCTGGGCTTGAACTCACAAACCGTGAGATCACGACCTGAGCCGAAGTCGGATGCTTTACTGACTGAGCCACCCAGGCGCCCCTACCCCCACTTTATGTAATCACATAATCCAAAAATGGTGTCCACTCATCTTTGAAGCCCCTTCTATGAATCATCATAGGCTACAAGCCATTGTCTTTTGAGGGAAAGCTTGATACTTTTTAACAGTCAACATTCATAATCAGATCTAGTGAATAGAAATTAATCAATGTAGGAAATACCTTTAACCATTTTAAAGTTTTTTTCACAATCATTTATAAAACGAAAACCTGTATTCATTTTCTTATATGATTCATAAACTGGCTGTGAAGATTTTTCATAAAAAACCTTTTGACCGGATGTAACAGTGCTGAAATCAATGTAGATACTTGTGAGATATTTTTGGAAGTCAACACTTAATTGAATATAAGTTTGTGTTTGTTTAAAAATCTGCTTTATGTTTACATTCACTATTTTATTTTTCAGGTGTGTGACTTTTAAATTAGGTAGGGTCCTCATTCATTTCTATTCATTATTATCTAGAGTTGTGGACTACATTTATGAAGAGTTGTCATTTTTCTTAGATTTCAATTTTATACATGAGACACCTAATTAAAGTTGGTTTGGGTGTCCCCCTTCCTGCCGCTCCTGCCAGCAAATATTTTTGAGACAATGATGTTTTTATAAGTAATGTTTACAGTACCACCCTGAAATGAAAAGTAATAGGTTAGGGGTTATTTTCCACTAGAGAAATTAGAATTTAATAAAAATTTCTCTGTAAGAAGGTGTGATATTTTGCAAAAAGAACCTTGGTCTCCTGTTTTCTAATTTAATATTTTGTAGCTCCTGAAAAGGGCCGTCTCATATAAATAATTGCACGGTAGAAGCTCTGTGAACTTTATGAATTTGCAAACGGTCCCTTTTCTAATTCATTCTGCAGCTCACTATTAGAGGAATTTTCCTAAAACATCACTTCTCTTAAGTCACCTATCTCAGAGGTTTTAGTGGGTCTCTATTTCCTGTGGAGTAACAATTCAAACTTTAGCCAGCCTCAGAATCCTTTGGAGGGCAAATTAACACAGATTGCTGGGCTCTGCCCCCAGAATTTCTGATTCAGTAGATCTGAGTAGGCCCTAGAATTTGCATTTTTAGCATGCTCCTGGTTGATGCTGATACCACTGGCCAAGGGACTAGAGTGTGAAAAATACTGCTCTAGGAGGAAGTCTCCATTCCTTGGGCTGGCATTCATAGTCTTCTATAAATTGGGCTCTGCTTCTTGAATCATACACAGCTCTTAAATTGGGAGAGACTTTAGCTTTAGTTAAACTAAACTAAACTGCCTTAGCTAAACTTGCATAGTTACTGTCTCCAAAACACTTGTTTTGCCTTGTTTAGTTTATTCCTCTCAGTTAGCATGTCCTCTTACTTGCCCCATGTTCCCCATGAAGCCCTTTCTCACATTCCCAGCCTTTGCTGCTCTTCCCTTCTCCAAATTCCCATGGCATTTGTTATCTCTGTCTTTGCCCTGTGGGTTGCTAATTCATGAGCATATATGTTATCTTCCAACTAGATGTTAGACCCCCTGAGTATGAAGAGACCTTTTTCTATTCCATCGGTTCATGGTCCAGAATTAACAATGGAAAGAAATTTGTCTTAAATGTAACCAAATTGAGAAACAATTCAAGTCTATCACCAAAATTCTAGTCAGACAGTGAAGCACTGTGGCAGAGCAGAATCCCTTCTGAGCCTCCCTTTCTACACCCGTGAAATGGGGCTAACATTTCTCTTGTGCAGAGTCCTTTTGAGAATTAAAGTAGAAAATGTATGTGAATCTCTCCGTGTAATACCTGACACATAGCATTCATTATTAGTATTTATAGTATTTATTTGTCAGTAACTAGGGATTGGTTGGAGTAGTAAGCTTGGACTTTTGTTAAGAAAGGGATTGTCGGTAAGTAAGTGGATTCGAGAAGTCATTTCCAGGAAAGAAGGGGAAGCTTTGGCCGCAGTATTGTTGAACTAACCAATGCTAGTTCACTTGTATTTTCTGCTGTTACCTCTGTACTTTGTTGTTGTTGCCAAAATTCCTGCTTCCTGTGACAGGAAAGTAAGCATTGTTTTGCCTTGTTTCAATTGTTATCTCACAGAAGTGATGTTCATCCTTGGGAAGACCATAGAGGGGGTGACTATTTATCAGTGTCCACTTACCTCTAGCTTCCTGGCCTGGTATGTCACACAATCCTCAAACTGAGGGAGGAGAAAAAAAGCAGGGGAGAATGAAATCTGGAGAAATACCTTAAAGGCATGAAAAGAAATATTTTGTGAGCTGCAAGGCTGAAAATGTTTCATTCAGAGATAGCTACATGTATAAATTTAGCTCAATAATTAGGCATATGGCGCTTTCATTTAGGAAGTATCTACACCCTTTGTGATAAGATCCGCTGATTATTAGAGCCGCTGCAGCTTTAACCACGTCTGCGGCTGAGATTCCTAGTGCATTTAAAACAAGAATTGAAGAGTGAAATGGAAAACGGAACTAATAATTTGTTCTTGGTTGGTTTTAATCTGCTCTTTATTAACTTTGTAGCTTATGCCTGGAGGATTAGATTTGGAAACAGAACATCACTAATGTCCTAAAAGTTTACTTCCTTTTATTGGAACATTATAATCTTCAAGGCTTTCTGAAGAACATTTTAACTGAATTTAATCTTAACCTAAGAAACAAGACATAAGTTCTTATGATTCAACCTAAACTAATAGAAGGTTTTTGACTTATGGTATTATTTTAATTTTTAAGTCATGTCACGTTAGATTTCAAAGTAGGATTTATTTGATTAAAACTGATTAGTGTAGAGAGCTAAAGGTATTCTTTGCTGACCGTATGTTTTAGTCTCCTTTTTTCTAGCTGTTTTTTTTTTGTTTGTTTGTTTGTTTTTTTAACGCCCCGCTCCCAATCTATTTGTTTCGGTCTTAGAATTTTAAATCTACTTGACTGACATTGGTGGTAAGGAAATAGGAAAAGCTAAATTCAAAAGAATCTTGCATTTTCTATGCCTTGACAGTGTTTCTAAAGTTGATTGAAATTGAGTAGACAATAATTTTATAAATAGGAGAGAGTCCTATTCCAAGATATAGCATAGTGTGATGAACTAAAATACAAAAAGTTGCCCTTGGGGGAGATGCTGTGCATCTATTTCTTTCTTGATGCTTCTTTAATGTAGTTCCATTAGAATATGCCTGTAAATCTGGGATTCAGTGTAGTTGCTTCTGTGGTTGTAGTTCTCCACCCACCTGTGATCTGTAGAATTACACTCTAGGTTTTCATAAAGTAAAGGCACTAGAATTTAGGCATTTTAAAGGGACTTCTTTGGGGACTAGAAGTTTTAACAAACTATATTACCGGGTTTGAGTTAACTGACTATGGATTTCTCATTAGGAAAACGTATGTATTCTTGATAAGTAAAAGCTCTGACCTAATTCCTCTAACTTGTCTTTGATGTTGTAATAGAGGTTTAGAATTTTAGAGCTGAATATGCCGTAGATAATTAACTATTAATTTTAGCTGAATTAGTTTAGCTTAATTTAGCTATATTTTTTCTTTCATACTTTTTTAGTGTTCATTTAGTTTTGAGAGAGAGAGAAAGAGAGATAGCACGAGTGAGGGAGGGGCAGAGAGAGAGGGAGACACAGAATCCTAAACAGGCTCCAAGCTTGGAGCTGTCAGCACAGAGCCCCACGTAGGGCTCGAACCCATGAACCGTGAGATCACGACCTGAGGCGAAGTCGTATGCTTAACCAACTGAGCCACCCAGGCACCCCTTTTTTTTGCATACTTTTTAACCCATGCTATTAGTCATCTTTCATCCTTTTGTGTTTTCTCTCACAGAGAGGTGGTGCTAATGACACAAAGGCAGATAACAGTAGCAGAAGTGGGATGTTAACTAGTCACCTTAATCATCAAGAAGGGACTATGTTATCAGCGGGGACTCTTGCTTTCCTGGAAGTTTAAGAGGTGAATTCCAGACGTTAGCACTGGTAGATCACCTTTTCCCTGACCTGTGGGGCACTTGCTGCAAGGTTTTAGAATTCCTTATGGAGAAAGCTGTCTAGTTACATGATTGGTTGGCATGTCTGTGGGCCTTTGGCTCTCAGTGGAATTGCTGGAAGGCTGTCTCAGGAAGGAATGCCTTTGACTGAGTCAAAATCTCAGGCATCATCACCATAGGGTTGTTAGGGCTTTCCAAAGCACTGGGGGATTTTTGCAGTCAGCACTTTCAAGAGCTGATCTGAAGGTGGTAAACTAAACTGGTAAGGAGGGAAATCCCTCTTCCATCTCTAGGTGAGACCACTGCTCTTGTACTTCACTCTGGAGTACCTGGTCTTCACAAACCCCAGAGGCACAGAACACATTAGTGATCATAAAAGAGAATGTCTGTATATAATGCATTCTAGAGTTTTCCATCATTATATAAGAAGCCCCCCATTAGCTGTTTCTTTCTTAAACAGAATTTTGCCTGAATATTTGAGATAACGCATTTATTCCTTAAATGACTCTTAAACTTCAGCTATTAATTTGCAGATATATTTAATTTATGAACAACAACAACAATAGCCATTAATTTTCTCTTTTTCTCTAGGTTTAAAACAGAGGTAGCAGTTAAGACCACACATTTAATAAAAAAATATACTTTCTCAGTTACACTCTATAACATGCTTCCTTCTTTCTCCCAATAGAATGCATGTTATTCTTCTTGTTCTGAGAATAGCCCCTTTAAGTGATTTTCTCTGTAGCTTGATCTATAGATAATTAAAACAACGAATAACTAGATTTTTACAGTCTCATCTTTGTATGGATTTTGTCTCTTTTATCTGTAATTTTAATTCTAGAGGGATGAAAAATATGAAAGTAATTATAGCATACCATTGTTGAGTGTTTACTTCTTATTAGGCACTGTGCTAACCACTTTACATACATAAACTTGCTTAATTCTCAGAACAGCCCTGTGACTTCAGTCTTATTTTCCCCATTTTACACATAAGAAATTGGGGTCAAGAAGGGTGGTGAAAATTGCCTGGGGTTACAAAGCTTCTGGGTGGCTCACCTGGGATTTGACATTGGCTCTATCTGGCCCTGGCACAAATCTTCCCAAGACTGCATTCACTCCTGGTGAATGCACCCCCTCCCCTTGCCTTGGCGTCCTTGAGGATCTTACCTGTTTTGACTAAGGAACTGGGAGTCACTGGAGTCACTCCTTTGCCTGAGAAGTAAGGGGGAAACAGGAGCATGAGGGTTGATATTCCATCTCAGCTTGTGGCAAACAACCTGCTGGGTTTTTGTTTTTGTTTGTTTTCATTTTAGTTTTCAGTTTGTTTGTGCTGTTGTGTCTTGTTTTTAGACTTAATTCTGAAAGTAAAACCCATGATCAGTTTGTTTGCAAAGGTTTCTCTTAATGATATTGTGGTCCACATTAAGCACATGTTTATTAGTGTATATTAATGTAAGCATATACACCTTAATGATATGTTTATACATAATGTATACATGATTATGTGTATGTATATAATTATCTCAAATTATACGTTAAGCATTAATGAAAATAATTGGAAGTCCTGGAAAGTTGTTTAAGTCAAAATGGAGAGAAAGAGGACAGTCTCTGAAAAAAGTCTAAATTTGCTTCCTTTCTGGGGCACCTGGGTTCATTGGACTGTAGATTTCAGCTCAGGTTGTGATGTTACAGTTCATGAATTTGAGCCCCACATTAGGCTCCACACTGTCAGTGTGCAGACTGCTTGGGATTGTCTCTCTCCCTATCTCTCTGCCCCTCCCCTGCACACACACACACACACACACACACACACACACACACCCTCTCTCTCTCTCTCTTTCTCAAAGTAAATTTAAAAAACAGTTGCTTCCTTTTCTCCCCTTAGTCTTGGGGCAACTATGACTCCTAAATTTTAGAATGAATAATCTTGCAATTATTTAATTTTTAAGGGAGACATTTCATAAAGTATGACCATAGTAACACAAGTGAAATATTAATTTTAAAATTCATGATGAGGTATATTACCAAAAAAGATTTGAGTCAAAGTAAGCATCGTTACTGACTTGACGCTCAGATTTTACATAGAAGTAACAACAAAGCATGTTTAATTGGTCCTCGATGATGATACATTGGACAGTATAACTCCTTCTAAAGTATATTCAGGTGGAGCAGTACAGTAATCATTCATATCCAAATGTTTTTAAAAAACAACTTTAATATTAATTTTCTAAAATAAGCCAAATGAAGAAACATTTCCAACAGTGCTCTTTCCAGAAATATTTAGGAGTACTTCCTTGTACAGAGCACTGGAGAGACAACAGTAAGCAAGGTATATGAGACCAGTGCCAATCTGGAATCCACAAGGATAGGGAGGAGAAGTGTGATAAGTGTTCCAGTAGGGGAAGTTTGGGGTGCAGTGGGGGAGTGTGATAGGGACCATTAGCTCAGGTTTAGGAGTTTCAGGAATACTTTCTAAAAGTAGTAGAACATTAGAGGTGAGTAGAGATTAGCCACTTGAAGAGCAGGAGGAAGGGGGCACAGAATAGGGAGAGGCCTGTGTGAAGGCCCCGAGGGTAAGCCAAAAACTGAACCAGATAAATGAGCAATGAACCAGCAATTGAGAAGCCAGTGCTAATAAATAAGCCAGAGAAGTAAAGCAGAGAAGGGATCTCACAAGGTGTGTGGACTTTATCTTGAGATCTCTGGGAGCAATGAAAGGGTTTTAAATTGAGGAAATAATCTCAAATTTGTATTTTGGGATAAGGTTGGAGTCAGGCACGTGTTGGGCTTTGCAGTAATCCAGGTGAGAGGTGATGATGGCTTGTTTAACATGGGGGCAGTGGGGATAGCCAAAGTGGACAGATTGTTGAGATATTTAAAAGATAACATTTACAGAACTTTGTGAACACTTACACGGAGACAGATGAAGGAAGTAGAATCAAAGACAGTGCTTGGGTTCCTGGTTTTTGTGCATCAGGTAATGGTGGGGACCTAGGCAAAGTAGAGGAATGGAGAGGCATGATGGATTTGGTTTGGCGTGCTTTGCATTAAATGAGAAAGATGTCCAAGTGTAGAAGGTCTCTCACAGGCAATTGGAAATAAAGAGCAAGCACTGCAAAGACAGGACTGAACTAGAGATACCAATCTTAAGACCATCAAGCTGCAGAAGTAGATAAGCTCTCTCAGGGATACGGTATCCTACTACGAGAGTTCAAGACCTAAGGCCCGAGGAACATCAACATTTAAGGGATGCACAGGGTAAGAGACACCAGGGAAGGAGCCATCAGAAGCACAGAAAGAAAACTAGCAGAATATGGCACCCTGGGGCATTTTTGGATATTTAACATTTTAAGTAGTGAGTGTCAGTAGTGTCAAATGATGCTGAGAAACAAGGTAAGGACTAAGAATTGGCCTGCAGATTTGGTAACAAGCAGGCAGAAATAGATCCCTACTAGAACATATTCAGTGGTGTATTTGGAGTGGAATCCGTAGTGCAGGGGAGGGAAGGAAGTACAGAGACCTTTCTTCCAAGAAGGCCAAAGTGGTTGGAACTGGAGGGGTGGGATGGTAGCTGCAAGATGACTAGGGGCAGTGCAAACATTAAGTACAGAAACAGTCAGCTTGCTGGGCACTGCCAAGCACACATTTGGGGCTGGCGGCTGTGGATTTGTGATGGCTCCATCTGCTCACTTGTTTGGTTCTTCTTTAGCAGGATTCAGCCACTCTGACATAGTTGAAGAAGGCAGACAAGTAGATTGACGTAGTCTTGGGGTTTTCCCAAGTTTTGTTTGTTTGTTTTGTTTTGTTTTGTTTTGTTTGAGAATTTGATGCAAGGATCATTTTTTTTTTTTTTTTGTAAGAGTATAAATCCACTCAGGTTAAAGAAAGTGGGTAGGGATATTTATTGCAAGATAAGAGAGATTATGTCATGGATTCAAGTCAAGAAGTGCAGCAAGATGCTACAGGGCCTAGAACTATCAAGGGATCTGGAACCAAGACTGCTATGCCTCTAGTTTCTTATCCTGGGTTACTTGATCTTTTGTCTGTAGACATATCTGTTTTATTCTTTCCTCTGCAAACAAACGCTTTCTTTAGTTTCCACGGCCAATGAGTTAAAGTACTAATATTCCAAAAAGTGTCTCAGAGACTAAATTCTAAATTACCAGAATGGAGAATCTGACCCAGCTGTAGTTAGGTGTCTAATCCACTATGGCCAAGTGGTAGAGTATTGATTTTTAATACCAATATAGCCATGACA